>NC_088407.1:48420424-48730674 GCF_034236695.1 Oncorhynchus nerka
TTATTCATATTATTTTTCCATTCATATAGCTAATCCTAAAGGCATTTTCCATGTTACAGAATAAAGTTAACTTTTAGATAAAACAATTCCAAACAGTCCTTTACAAGTCAGAATGTTGACTAAACTTAATTTGAACTGACTCGGCCAATTGTCTATTGGGTTGGTCCTTCAGCTGGTCTAAATTTGACAAAATATCCACAGGAAAGTATTATCGAAACGCAGGTTTCTGTGTGGCTATCCCGATTTATTTGCTCATCAACTAAAGGCACAAGACAGAAGTAAGTACATGCAAGCAAACTAACCAACGTCTTGCATGCATTTAGCTACATGGTTTTGCGCATGTAACCGGTGACAGGCATTTGGCAGTACTGGCGGTCTAAAAAGTTGACAAAATAATACTTTCCTGTGGATATTTTGTCTCAAGTTTCAACCAGCCGAAGGACCAACTGCACAGACAACCAGTAGACTAGCTAAATTAAAATGTAATTGTATTCATCATTCTGGCTTGTAAGGAAATGTTCCATGTTTTTGTGGTGCTTTGTTTCAGACTGTATATCAACAATTGGTATAACACTGATTTTAGGCAATCCTGAAGACAGCGTTGTTCTTGGAAAAATATTGAGAGACTGGCAAACACCATTCAATTGGTGACAGATTCATGCAAATATTCCAAAAAACGCACCAAGAAAATATGCGCATTTTCCCACCAGTGGGAAGTCCAAACAGACTTGTCGTGGATAAAAATCACTGCATTATGACGTAATGCACAGAAAATGTATTTTTTACCTTACCTCTTTTCATGTACCGAATAAAAATCTTATGTTCAATGTGTTTCCATTGCATTTTCAACTCTACCAATAGTTGTCACAAAACCTGCGTTAAAATAGCAAATGTGCCTACTTTGGTCTTGGCACATGGACTCTAGCCAACAGCTTGCAGATACAGTGCGGGTAGTCTAGTCTACATGATGAGATTATTATGGATAGCCTTGAATTGAGAATATTTGTATTTGTCAATCAGAAGTCAAGCATTGATCATCATGTCACTAAAATAAGACCCTAGATATTTTTTAGAAAAGAGCACCAAGATCACTGTGCAATTTCACCACCCTGTGAAGTTGATCATAACTTATTTCATTTGTATCCTAATAAACTCCATGGTTTTTCCGAGTCATATTGGGAGGACCACACACACCATATCATCGCATTATTTCGATACGTTGGTAATTATATCAATGTTTTCGCATAAAGGCGTTTCAACCTCCATTTCTTACATAATACATTTTACCGACACAAAAAGCTCCCACCATGTCGAACAAACAAATGATCTGACAGCAATTGAAAAATAGTACAGAAACTTCCCTTTTCCAGCACAGCTGGCGCAATATTTTTTTAAATACGGTATGACTTTACTTTTTATAAAAACTGGACTGAAACATGGTTATTGAAACAATATAAATGAAACTGAGTCAGCATGCTGCTATCTAGCTCTCGAAATCCCTTCAGCCATTACATTCGCCCACATTTGGCTCCTTGTAAACGACAATCACTTTGGAACATATGGTGAAATGCCCCTTATCTTTCATGTCAGTGAGAAATAATCTTTCAAATAAAAAATATGCTTACTGTAGTAGTTTTGCACAGATCCATACACTTTGTGCCTCCAGCTGACAAACTACACTTCCTCCCCAGTTATCTTACACACAGATGTTCAGAGCATGCTAGATAGCTAATTAGCACTGGTGGCGGCCTTTGTCTTCCATAAACAAGTGCAGTAACATGGAGACATGGCGCTGTGGGAACACTAATCCTAAAAAAAAGTGTAGCTACTAATGTACATTTTGTTTTTTATTAAGCATTTATGGCTGATATGAAAGACACATTCCTTATGTTTCCAAAAAAGTACCGCAAGCTAATTTTCACCTAAAATCTAACCAATCTAACTGCCTGTAGCTCAGGACCTGAAGCAAGGATATGCATATTCTTGATAGCATTTGAAAGGAAATACTTTGAAATTTGTGGAAATGTGAAATGAATGGAGAATATAACACATTAGATCAGGTAAAAGATAACCCGATGTAAAAAAAAAACGTTTTTTTTTACCATCTTTGAACTGCAAGAGAAAGGCCATAATGTATTATTCCAGCCCAAGCGCAATTTAGATTTTGGCCACTAGATGGCAGCAGTGTGCGTGCAGTTTTAGACTGATCCAATGAACCATTGCATATATGTTCAAAATGTTGTCTCAAGACTGCCCAAATGTGCCTAATTGGTTTATTAACACATTTAAATTCATAATTGTGCACTCTCCTAAAACCATGGTATTATTTCACTGTAATAGATACTGTAAATTGGACAGTGCAATTAGATTAACAAGAATGTCATATTTCTGCCCATATGAGATATGTCTAGGTCCTGGGGGGAAAAAATGTTGTTACTTAAACCCTCTTGATAATCACATTAGCCGATCCCGTAGAGGTTATTAACAAACATCACCGGTCAGAAGGTTCTATTGTCAATTGGCGCTAGAGTAGTTACGTCTATGAATGGGGCAGCAGCGGGGGCCTGGTGCGGTATTGATAGAGACAGTTACGAAACAAAGTAAACAATTACCTGTCTGTACGCAAGGTAGGCCTCCCATAGATAAACCGTCCACGAGAACACCAGAACAGCATAAAATATCTTATTTTCGATTGGTAGGTCAAGTATCGTTTCCATCTTTATTCTGGCCTATTTGAAGTTACCAAGGTAGCTAGTTGGACTGCCGCCCGTCGTTCACACACCTTCCGGTCTTTATTCAGAAGATATTTTTATTTATTTAAATAACTCAGTAACTTGTGTTAATATACGCAGTTTAAATTGACTAACATTCACCAAACCACTCAAAATGATGGCTAGCTCATTCGCTTCCAATTTCCATGAATTCATGCAATGGTACGGTGCAGCAGTTCATTTTGCTCCCCGTAAAACAAATGGTTGCACTAACTAGTTCCATGCTTGTAGTGAGCAATAGGTATAGCAAAGATTTATATAACTAAACCAAGATAAACCACAGCCCGTCGTTTCAAATGGGAATAAATTAGTCACAGTGGGCAGAAAAAGCAAGGAGTTGGGCAGAGCTAGCGAGATCCTATTGGCGCGTTCTAGCATACATTGCGTTCATGCCTACTCTGTGAAATTCGCATGTGTAGTAATCCAATTCGCCTATGCGCTCCTTCTAAATAACGCACGTTTTTAAAACTTTGACAAATGGCAAAGTCTCCAAAACGTAGTCCACTCTGATCGTAACATATTTTAGTTTTGGGAATAGAAAACTGTATTGATATCAAATGTTTCATCAATGAGCAGAATGTCGGCCCAAATCCATCTCGTTCCACCTTCTCCCACCGCGGCCACTGGGCTTCCTCTCACTACCATATTTTGTAGTGAGTGGAAACGCCAAGCGCAAGCTTCACATTTATACATCCGGTGAAATATCTGTTTAATTTTTCTATCTGTGGTAAAAGCGTCATTTTGCAGGCACTGCAAGGATATACTTGTTTAACTAACCCAAGATTGACCATAGCCTGCCGTTTCCAATCGGAACAAATCTCAGCTCACTGGTCACCATTGCAACACCCACCCATAGCACGCATTCCAGCAGGTATATTTCACTGGTCACCCCCAAAGTCAATTTCTATTTGGCCGCCTTTCCTTCCAGTTCTCTGCTGCCAATGACTGGAACGAACTGCAAAAATCACTGAAGCTGGAGACTCATATCTTCCTCATCAGCATCACCTGTCAGAGCAGCTCACAGATCATTGCACCTGTACATAACCCATCTGTAAATAGACCATCCAACTACCTCATCCCCATATTGTTATTTTTTATTTTTTGCTCCTTTGCACCCCAGTATCTCTACTTGCACATTCATCTTCTGAACATCTATCACTCAAGTGTTTAATTGCTAAATTGTATTTACGTCGCAACTACGGCCTATTTATTGCCTTACCTCCCTAATCTTACCTCATTTGCACACACTGTATATATATATTTTTCTATTGTGTTATTGACTGCATGTTTGTTTATTCCATGTGTAACTCTGTGTTGTTGTATGTGTCAAACTGCTTTGCTTTATTTGGCCAGGTCGCAGTTGTAAATGAGAACTTGTTCTCAACTGGCCTACCTGATTAAATAAAGGCGAAATAAAACATTTAAAAATTCAAATGAGTCATAGTAGGCAAAGTCAAGCACAAGCTAGCAGATCCTATTGGCTTATTCTAGAATATTTTTGCAAATTTCCATTAGGGAAAGCCTACTCTGTAAAGTGCGCGTGTGCAATAATTAAATTCGGCCTTGCACTCCTTCTAAACTTTGGCAAAGTGTAAAATCTACAAAACTTAGTCCACTCTGTTCCACTCATTCTAGTTTTGGGAACGGAAAACTGTACTGAGATCAAATTTAATTGATGAGAACATTTGCATAACGTTGGCCAAAATCCATCTTGCTCCACCTCATCCCTCTGTCGAACACTGGGCTTCCTCTCATCGCCATATTTGGTAGTGAGTGGAATAGCTAAACGGATGCTTCACACCTATATACATGAAATATCAGGCACATTGTTCTATCTGTGCTACAAGTATAGATAGATGTGTACCGGACCAAGTATGTCTTGGAGTAGTGGGTGTGTCGAAAGGAGTGGGTGTGTCAAAAGCACTCTGCTATAGGTTAGACGCTCTTGATTGAACAATGTTGTCTATGCAATTAAAATAGTCTTATGGCTTGGGGGTAGAAGATGTTAAGAAGCCTCTTGGACCTAGACTTGGCGCTCCGGTACCGCTTGCCATCTGGTAGCAGAAAGAACAGTCTATGACAAAGGTGGCTGGAGTTTTTGACCATTTTTAGGGCCTTCCTCTGACATCGCCTCGTATAGAGGAGCTGCGAATGAAAAAGGCCTCTTTCTAGAGCTCTGACTTTCCGACCTGAAGATCACTGATGTCATGATTTCACCTTGTCTTTTTCAGAGTTCCCAGTTGTTTTGAAAGCGGCATGTTACGCTTCCAGCTTCCTCCTGGGTATCACAGTCAGGTCTCAGATCTGCGCAGGCATGTCCATACAACGTTGGTGCACTGGTAGCCGGCTTAAAGGTTTTGCATGGTCAATCCGACTTCTGAAGTGGCCGTACAGCATTTATTGTTATGCAGCCTCCTCAGACTCCCTTCATACTTATTGCGCTTAGCAGTGCAGAGCTATTGAGAAGGAAGCTGACAAATCAAACCAAATCAAATGTTATTAGTCACATGTCCCGAATACAACAGGTGTAGTACAGTGAAATGCTTACTTATCCAACAATGCAGTTTTAAGAAAATTCCTACAAAAAAAAGTAAGTGATAAGAATAACAAGTAATTAAAGAGCAGCAGTAAATAACAATAGCGTGTCTATAAACAGCGGTACCAGTACAGAGTCAATGTGCGGGGTCACCGGTGTCGAGGTAATTCAGGTAATATGTACATGCAGGTAGAGGGATTAAAGGGATTATGCAAAGATAATAACAGAGAGTAGCAGCAGCGTAGAAGAGGATGGGGGCGGGGGCAATGGAAATAGTCTGGGTAGCCATTTTATTAACTGTTCAGGAGTCTTATGGCTTGGGGGTAGAAGCTGTTAAGAAGCCTCTTGGGCCTAGACTTTGTACTCTGGTACCGCTTGCAGTGCGGTAGTAGAGAGAACAGTCTATGACTAGGGTGGCTGGAGTCTTTGACAATTTTTAGGGCCTTCCTCTGACACCGCCTGGTATAGAGGTCCTGGATGGCAGGAAGCTTGGCCCCTGTGATGTGCTGGGCTGTACGCACTATCCTCTGTAGTGCAATGAGGTTGGAGGCCGAGCAGTTGCCATACCAGGCAGTGTTGCAACCCGTCAGGATGCTCTCGATGATGCAGTTGTAAAAAGTTTTGAGGATCTGAGGACCCATGCCAAATCTTTTCAGTCTCCTGAGGGGGAATAGGTTTTGTCGTGCCCTCTTCACAACTATCATGGTGTGATAGTACCATGTTAGTTTGTTGGTGATGTGGACACGAGGAACTTGTAGATCTCAACCTGCTCCACTACAGCCCCGTTGATGAGAATGGGGTCGTGCTTGGTCCTCCTTTTCTTGTAGTCCACGATCATCTCCTTTGATTGACCACATTGAGGGAAAGGTTGTTGTCCTTAAACCACACGGTCAGGTCTTTGACCTCCTCCCATTAGGCTCATCATTGTCAGTGATCAGGCCTACCACTGTGGTGTCATCAGCAAACTTAATGATGGTATTGGAGTCATGCCTGGCCGTGCAGTCATGAGTGAACAGGGAGTACAGGAAGGGACTGAGCACGCACCCCTGATGGGCCCCCGTGTTGAGGATCAGCGTGGCTGGTGTATTGTTACCAAACTTTACCACCTGGGGGGTGGCCCGTCAGGAAGTCCAGGATCCAGTTGCAGAGGGAGGTGTTTAGTCCCAGGGTCCTTAGCTTAGTGATGAGCTTTTAGGGCGCTATGGTGTTGAACGCTGAGCTGTAGTCAATGAATGGCATTCTCACATAGCTCGGAGTACACGTCCTGGTAATCCATCTGGCCCAGCGGCCTTGTGAATGTTGACCTGTTTAAAGGTCTTACTCACATTGGCTGCGTAGAGCGTGATCACACAGTCGTCCAGAACAGCTGATGCTCTCATGCATGTTTCAGTGTTACTTGCCTTGAAGCGAGCATAGCTTGTCTGATAGGTTTGTGTCACTGGGCAGCTCTCGGCTGGCTTCCCTTTGTAGTCTGTAATAGTTTGCAAGCCCTGCCACATCCGACGAGTGTAGTACTATTCGATCTTAGTCCTGTATTGATGCTTTGCCTGTTTGATGGTTCGTTGGAGGGCATAGAGGGATTTCTTGTAAGCTTCTGGGTTAGAGTCCTGCTCCTTGATATGGCTGGTCTACCCTTTAGCTCAGTGTGAATTTTGCTTGTAATCCATGGCTTCTGGTTGGGGTATGTAAGCACAGTCACTGTGGGGGCAACGTCCCCGATGCACTTATTGATAAAGCCAGTGACTGATGTGGTGTACTCCTCAATGCCATCACAAGAGTCCCGGAACATATTCCAGTCGGTGCTAGCAAAACAGTCCTGTAGTTTAGCATCTACTTCATCTGACCACTTTTTTATAGACCGAGTCACTGGTGCTTCCAACTTTAATTTTTCCTTGTGTGCAGGAATCAGGAGGATAGAGTCATGGTCAAATTTGCCAAATGGAGGGTGAGGGTGAGCTTTGTACAGGTCTCTGTGTTTGGAGTAAAGGTGGTCTAGAATTTCCCTCTGGTTGCACATTTAACATGCTGATAGAAATGAGGTAAAGGTGATTTAAATTTCCCCGCATTAAAGTCGCCGGCCACTAGGAGCACCGCCTCTGGATGAGAGTTTTCCTGTTTGCTTATGGTGGAGTACAGCTCATTGAGTGCGGTTTTAGTGACAGCCTCGGTCTGTGGTGGTATGTAGACAGCTACGACAAATACAGATGAAAACTCTCTTAGGTAGATAGCGCGGTCTACAGCATATCATGAGATACTCTACCTCAGGCGAGCAAAACTCTGAGACTTCCTTAGATATCGTGCACCAGCTATTGTTTACAAATATGCATAGGCCCCCGCCCGTGTCTTACCAGGGGCTGCTGTTCTGTCCTGCCGATGGGGTGTTTAACCCGCCAGCTGTATGTTCCTAATGTCGTCGTTCAGCCACAACTCGGTGAAACATAAGATATTGCAGTTTTTAATGTCCCGTTGCTAGGATATACGTGCTTTCAGTTCGTCCCATTTTTTCCAGTGATTGAATGTTAGTTAGCAAAATGGAAGGCAAGGGCAGATTAGCCTGATCCTCACAAGGCATCCTGATCTCTTTTTGCGAAACCTACGTTTCCTTTTCCAATCACGGGGATCTGGGCCTGGTCGGGTGTCCGTAGTATATTCCTCGCATCCGACTCGTTGAAGAAGAACTCCTCGTCCAATTTGAGGTGAGTAATCACAGTTTTCGGTAGCAGCAACATTATGTACAAAACAAGTTACGAACAACGCGAAAAAACAAACAAAATAGCATGTTCGGTTAAGAGCCGATAAGACGGCAGCCCTACCCTCCGGGTCCATCTTTCCATGGCTGGAAATAAGTTTGTGTTTATGCTGGACCTCCCACCCCCACCTACTGTCAACCAATCATGTCACTTCAGAGCTATACATAGCCATCCGCATTGTTACAAAATTTGAGAAGCACACGGCAATGCAGTATGGAGCATGATTTGGCCTCTGCATGCCTCTGGGGGCTCCGTAATTGCGTCACACCCTCCATAAGAAGCCTCCAATCACATTTTCGGATCAAGCATAAATTGGCTTTTATCGTCTCGTCATGCAGCCCAATCAGCCACGCAAAACGGTCTTGAGGGGCAACAAATATCCCCAATTAGCTGATTCTCTTTCCATACGCCCACTCCTTTCGACACAAGCACTCGCCCATACTCTGGTCACCATATTAGGCTGCAGCTACCCATACTTGCTGCTGACATGCTGTGTTGTTTTGTTGCTAATATGTCCTTTGTCTGCTTTTGCCTATTTCAAAGTCACTTACTATCCAGATAAACTGCATCACCAGATTAGTGTAAACAGTGGGTCGCACTGTAATGATAGCTTTTTCCTTGTACTATCCAATGTACCGGTAGTTATAGCAAATCAAATCAAAGTGTATTGGTCACATACACATGGTTAGCAGATGTTAATGCGAGTGTTGCGAAATTCTTGTGCTTCTAGTTCCGACAGTGCAGTAATATCTAACAATTCCCCAATAACTACCTAATAAACACAAATCTAAAAGGATGGAATAAGAATATGTACATATAAATATATGGATGAGCGATGGCCGAGCGGAGTAGGCAAGATGCAATAGATGGTATAAGATACAGTATATACATATGAGATGAGTAATGTAAGATATGTAAACATTATTAAAGTGGCATTGTTTAAAGTGACTAGTGAGTCTCTATGTAGGCAGCAGCCACTTTGAGTTAGTGATTGCTGTTTAGCAGTCTGATGGCCTTGAGATAGAAGCTGTTTTTCAGTCTCTCGTTCCCAGCTTTGATACACCTGTACTGACCTTGCCTTCTGGATGGTAGCGGGGTGAACAGGCAGTGGCTCGGGTGGTTGTTGTCCTTGCTGATTTGGCCCTCCTTTGACATCGGGTGCTGTTGGTGTCCCCAACAGTAGTTCTCCCCTGGTTCACCCTCTGGAGAGCCTTCCGGTTGAGGGCAGTGCAGTTGTCGTACCAGGCGGTGATACAGCCTGACAGGATGCTTTCAATTGTGCATCTGTAAAAGTTTGTCACGGTTTTAGGTGACAAGCCAAATTTCTTCAGCCTCCTGAGGTATACTTCTTCTTGTACCATTTCAGTTTGTCTGTGATGTGTACGCCTAGGAACTTGAAGCTTTCCATCTTCTCCACTACTGTCCCTTCAATGTGGATGGGGGGGTGCTCCCTCTGCTGTTTCCTGAAGTCCAAGATCATCTCCTTTGTTTTGTTTTGTTGACGTTGAGTGAAAGGTTGTTTTCCTGACACCACAGTCCGAGTGCCCTCACCTACTCCCTGTAGGCTGTCTTGTCGTTGATGGTAATCAAGCCCACTACTGTTGAAGACTGAGTTGGAGGCGTGCATGGCCACGCAGTCATGGGTGAACAGGGAATACAGGAGGGGGCTGAGTACGCACCCTTGTGGAGCCCCAGTGTTGAGGGTCAGTGAAATGGAGATGTTGTTTCCTACCTTCACCACCTGGGGTCGGCCCGTCAGAAAGTCCAGGACCCAATTGCACAGGGTGGGGTTGAGACCCAGGGCCTCCAGCTTAATGATGAGCTTGGATGGTACTATGGTGTTGAATGCTGAGCTGTAGTCAATGAACAGCATTCTTACATACTGTAGGTATTCCTCTTGTCCAGATGGGATAGGGCAGTGTGCAGTGTGATGGCGATTGCATCGTCTGTGGATCTGTTGGGGCGGTATGCAAACTGAAGTGTGTCTAGGGTGGCAGGTAAGGTGGAGGTGATGTAATCCTTGACTAGTCTCTCAAAGCACTTCATGATGACAGAAGTGAGTGCTATGGGGCGATAGTCATTTAGTTCCGTTACCTTTGCCTTCTTGGGTACAGGAACAATGGTGGCCCTCTTGAAGCATGTGGGTACGGCAGACTGGGAAAGGGAGCTATTGAATATGGCCATAAACACACCAGCCATCTGGTCTGCGCATGCTCTGAGGACACAGCTAGGGATGACGTCTGGCCAGCAGCCTTGCGAGGGTTAACGCGTTTAAATGTCACTCTCTTCAGCCACGGAGAAGGGGAAGGGGGGCCCGCTCCTTGTTAGCGGGCTATGCCAATTGCACTGTATTATCCTCAAAGCGGGCAAAGAAGATGTTTAGTCGGTGTCCGTTTTCTTTTTGTAGTTCGTAATTGCCTGTAGACCCTGCCACGTACGTCTCGTGTCCCCTTTGTCCCCATACCGACATTTCACTTGTTTGATTGCCTTGCGGAGTGAATAACTACACTGTTTATATTCGGCCATATTCCCAGTCTTCTTTCCATGGTTAATGCAGCCATCCATCAATGTTTTTGGTTAGGGTAGGTTTTAAGAGTCACAGCGGGTACAACATCTCCAATGCACTTCCTTATAAACTCACTCACTAAGTCAGCGTATAGATCAATGTTATTCTCTGAGGCTGCCCGGAACATTTCCCAGTCCGCATGATCAAAATAATCTTGAAGCGTGGATTCCGATTGTTCAGACCAGCGTTGAATGATTCTAGTCACGGGTAAATCCTGCTTGAGTTTCTGCCTAAAGGACGGTAGGAGCGAGATGGAGTCGTGGTTGGATTTGCCGAAAGGAGGGCGAGGGAGGGCATTGTATTCATCGCGGAAGTTAAAGTAGCAGTGGTCAAGTGTATTGCCCGGGCGAGTGCTGCAATCAATATGCTGATAGAATTTAGGTAGCCTTGTTCTCAAATTTGCTTTGTTAAAATCCCCAGCTACAATAAATGCAGCCTCAGGATATATGGTTTCCAGTTTACATAGAGTCCAGTGAAGTTCCTTGATGGCCGTCGTGGTATCTGCTTGAGGGGGTATATACACAGCTGTGACAATTACTGACGAGAATTCTCTTGGGAGATAATATGGTCGGTATTTGATTGTAAGGAATTCTAGGTCAGGTCAACAGAAGGATTTGAGTTCCTGTATGTTGTTATGGTTACACCATGAGTCGTTAATCATGAAGCATACACCCCGCCCTTCTTATTCCCAGAGAGATATTTGTTTATGTCGGCACGACGTATGAAGAAACCCGGTGGCTGTACCAACTCTGACAACATATCCCGAGAGAGCCATGTTTCTGTGAAACAGAGAATGTTACAATCTCTGATGTCTCTCTCTTGCCCTAATTTCATCCACCTTGTTGTCTAGAGAATGGAGAAGTATACTAGGAAGCGGTGGGCGGTGTGCACGCCTTCAAAGCCGGACCGAGGCCGCTCCGTCTACCTCTTGTTTTGGGTCAGCCTCTGGAATTAGATCCAATGTCTTGGGTGGTGGTCCGAACAAAGGATCCGCTTCGGGAAAGTTGTATTCCTGGTTGTAATGTTGGTAAGTTGACGTCGCTCTTATATCCAATAGTTCTTCCCGGCTGTATCTAATAACACTTAAGATTTGGGCTAACAATGTAAGAAATAATACATAAAAAACAAAATACTGTTGTCATCTATGCATAGTCACTTTAATTAACTCTACCAACATGTACATACTACCTCAACTACATTTACATTTACATTTAAGTCATTTAGCAGACGCTCTTATCCAGAGCGACTTACAAATTGACTAATCGGTGCCCCGCACATTGACTCTGTACTGGCACACCCCTGTATATATTGTTATTTTTTACTGCTGCTCTTTAATTACTTGTTACTTTTATCTCTTATTCTTATCCATATTTCTTTTAACTGCACTGTCTGTTAGGGGCTCTTAAGTAAGCACTTCACTGTAAGGTCTACATCAAATAAAATTTGATTTGATTTCCTAAGGTCTCAAAGCGAGGCGGACCATCTCTGTCGGCGCCATTTTGCTGATAGGCTGCCTATAAATATTGTAGGCTGCCTATGTTACAGATTCAGAATACATCTGTTTTTATTTGTGAATTTCGCCAACATGTGTTTTATAAGCATTGAATTAATGCTCTTGAGTTCTGTGCTCTATTGCCAGGTTTCATTCATGGGTACTTGACTGACATTGTGTGGTTGGTTGACAGTATTGCACCCTAGCTGCTGTATTATTTTTGCGCACCATTTTCCCTCAGACTGTTTCATGCCAATGAAATTAATGGCAGGAAGGAAATGCTTCTCCGCTCCTTTCCCAGTTAAAGGCACTTTCATTTGATATAATTACATCCAAATTGTCACAGAATATGTATGATGTAATGTACAATGTAATGACATGTAGTATGTCATAATGTGAAGTGTATTTTGGTTGTTTTTACCAAGTTTCCATGCTAACATGTTAGCTATGCTAGCTCTTTTCCTGTTAGCCATGTACTAACTTGTTTTCAAAATGTGCGCCCCTCCAAATCTAGGTAGAAGGTTCAAATTTTTGTTGAGTTTTAAAATATCATTTTATGTTGTAGGAGTGTGAGAGAAGCCACATTGTCCTTCTCAGGTATGTGAATGAATTTGCTGTCTGGGTATTTGATCAATGTATTTGTTATTCTACATTTTTATATGGAGCTCGTATGCATTAAGAAAAAAAATGTAAAAATAATATAGATCAAACAAGAATAATATGACTGTTTCATGCTGATGGAATTAATGGAGTGTGACAGAAGCCATAAGTCAACTAACACTGCATTGTTTGTTATTGTCTGTCCCAGAAATAGCAAATGAAGATTGCATGAGCTCCAGTACCATTGTGTCCGTTGACTGAAGGTGTAACAACACCTTACAGATAGTTTTATTATAAGAGACACACATAGAGTATGATTTATAAATAGAGAGAATAACATAATTATATATCGGTAATACTGAACACAGAAATTCTAAGATGGTAAAGGTAGCGAACATATGAGTGTCTGAAAGTGCTTTGTCTGCTGTAAAGTGATGAAGTCCATTGGTATCATCAGAAAGATTAGTGGTTTGGTTCACCAGGCTTGCTTCGTAATTATATACTACAGTTTCATTTACCCCATCTCATTTACTGCAATATTATGTGGGCCAGTACATATGCTTCCTACCTACACAAATTAGCAAGAAAGCCGCCTCTTAACTACTTGGCTCAATCTGCGATTACTGTATGCCTCGCTGTATGTCTCTCTCAAATGTCAATATGCCTTGTATACTGTTGTTCAGGTTAGTTATCATTGTTTTAGTTTACAATGGAGCCCCTAGTTCCACTCTTCATACCCCTGATACCTCCTTTGTCCCACCTCCCACACGTGCGGTGACCTCACCCATTACAACCAGCATGTCCAGAGATACAACCTCTCTTATCATCATCCAGTGCCTGGGCTTACCTCCGCTGTACCCGCACCCCACCATACCCCTGTCTGCGCATTATGCCCTGAATATATTCTACCATGCCCAGAAATCTGCTCCTTTTATTCTTTGTCCCCAACGCTCTAGGCGACCAGATTTGATAGCCTTTAGCCGCACGCTCATACTACTCCTCCTCTGTTCCGCGGGTGATGTGGAGGTAAACCCAGGCCCTGCATGTCCCCAGGCACTCTCATTTGTTGACTTCTGTGATCGAAAGAGCCTTGGTTTCATGCATGTCAACATCAGAAGCCTCCTCCCTAAGTTTGTTTTACTCAATGCTTTAGCACACTCTGCTAACCCTGATGTCCTTGCCGTGTCTGAATCCTGGCTCAGAAAGGCCACCAAAAATTCTGAGATTTCCATACCCAACTATAACATTTTCCGTCAAGATAGAACAGCCAAAGGGGGAGGAGTTGCAGTCTACTGCAGAGATAGCCTGCAAAGTAATGTCATACTTTCCAGGTCCATACCCAAACAGTTCAAACTACTAATTTTAAAAATGACTCTCTCCAGAAATAAGTCTCTCACTGTTGCCGCCTGCTACAGACCCCCCTCAGCTCCCAGCTGTGCCCTGGACACCATTTGTGAATTGATCGCCCCCCATCTAGTTTCAGATTTTGTTCTGTTAGGTGACCTAAACTGGGATATGCTTAACACCCCGGCAGTCCTACAATCTAAGCTAGATGCCCCCAATCTCACACAAATCATCAAGGAACCCACCAGGTACAACCCTAAATCTGTAAACAAGGGCACCCTCATAGACGTTATCCTGACCAACTGGTCCTCCAAATACACCTCCACTGTCTTCAACCAGGATCTCAGCGATCACTGCCTCATTGCCTGTATCCGCTATGGATCCGCAGTCAAACGACCACCCCTCATCACTGTCAAACGCTCCCTAAAACACTTCTGTGAGCAGGCCTTTCTAATCGACCTGGCCCGGGTATCCTGGAAGGACATTGACCTCATCCGTCAGTTGAGGATGCCTGGTCATTCTTTAAAAGTAACTTCCTCACCATTTTAGATAAGCATGCTCCATTCAAAAAAATGCAGAACTAAGAACAGATATAGCCCTTGGTTCACTCCAGACCTGGCTGCCCTCGACCAGCACAAAAACATCCTGTGGCGGACTGCAATAGCATCGAATAGTCCCCGTGATATGCAACTGTTCAGGGAAGTCAGGAACCAATACACGCAGTCAGTCAGGAAAGCAAAGGCCAGCTTCTTCAGGCAGAAATTTGCATCCTGTAGCTCTAACTCCAAAAAGTTCTGGGACACTGTAAAGTCCATGGAGAACAAGAGCACCTCCTCCCAGCTGCCCACTGCACTGAGGCTAGGTAACACGGTCACCACCGATAAATCCATGATTATCAAAAACTTCAACAAGCATTTCTCAACGGCTGGCCATGCCTTCCATCTGGCTACTCCAACCTCGGCCAACAGCTCCGCCCCCCGCAGCTACTCGCCCAAGCCTCTCCAGGTTCTCCTTTACCCAAATCCAGATAGCAGATGTTCTGAAAGAGCTGCAAAACCTGGACCCGTACAAATCAGCTGGGCTTGACAATCTGGACCCTCTATTTCTGAAACTATCTGCCGCCAATGTCGCAACCCCTATTACCAACCTGTTCAACCTCTCTTTCATATCGTCTGAGATCCCCAAGGATTGGAAAGCTGCCGCAGTCATCCCCCTCTTCAAAGGGGGAGACACCCTGGACCCAAACTGTTACAGACCTATATCCATCCTGCCCTGCCTATCTAAGGTCTTCGAAAGTCAAGTCAACAAACAGGTCACTGACCATCTCGAATTCCACCGTACCTTCTCCGCTGTGCAATCCAGGTGCACCTCAGCCAAACTCAAGGTACTAAACGATATCATAACCGCCATCGATAAAAGACAGTACTGTGCAGCCAAGGCATTCGACTCTGTCAATCACCATATTCTTATTGGCAGACTCAGTAGCCTCGGTTTTTCTGATGACTGCCTTGCCTGGTTCACCAACTACTTTGCAGACAGAGTTCAGTGTGTCAAATCGGAGGGCATGCTGTCCGGTCCTCTGGCAGTCTCTATGGGGGTGCCACAGGGTTCAATTCTCGGGCCGACTCTTTTCTCTGTATATATCAATGATGTTGCTCTTGCTGCGGGCGATTCCCTGATCCACCTCTACGCAGACGACACCATTCTGTATACTCCCAGCCCGTCCTTGGACACTGTGCTATCTAACCTCCAAACGAGCTTCAATGCCATACAACACTCCTTCCGTGGCCTCCAACTGCTCTTAAACGCTAGTAAAACCAAATGCATGCTTTTCAACCGTTCGCTGCCTGCACCCACCCGCCCGACTAGCATCACCACCCTGGATGGTTCCGACCTAGAATATGTCGGCACCTATAAGTACCTAGGTGTCTGGCTGGACTGTAAACTCTCCTTCTAGACTCATATCAAACATCTCCAATCTAAAATCAAATCTAGAGTCGGCTTTCTATTCCGCAACAAAGCCTCCTTCACTCACGCCGCCAAACATACCCTAGTAAAACTGACTATCCTACCGATTCTCGACTTCGGCGATGTCATCTACAAAATAGCTTCCAATACTCTACTCAGCAAACTGGATGCAGTTTATCACAGTGCCATCCGTTTTGTTACTAATGCACCTTATACCACCCACCACTGCGACCTGTATGCTCTAGTCGGCTGGCCCTCGCTACATATTCGTCGCCAGACCCACTGGCTCCAGGTCATCTACAAGTCCATGCTAGGTAAAGCTCCGCCTTATCTCAGTTCACTGGTCACGATGGCAACACCCACCCGTAGCACGCGCTCCAGCAGGTGTATCTCACTTATCCCTAAAGCCAACACCTCATTTGGCCGCCTTTCGTTCCAGTTCTCTGCTGCCTGTGACTGGAACGAATTGCAAAAATCGCTGAAGTTGGAGACTTTTTATCTCCCTCACCAACTTCAAACATCTGCTATCTGAGCAGCTAACCGATCACTGCAGCTGTACATAGTCTATCGGTAAATAGCCCACCCAATTTTACCTACCTCATCCCCATACTGCTTATATTTATTTACTTTTCTGCTCTTTTGCACACCAATATCTCTACCTGTACATGACCATCTGATCATTTATCACTCCAGTGTTAATCTGCAAAATTATAATTATTCGCCTACCTCCTCATGCCTTTTGCACACAATGTATATAGACTCTCTTTTTTTACTACTGTGTTATTGACTTGTTAATTGTTTACTCCATGTGTAACTCTGTGTTGTCTGTTCACACTGCTATGCTTTATCTTGGCCAGGTCGCAGTTGCAAATGAGAACTTGTTCTCAACTAGCCTACCTGGTTAAATAAAGGTGAATTATTTTTTAATTTTTTTAATCTGCTCTTCTGAAAGTCAATATCATGTCAATCTACAACATGAATATACTCCAATTATGCACCATCATCTACAAGTACACACACTGTACCTCCCAGACATTCTGCACAAACCCTTCAATGCATTATTCCAGGTTAATTCCCAAATCCATGCATACAACACAAAACACTGTGATACACTTTACCCTCCCCACTGCTGCACCTCACTATCATGTTCAATTGTAATTAGTATGATTTGTTTAATTGCTTGAACAAACTGTTTTGTATGTATATATTGTTTATTGGGGGGTTGACGAAAATAATTGACATGGTGGGTGGTGGGGAAAGAGAGAGCAGGGTGATGGTCTGTGCTATCCGGGATCCTTGTGAGGTCCTTACCCTAAACCCTAACCCTTACCTAATCTTAACCATTTGAAATTTCAACTTCAACGGGGTAGGGACGTCCCAAGGTACGGAATAGCATGGACAATCCCCCTGCTCTCTCCTTCCCCAGGACCCACCATGCCCCTTCTTCTCTTCAAGGATGATCAATGGAAACAGGATGCACCTGAGCTCAGTCTAGAGTCTCATAGCAAAGGGTCTGAATACTTATGTAAATGTTATATTTCAGTTTTTATTTTCGATAAATTTGCCAAAATTGAAAAAATAAAAATAAAATTGCTTTGTCATTATGGGGTATTGTGTTGAAATGAATGAGGGTAAAAAAAAAATTAAATACAATTTTTGAATAAGGTTGTAAAGTAACAAAATGTGGAAAAAGTCAAGAGGTCTGAATATTTTCCAAATGCACTGTATAACCAGAGACTTTGATACAGATGTAACCCCCTCACCCTTCATACCCCATCCACCCTCAGTTCACCCACATGGAGTCTTATAGTGCAACATATACAGTATATCGATTTATTTATTTGCACACACTTTATTTATTGATTTATAGTGTAACATACAGAACCCCATCTCTCTCTTTCAATAGTATCCACCCTGCCTCTCCCCCTAAGTACCCACCATGCCCCATGACCTATATGTAACAGATACACTATATATACAAAAGTATGTGGACACCCCTTAAAATTAGTGGATTTGGCTATTTCAGCCACACCGTTGCTGACAGGTATATAACATTGAGTACACAACCATGCAATCTCATTAGACAAACATTGGCAGTAGAATGACCTTACTGAAGAGCTCAGTGACTTTCAACGTGACACCATCATAGGATGCCACCTTTCTAACAAGACAGTTTGCCCTGCTAGAGCTTCCCCGGTCAACTGTAAGTGATGTTATTGGGAAGTGGAAATGTCTAGGAGCAACAACAGCTCAGCCGTGAAGTGGTAGGCCACACAAGCTCACAGAACTTAATGTTAACTTTCACTGCTATGCGGATGACACACAGCTCTACATTTCAATGAAACATGGTGAAGCCCCAAAATTGCCCTCGCTAGAAGCATGTGTTTCAGACATAACATTGCAAAAATCAGAAACTTTCTGTCCAAAAATGATGCAGAAAAATGTATCCATGCTTTTGTAACTTCTAGGTTGGACTACTGCAATGCTCTACTTTCCGACTACCCGAATAAAGCACTAAATAAACTTCAGTTAGTGCTAAATACGGCTGCTAGAATCCTGACTAGAACCAAAAAATGTGATCATATTACTCCAGTGCTAGCCTCCCTACACTGGCTTCCTGTCAAGGCAAGGGCTGATTTCAAGGTTATACTGCTAACCTACAAAGCAGACAAAATGAGAAAAAAAATCCAGAAAATCACATTGTAGGATTTTTAATGAATTTATTTGCAAATTATGGTGGAAAATAAGTATTCTTTTCTGGTGGCTTTTGGGAGAGATAAAATGATTTTAAAAATAATGTTCAATGGCCTACATACAGTACATTTACAGTATATAGTGCATGTACAGGGTTGTGTAGGTTGCTTTCTAAATGCAATCTGTTACAGTTACAAGTTACCTGTCCAAAATTGTAATCAGTAACGTAACTTTTGGATTACCCAAACCCAGTAATGTAATCTGATTACATTCAGTTACTTTTAGATTACTTTCCCCTTAAGAGGCATTAGAAGAAGACAAAAATGTATTTTATCAATTGAATGACATCTATTGCAGGTTAAAACAATGTTAAAGTTTACATAGCTGGTCATACATGGATGTTAAATGTTACTTTATGGGTTGGTTATATGGGCTTCCTCTAACCCATAGCTTTCTACTACATATAAAAATATGATTAAATTATATATTTACATTAATATATTATTTATAAGTCTAAAAATGGATGAAGCGACTACATATTGCCCTTTAAATGTGTCAAAAGTGTGCGAGTTTGAGCACGTGTCTATTAGACCTGTGGATGTATTGTTTTTATCAGCATGGATTAGGTTGAGTAATAAAAGCCCTACTTGTATTGCATAGGCTGGGATCCACACTATGCATCTGTTGCAAGAGCACATTTTTCATTGGCTGTTCACTGGTTTCAAAAACAATGATTGATAGGCAACTTAAACTTCTTGAATTCAACCATTATTGGGTTCAAATATACATTTAGATTTGTGAACAGCTATCCACAACAACCACAATCCGTAAGGCGCAAATAGCTAAATGAGAGAGCAGCAGTGTGATTCACTTCACATCAATGCGCTATGTAGATATAAATAATAAGTGATACCCGTATCACCGTAGACTACACCACTGCTGTGATCCTTACCTCCAAGCGTTTATTCAAATTGGATCATCTTTGGATGCCGACAGCAAACGCACCATTGGAAGACATAGCTTGGACTGTAGCCTACAAAAGCCTATTCCTGCTCTTTTCCCGCGATCCATCAAACACATTTGGTGTGTCATCAACAGATTGTACCCTTCCAGCTCCAGCTTCTCCAGAAGGACCACACACCATCTCCTCAGACCAGGCATGTCGAGCTAAAGGAAGTGCACAGTCAGAACGTATTTTCAATTGCACATTTTGAGCATCTGTAAATACAAAACAAATACCTATTCTGCATTTGAAATAATACCACTTATGAAAAGTGTCCATAGCAAAATACCATGGGTACTGGAAAGAAAACAATCAATAAAACATAATTATGTGAATGACCATTTAAAATGTCTGTTAAATAAAAAATTATGATATTAGATCAGTGAAATCTGACCATGAGCATAAAGACGCCACAATTGCCATATGGTTGCCCAGGAAGTCCCTGTTTCAAGAGATAAAATAATAGTTTGAGTTACAAAATGTGCAACAAAATACTTGAAACCAAATAATAACATTAAAGGCAAAAAAACACTCAATGCAAACGATCACCTTTAAGTCCAGGCCAAATATTATTATGTCCACATCCCAGGGACAAGCTGCTTTGCCAGTTCACTGAGAGAGCAAGAGACAAATGTAGCGGTATAAAAAAATATTTATGTAAAAAAAAAAATACTATATATATAACTTCTATAAAGAACATAATGCCAAACACAGACGTGAATAGAACATGTGATTCTGCAGAGAGCAGAGATTATCCGTAACAAACACTGAGAAACGCAATAAACAAGGTCAACGTAACATGACCAGAAACAAGCACAAACAGGACATGCATAGTCAGCAGAACAGGACCATTGGGTAGTATTGTTTCTGAACCTCTGTGGGATCGGTGTCCCCCCTCATGGGACGGTTGAGCTAACGTGCACTAATGTGATTAGCATGACATTTTAAGTAACAAGAACATTTCCCAGGACATAGACATATCTTATATGGGCAGAAAGCTTAAATTCGTGTTAATCTAATTGCATTGTCCAATTTACAGTAGCTATTACAGTGAAAGAATACCATGTTATTGTTTGAAGAGAGTGCACAGTTGTGTACTTGAACATGTATCAATAAACCAATTAGGCACATTTGGGCAGACTTGATACAGCATTCTGAACAGTAATGCAATGGTTCATTGGATCAGTCTAAAAGTCTGCACATACACTGCTGCCATCTAGTGGACAAAATCTAAATTGCACCTGAACTGCAATAATACATTGTGGCCTTTCTCTTGCATTTCAAAGATGGGAAAAAAACACATGTTCTTTTCTTTGTATTATCTTTTACCAGATATAATGTGCTATATTCTCCTACATTAATTTCACCTTTCCACAACCTTCAAAGTGTTTCCTTTCAAATACTATCAAGAATATGCATATCCTTGCTTCAGGTCCTCAGCTACAGGCAGTCAGATTTGGGAATGTCATTTTAGGCGAAAATTGAAAAAAAGGGTCCGATCCTTAAGAGGTTTTTAACTTTATAAGCAGGTCATGGGAACGTGGCCGCCAAAGAACATGTCATCCTCAGGTTGATCTTAAAACACTCAGAGAGCCTTCATGTCCAAACTCTTGTGCTCTCTCTGTATACTTGGAGTCTAGAAAAATATTTATTTCTGTTCTGGCCTCATAGCCTTTAGGGAACATGCAGTCTGGATGATAAGCAAACAGCAATGCCACAGAAAGAGACAGCAGAGTATCAGCTGTAATAGACAGGACCGTAACAGAACAACAACAAAAATGACATTATTCATAACTTCAGTGAACACACACATCAATTGCCCATCCCATGCTGTTATTGGATCTACAACTGGGCTTTAATCAATCCAAATCCATCCAAATAATGATGGCTAGTAATAAACATTGGCACAAAAGGTCTCAATTTAGAAAGTGCCCATGGGTCCACAAGTTGTCTTTCATGTGAGTGTTCTCGTAACACAAGGGAGGTAATGCACAATAAATTGACTGTCACGTTTTAAAAGGTGGCCATGTATGTGTTTTACCAGAAAGTTTAGCTTACCGTGAAGCTGCTAAGAGGAAACTGGTTGGTGGGTGCTAGTCATGTCGGAGGGACATAGAGATCTGGGGTATAACACTTTTTTGGTTACTACATGATTCCATATGTGTTATTTCATAGTTTTGAAGTTGTCACTATTATTCTACAATGTAGAAATAAGTAAAAATAAAGAAAAACCCTTGACTGAGTAGGTGTGTCCAAACTTTTGACTGGTACTGTGCTGGGAGATAGTTTGTAAATGTTCAATACAAATATACTTCATAAATGGTTTGAACAAGGATCTAACTATGATTACATTAGTAATTTGCATCGTAGTTATTTTCAGTCAACCTAGGAACCTTTGCTTTGGCAGTGATCAACAATGGTTAACCATGTGGCACATACCCAAGCATTCTCTGCAAAGATCTCCTCTGGCACTAGTTATTTGGGGACTTCTATTTCCCTAAGATGGTCCAAAGCATCTTCTGACAGCACAGATGGATGGTAATTTCTTATGTTCATAAATATAGTGTACCATCCTTGTCAGACCTTCATTCCTGGGTGTGTATTCAGTGGTTGTTTGTTCAAGATTGTCTTCGCAAATGTTTTCTGGACATACATCACATGGCAAGTGCTGTTTAACATTCTCAGTGCTGGTCACTGTGTGAAAGACGCCTCTATTCATTTGGAATACATACCATTTTCCAATGCATTTATAGACACAGGAAACTCTGGCCTTGGAGCAAGGGCAGTGCCACGTGTTTTCCTTTGAATTAAACCACCATTACTTTGCCTAATCAGCTGTTTTAAGACACGTTTCCTTCAGAGATGATTAAAAACAGATTATAAACAGAAACAGATTACCGATCCACCTCTACGCAGACGACACCATTCTGTACACTTCTGGCCCTTCTTTGGACACTGTGTTAACAACCCTCCAGACGAGCTTCAATGCCGTACAACTCTCCTTCCATGGCCTCCAATTGCTCTTAAATACAAGTAAAACTAAATGCATGCTCTTCAACCGATTGCTGCCTGCATCTGCCCGCGCGTTGTTGGAGGACATTATAGTTGAAATGATTAATTATGTATACATTTTTAATTAGAACCATTTATTCTAATACTATTATGTTATGGTATGAAATGTATGGGTTCTTGGTTAAGCTGTTACTGAAAATGTAAGTAAAACAAATTCATTGTCTGTACCTTGCGGGAAAGGGAGAAGGAGGGCATATCTTTTCAGACAGATAAGAATGTTTGTTTGATGTTCCATTAGTGGAGAAAAGTTGATCTTTTAGACAGATTGGAATGTTTGTTTTATGAGGGGAGTAGAAGACATCTCCAGACCTGAAGACACTGCGCTATTGTGTGGATCGGAGAGAGTGTGAGAAACTGATGATGTCATTTTATGTTCTCTCTTTAAAATGTAAGGTTCTTTGAATTTTTGGTCAGTACTGTCTTGTAATAAATGCTGCTACCTGAGTTTAAGACTGGGGCTCTGTCCATTCCTATAATAATAATAATATGGGTTTTACGATCCCATAGAATGCATTGACAGAGTATTTAATTCTAATTGGGAAATAATACAGAGGAAATTTAGAATTCCACTAACACGCGTCCAACATCACTACTCTGGACGGTTCTGACTTAGAATATGTGGACAACTACAAATACCTAGGTGTCTGGTTAGACTGTAAACTCTCCTTCCAGACTCACATCAAACATCTCCAATCCAAAGTTAAATCTACAATTGGCTTCCTATTTCGTAACAAAGCATCCTTCACTCATGCTGCCAAACATACCCTTGTAAAACTGACCATCCTACCGATCCTCGACTTTGGCGATGTCATTTACAAAATAGCCTCCAATACCCTACTCAATAAATTGGATGCAGTCTATGACAGTGCCATCTGTCTTGTCACAAAAGCCCCATATACTACCCACCACTGCGACCTGTACGCTCTCGTTGGCTGGCCCTCGCTTCATACTCGTCGCCAAACCCACTGGCTCCAGGTCATCTACAAGACCCTGTTAGGTAAAGTCCCCTTTATCTCAGCTCACTGGTCACCATGGCAGCACCCACCTGTAGCACGCGCTCCAGCAGGTATATCTCTCTGGTCACCTCCAAAACCAATTCTTCCTTTGGCCGCCTCTCCTTCCAGTTCTCTGCTTGCCAATGACTGGAACGAACTACAAAATCTCTGAAACTGGAAACACTTATCTCCCTCACTAGCTTTAAGCACCAGCTGTCAGAGCAGCTCACAGATTACTGCACCTGTACATAGCCCATCTATAATTTAGCCCAAACAATTACCTCTCCCCCTACTGTATTTATTTATTTATTTTGCTCCTTTGCACCCCATTATTTTTATTTCTACTTTGCACATTCTTCCACTGCAAATCTACCATTCCAGTGTTTTACTTGCTATATTGTATTTACTTTGCCACCATGGCCTTTTTTTTGTTTTTTTTGCCTTACCTCCCTTATCTCACCTCATTTGCTCACTTTTCTACTGTATTATTGACTGTATGTTTCTTTTACTCCATGTGTGTTCTCAACTTGCCTACCTGGTTAAATAAAGGTGAAATAAAAAAAATAAAAAATAAAAAATGTGCAGTAATCAATTGAGCATGTATGGGGACATTGATTCAACCCTAATTATTTTTTTATCACATGTCCCCTGGAAAGATTTTGAAACTGCAGAAATCCCTTTTTGCTGGTCTATGCATTGGCTCTTCAGATTGGATTGTGCTGTGATGTTCTTCACAACAGGCTAATGCTTTTTCAAGTTATGTCTATTTAGATCATTTTTGTTTAGCCATGAACTGCATTTAGGACATTTGGTCTTTGGCTTGCCTAGAGGTGCGACTGTTGAATGAGCTAGTCCCGGGGGTTCCGTGGCGGGACGGGCTGGTCCAAGTGATTCTGTGGCAGGAAAGGCTGGTGCCGTGGCAGGAAGGGCTGATTCCAAGGTCCCATGACGGGAAGAGCTAGTTCTGGGGGTTCCGGTGGGAAGGGCTGGTTCTGGGGGTCCCGGTGGGAAGGGCTGGTTCTGGGAGTTCCATGGTGGGAAGATCTAGTCCCAAAGGTCCCTTGACATTAATGGCTGGTCCCGTGGTATGAAGGGCTGGTCCCGTGGCGTGAAGGACTGGTCCCATGGCGGGAAGAGCTGGTCCCGTGGTGTGAAGGGCTGGTCACGGGGTCCTGGGGGAAAGGCTGGTCCCGGGGAGGGAAGGGCTGGATCCAAATGTCCCACGGCAGGTGCCTTGTAAAGTCAGTAGTTCGTTCGACATGGTGGGATCTTTTTG
Source organism: Oncorhynchus nerka (assembly GCF_034236695.1). NCBI lineage: Eukaryota > Metazoa > Chordata > Actinopteri > Salmoniformes > Salmonidae > Oncorhynchus > Oncorhynchus nerka. Next base: position 48,445,492 of record NC_088407.1, read on the forward strand.
TGTCTGTTTAATTGTGCAGTGATGAATGAACATATAACTCTTAGAAAAGGGATTCAGTAGCCTGTACTTCAGTAGCCTACACTACTTCGGACAGAGTATCATTTCTGAGTCTGAGCTTGCAGAGAGGGTTAGGCAGAAGGAGTAATATCTGACCAATTACCTGCTTGCTTTCGAAATGCCCACTCCTTTTCACACGCCCATACTCCAGCAGCTACCGGTCATTCGGTGTCAGAGGAGGCGCGTTTTGAGTGTTTTTCACAACGTTTTGTTCTATAAGATATTCTTCATCAGCTAATGTCACTTTTTGTGAATTTTGAAGCATTTATGTCATCAAAACAAGCACATAAAGGCTTCATAATTAATAAAGGCCATGTTAACTAACTGATATTATCTCTTAGAACAAAAAGTACAAGATCTCCTAAACCTGTGTTAATCCCAGACCATATTTTCAGCGTTTATCCCAAAACCCCTATTCTTTCCCCATTTCGCCAATAGGAGTGGATGAACGAACCAGAGGTAACTCATTTAAATTTTTTAGGACTACAAGCTGGCAAGCTCTATTTTTCCCTGATGTTGGCCCTGAAGCTAGATATACGTATGTGTTGTGATTCATTAAAATACCATGAATGTGAGTATAAATTGCTTTAAAAGTAGTTTCCTTTTAAAAACTATTTATAAAGATCCTCCTGATATGTACCCTAAAGGTCAAAGGTCAGAGTTATGTTGACCTGAACATCCCCGAAAATGTGTCTGATGGATAGCTGTGAATCTACACTTTCCAATCATACATGATTAAAGGGTATACGTGAGCAATAACTTGTTGTACACTGACATTGTATGTCTTAGGGTAAAATCCGCATGTGAAAAATGAATTGGAATGGAGGGATGAAAATAAGTGATAACACGGAGAAACATACCATTGCTGCACTGCTATCATACATTTTCCAACTCTAGGGACATAGACCTAAAAGAAAATCACAATGAATCATCACCACCCCAGGTGAGCCTGACCAATCCTCCTGTCTCATAGACTATGTGGGGAAAACATTGTGAGATTTAGCAGATGTATTACGTATGGCTGTATGACTGTTTACTATCATTGTGTTATTCCAATAATTAAAGACAGACACCAGAGATATTATTGAAAGAAAATATATTTAGACAACAAGTGTTTTCTCATGCCAATGAAATTCAGTATCAACATAGGTGATCGACAGTCTAAACAACAGGGTCAATAAATAAATCATTTAAATGTCTCCATTGGAGTGCAGTCCATTTCATTTTCTAAGACTATGGCCTATGCAGCACTCTCCCAGTCTACTCTCCCAGAGTAGCTGCTGCCCTTGGTCTGGAGAACGTGCTGAGAGCAGTGTGGGCAGGAACAAGATGGGGCGGCTCGATGTGAACCATGATTCTCCAAGGTTCTCTTCATAGCAGTCAGTTTCAATTCCAGCTGCTTGACTTTGATCAGCAGAGGGCTTAGCCGCCTTTTTCTGGACCTTCGCCACTCCACTTTCTCTGTTAAGTTTGTCCAACTGGCTGGACATTTGGTCACCCAACTCCAGGCAGCCTTAATGAAAAAGAGATTGTGTATAAACTGCTAATTACTACATTTTTAATGAACACAATCAATGGTCAAAACAGGGACATGCAATTATGGAGGCTGAAGCAAAGATATTTGATTATAGAAAATGGGTTTATGGCCTCTTCATGATCATTTGATAGCTATCATTCACTAATGGTATTGTAAATTAAACGTGGCAGGCAACAAGCTGCCTAGTCTCCTGCCACTCTGATTGTGATTATGATAGAAAAGACAGGAATTAGGACCAAACTAACTTGTGAAGCAAGCTCTATTCTGTCCCAGTAGATGTAGCACAGGTAAGCGAGAGCAGCCATAAATAAAGCTGTGAAGCATTTCCATCCTTCAAAGACAGTCTGGGGCGAAGGGACAACTGTATTGAAAGTTGCATGTCTGACTCTGTTGCTGCCAGTAAAGCCGCTGTTGCTGCCTTTAAAACCAGTCAATAATGCAGATTGCATTCTTGCCCATTCGGATTGAGGTTCAGCTCCTGGAATCCAATCCATTTCAACCAATGTTTCCGTATATATTTTAATTGGTTATATGGATGTAATGCGCTGCTAAAATGTGTCTGCCACAATTTCCCACAAATTGGTCAACATTCTAGAATCTAAATTGTGATTTAGATTCTAATCGTTCTACATGGGTGTCACAAACAATGCAGATATTTATGACAAGGCCTACAATTAGGTGGCTTTTCCGACGACATTCCAACTATCCACCGCATTTTCGAATGCTTTTAAAACACAGAAGCCAAACACAGAAACTATGGATACAACTTTGTCCGCGCATTATCATAATTCATAATAATTATTCAAAAGGACATATACATTGCAGTTTACAGCCTAGACTTAAGTGGCCCGCTAATTTAGTACCTTTCTGGACCTAAACTTTGGAGAATAGACCCAAACTGATCCAAATGGTTGCATAATCATACCTAGGCTGTAGGCCAGTTATTTTGTCAGGAAACTAAACAGGATGCCTACATCACTGCAGTTTAGAGTCTATGGACAATAATTGTGTACTCATTTAATAACAATAATACATTCCTAATTACACTGTGTTGTTGTTGCCCAGGTATAATAATTTGTGTCCAAAAACTTAGGCCTGGGCCCAGCAGCGGTGCGTGGGTAAAATCACTGGGGAAGCCAGAAAGATTAGCCATATTACAACCTATGTGTTGTGATAATTGCGTTGTTTTCTCTATAACCTGTTAGTTCAAATGTCTTGCGACGGTGATATATAGGCCTAAAGGCAAAGACAATAGGAAGACATAGTGACAGAATAGATTCAACCAAACCTTTGTTTCATCACAAAACCGGAGAGCAACCTCTGTCCGGTGAAGTCCACAAAACATATTGTGTTACGCCCCTGAAAACAGGGGAGAAATAATCACGAGAGTGATACGGTGTTGTATTCTCAAGTCAACATTTAGTTCAATGAGAAAAAGACCGCGAATTTCCCCAGGAATATGGGTGGAGACCAGAGCAATCGATCTCCGGCTCATAGACTAAAAGCATTTCGTAGATCACAGATTAACACTTTTAGGCACCACAAAATAAAGTAATCAATATAACGTTTACACATTACTCTCACAATTCGTACCCTTTGACAGATTTGGACTTTAACACAATTATATGAATGTTATCAATCTCTATCAACTAATACTGAATGCATATTTTAACCTTAGATGTTTTAAGATCCTCACATACTATGAACTTACTAATACTTTTCAATGTATAACAGGCTATGAATATGTCCTTTAACCTGTCACACTCTCCCGACAAAATAAATGTTGTCCCAACATTACCAACATTGTCTTCTTCAACAGTTCGTATCTTCTGTAAGATAGTACTTGAGCAGAGGTCAAGGGTCACAGTTCAAATATAACTAACAAGTTATATTCACAGTCCATATCTGTTGACCAGCTATAACATAAGCATTATTTCTCATACTATTGATCAACAGTCCATCAATTTTAATGATCTATATGCATAGTCTGTAAATTGTCTCTTTTGACAGTCTGTGAAATCTGACAGTAGTCCATGGTCAAACATGTCAACTCTGTAGCCTCATGTTTGCTGAAGCCCATACATGTAAGGTGGCTGAAAGTAACATTGCTGTAGTGATGGCAGCCATGGAACCAGTCCTGGTGCAGAGTAGACAGGGAACAACTGTGGCTGTGGCTGTATACTGTAGCAGGAAGGGATACCAAGCTGATCATAGGTGATACGTCTTGGAGGGTGTCTCTCTCTTTGTGGCAGCTGGTAGGCTGGTTCCTCAGGTTCAGAAGCATCAGTATATGAAGGAAAGGCACTTGGTGGACGATCATCAGGCAAATTTTCAGCAGGCAAGTTACTCTCCTCAGCAGGCAGGTCTTTAACTGTTGTTGTCTCCTCCAGCCGCTTTTCAACAAGAGGCTGTGCTGGTAGCGTATCAGGGACTGGCACTGCAACTGTCCGTTTCACTGTTGGGGGCCTGTGTTCCCACTCTCTCGCTGGTTCAGCATTCCTCTCCTCAGGTACTGTAGGAGATGTGGGAACCTGTAGCGGCTCATGATGAAGGTCATATTCATCCCCACTGTCTTCATCAGAATCTAGAGTCTGTGATGCAGGCTGGTGTCTCCTCGTTTTCTGACTTTTGTCCACTTTGGTCATTTCTGGTTGTGTCTCAAAAGGTAAGTGGTCACAGGACATGAGCAGATTTCTGTGCAGGACCCTGGAGCGTCCCCTACCCTTTTCTGGTCTCAATTCATAAATCGGCAGGTCTGAACCCATTTGTCTCACCACTGTGTGAATTGTATCTTCCCAATAGTTACGGAGTTTTCCTGGTCCTCCTCTTGGTGTCAGGTTTTTAATCAGAACTCGCTCGCCAGGCTGTAGCACTGAACTCCTAACTTTAGTGTCATAGTACTTCTTACTTCTTTCAGCGGCTTTCTGAGCATTTTCATTTGCAATGGCGTATGCTTCTTCCATCCCTCGTTTCCAGTTCTCCACGTATTCTCGCTGGTTACTGGAACCTGCCTCTGTGCACAATCCAAAGAGCATATCAACTGGAAGCCTGGGTGATCTCCCAAACAGAAGATAAAATGGTGAATAGCCAGTCACTTCGCAACGGGTGCAGTTATAGGCATAAACCAGTTTGTTCAGAGACTCCTTCCAATTTGACTTTTGTGTCTCAGTTAGTGTCTTTAACATTTGCAACAATGTTCTGTTCATGCGTTCCGCTTGACCGTTTCCCATCGGGTGATAGGGTGTTGTCCTGGACCCCGCCATGCCACTGAGTTTCTTTAACTGATGGAACAACTGATTTTCAAATTCTCCCCCTTGGTCATGGTGGATGCGGGACGGAACCCAAACTTCAGGGCAAAATCATTGAAGATGAGATTTGCAGCAGTTTTACCTGACTTTGATGTGGTGGCGTAGGCTTGAGTGAAACGTGTAAAATGATCAACAATCACGAGGATGTACTCATATCCCCCTTTGCATCTGTCGAGATGAAGGAAGTCTATACATACCAGTTCAAATGGCTGTGTTGTCACAATGTTTGTCAGAGGAGCTCTTGTTGCATGGGCTGGCTTTTTCTGCTTGACACAGCTACAAGTTTTAGTCACATAGTGCTCGATGTCAGATTGCATATATGGCCAGAAGAAGCGGTCACGTACTAGTGATACAGTGCGGTCAGTACCTTGGTGTCCCATGTTATTGTGCAACTCTTCCATCACTTTACCTTTGTACTGCTCTGGTAGAACTAACTGCTTGCGGGCTGTAGTGATTCTGTACAAAATGCCATCACTGTCTATTGTCAATTTGTCCCATTCTCTGAATAGGCATTTTGTCTTTGGACTGAATTTCTTTTGCTCTTTAACTGGCGGTTTGGAACCCGACAGTTTGAAATTGAGCACAGGACGGATGACTGGATCAGATTCTTGTGCTTCTCTAATCCCATCTTTTGGGATCGAGCTGGTTGTTGCAGTGGTTGTCTCACCTTCAGCTGATACGGACATAGATGCAGCTGAAAATGACCAAGGTACAACAGCCTCTTTCTGTACCTCAACTGCTTGTATCGTGGCGGCGATGGTGTCTGGTGGAAGCTCCTCAGAACATTCTCTCATCAGTGACTCTACATCCAGTGGCATCCTTGACAAAGCATCTGCATCACCGTTCTCTCTGCCTGGCCTGTACTTTATTGTAAAGTGGAAATCAGCCAAGTCTGCAACCCACCTGGAAGTGGTTGCGTTCAGTTTTGCAGTAGACAGAATGTAGCAGAGCGGGTTGTTATCACTGTATACAGTGAAGGTCGGAGCATAGTACAAATAGTCATGGAACTTATCAGTGATTGCCCATTTTAGAGCTAGAAATTCTAGCTTGCTCGAGTGGTAGTGATAGTTCTTCTCAGCTGCTGTTAAGGTTCGAGAGCCATAAGCAATGACCCTAAGCTTCCCCTCTTGCTTTTGATAAAGAACTGCTCCCAAGCCTTGGTGTGACGCATCAGTGTGTACAACAAATGGCTGAGTGAAATCAGGGAAACCTAAAACTGGTGGGTGAAGCAAACACTCAATCAGCTGTTCAAGTGCCTGTTGATGCTGGTCAGTCCGCAGGATTGGCTTGTTTGAGGGCACCACATGACTTACTTTCTTTGTTTTTGTTTTCCGTGGGTGGTCAGGTAATTTCTCTGAATCTGCTTTCTGGAGGTCATACAGGCAGCTGGCACTCCTAGAAAAGACTTTGATGTACTGTCTGTAGTAAGTGAGTAAACCAAGCATTTTTCTGAGCTGGCCCACAGTCTCTGGTCTGATTTCTTTCAATGCTCTTACTGCTTCAAAATCGGCTGGGTCAACTCGGCTGCCCTCTGCAGACACTATTCTGCCCAAATAACGGACCTGGGGTTTAAAGAGATCACACTTACTTGGTTTGAGTTTAATGCCATACTCTCTGAGACGCTGCAAAACTTTTCGCACATCATTCACATGGCTGTTGAATGTTTTACTGAAAACTAGCGTGTCGTCCAGATAAGGAATGCAGATGTTATCCCGGAGCCCTTCCAAACACTCCTCCATACACCGCTGAAAAGCTGCAGGAGCGTTCATGAGGCCGAATGGCATACGTATCCACTCATAGAGTCCCCACGGTGTCACAAATGCTGTCAGTGGTCTGCTTTCTTCAGAGATGAACCCCTGGTGATACGCTTTCCCCTGATCTAAGAGGGAGAACCAGGAATTACCACCTAAACTGTCCATGATGTCTTGGACCCGAGGGATGGGCTGGCGGTCGGGATGTGTCTTTCTGTTCAGATCTCTGTAATCTATACACAACCGGAGGGTCCCGTCCTTCTTACGAACGCACACGACAGGTGAGGAATATGAAGAGTTTGACTTCCTAACCCAGCCCTGGACTATGAGGTCATAAATGTAACCCTTCATCTCCTGATACAGTGGCCTGGGCACTGACATGTATGTGCGCTTTACTGGTTCAGAGTCCTTTAGAGAAATAGTCATTTTCAATCGTTCAATGCAGCCAATGTCATTGTCTGATCTGGAGAAGGAGTGACACTCTTCTCTAAGCATTTGCCTAACAACCTCTCTCTGTTCTTCGGTTAGGTGAGTTAAATCTACTGGTGGATCCCACTGTTCAGTAGCAGTACATGGGGTTCGAATGCTGGTGTGATTCACTGTGGCTGAGGTGACAGTTTTTTCAAAGACTTGGGCAGGTAACACAGTCATAATGGTTTGTACTGTACCGATGATTGTGCGTCCTAGCAGGGCAATGTCGTGGTCAGTGGGGTTAGAGACATCAAGCAGGATAACTGGAAAAACACCTTTACTGACTCTGACTAGTGTGTCAAAGAACTCAAGGTCATCTGGCCACTGCGGGTTCAGGTCTGGCTGGAAAAGCATTGTCATGTCATCTTTGAAAGGCTGGGAAACTACACGGCACTCAATCTGAATGCTACTGTGTTTTGGTACAGCAACCTTCTCTTTCTTGGTTTTCACTGCGTATTCATCTGTCTGTTCTGCGCTAACAGCCTGTATAAAAGCCCTCACCTTGTTTCTTTTGAGGCTTGGGAAAGCTGTTTTTACTGTACTGTATAGTTTAGTCTTTTCGGTCATTGTCAGGATGTGCTCGATAACATTGAAACCTATGATGGGATGAGATAGGTGACAGCCTTTCATTACCAGCACTGGGATGATCAGTTCCTTTGTTTGGTCAGTTTCAGAGGCTAGACGAAAAGTTGTTTCAATCCATCCCAGGTACGGCATTTCAGTCCCATTTGCTGCAGTCAACCTTAGATCATCAGGTGAGTCCAGGATTTCTGAAACATCTCTCAGCCTTGCGTTTGGGAGAGATTCCTCTTTCCATCGTTCATCAATGACCGATACCTGAGAGCCTGTGTCCCATAAAGCTTGGAGGTGGTGGCGATTCAGGTGACACTCAATAAGGCACTGTCTGCCGACTAGCGAGGTGACCTTTACGGGGTGGCAACCTTGAGCTAGGGATGGTAAGGAGTGGGCATTTTCCTCTGTGCAGGAAAACCTTTCACTGGTAGAGTCACTTTTCAGGTGAGTGCATTTTTCCTTATGTTTAGTCCAATGTTGGTTTTGACATACTTTGGAACAGTACAGTCTCTCTTTACATGATGAACATTGTTTCAGGTTCTCAAATGACTCTTCTCTGGCACAATTTGCACATTTCTGGGACTTTTTGGTAGCTACGGTTAACACTCGTCCCTCAGCGGTAACCCGTTTCCGTTTAAAGGGGCCTCCCTTGATGGTCTGGCTCCCGGATTTTACATCCAGCTTGAAAATGTTCTCCACTCCCACATCGGAAGCAGTGTGTGCAGCGTGCATCTGTTCTGGCCTGCTGGCAGACAAAACACCTCCTTGGAGCTTGAGCAGAGTGGTTGGTATACCGGTTAGGTGCATATTGATGCTGTGCAGGCTCAAGTGCTTGGGACCGACTGTAGTTGCTGTAATACTGCTGCTGGGAAACAGGTGGCTGGGGGTCCCTATCTGGCCTCCTAACTGGGGGTGGGGCATAGGCACAAGGCTGTGACTGAAACATAGGCTGCTGTAATGTCTCCTTAATCTGAGCAATCTCTGCACTGAGACCTTTTAGAGAAGCTACACCTGTCTTAAGTTCAGCTAACTCTGTTAACAGTTCTGCGGGTATCGTAGCTTTGGCTTCCTTCACAGGACACTTTGCAGATGGCATATCCTCTAACTGGACTACACTTACAGTTGTAGCAGGCTGTGGGGCATTAAACCGCTTTTTGTTTCGTCTTTCTCTCTCATTAGCACAAGCAATGTTAAGCTTCTCTAGCAAAACCTCATCTGATGTTTCGCTCTCTAGCAGGAGAGGCTGCATGTCTATCCTGATACTGTCACTCTGGAGACCCGTAAGGACTGTGTGTAAACACATGCTCTGGACTAGAGCAGGGTCATACTTAAGCCCTGATTCTGACTCCTGGGATGCAAACAGTACTTTTTGCCTCAAATCTAAAACGCATCAGGAAGCTTTGAGGGGTCTCCTTGCTATGCTGTGCTTCTGAAGCTAGCTGTTTGTAAAGCTCTGTTGCACTCTTCTCTTGGAAGTGGGAACGCAGGATACATCTAAGTGTGGGAAGAGTAAGCTGGGGTTTACCTTCCAAGTAGCTGCGTAGCTGTGAGCCTGGAGAAATAGCCCTGACTACTGCGTCTACTATTTCTACCTCAGGATATCCTCTGTTAAGTCCATTTTCAATCTGATGGGCAAGGCTGGAAAAAATCAGTTTTTCTTTTTGGCCCGGTTCACCTATCTGACCAGAAATTTTAAACTCTTTGCGCCAGTATGAGCTGGGCTGTGCATTGGGTGAGAGCGGCACGCTCCCCTGAAGATTGGCATGGTGTTGGGGCTGACGCAGAGAATCACTGACTTTGGCTGCAGTAATCTGCTCAGTTCCCGCCCCTTGTTGTGGGGTTACAGTTCTCAGTTCCTCTATTCTGTGATGTGTTCCGGCTGGTTCAATATCATGGTCAATTTGCCCTGTTTTGTTATCTATGCCACTGATCATCTCTGTCATTTCGTCTCTAAGTAGCAACAATTCCGACATGCCGCCATCTTCTAACTCTGCGACTTCCTCTCTTTCAAGGAACATCATAATGCGAGTCATTAATGCTATGCGGGATTTATCTTTAACATCTCTCCTCTGTTCGCCTGATATTTCAAGGAAATCACATATCTCTAGTAATTTGTCTTTAGTCAGGGTGTGCAATTCTCCTACTACCTCTTCCTGTAGTTCTTCCAAGGTGCTTGTCATGTTGACAGAACAGGAGGAACTTTTACTGTGCAGGAGTTGACTCTGAATTAGATGGTCCTTACTGTCTCTGATGGTCGATCAATGGCCTCAGTTGACACGTACTTAACCACTAACTTCCAACTTCCCTCGAACAGCAACACTTTCCTCACTGCAGCCTGCCTGAGTTGTTATGTGGAGATTTAGCTGGCTCGGAATTCAGCGACCAGGGTGTGGAAACTGGACATCTGAGCAGCAATCTCAGCGGAGCCTCCAAAAATGTTACGCCCCTGAAAACAGGGGAGAAATAATCACGAGAGTGATACGGTGTTGTATTCTCAAGTCAACATTTAGTTCAATGAGACAAAGACCGCGAATTTCCCCAGGAATATGGGTGGAGACCAGAGCAATCGATCTCCGGCTCATAGACTAAAAGCATTTCGTAGATCACAGATTAACACTTTTAGGCACCACAAAATAAAGTAATCAATATAACGTTTACACATTACTCTCACAATTCGTACCCTTTGACAGATTTGGACTTTAACACAATTATATGAATGTTATCAATCTCTATCAACTAATACTGAATGCATATTTTAACCTTAGATGTTTTAAGATCCTCACATACTATGAACTTACTAATACTTTTCAATGTATAACAGGCTATGAATATGTCCTTTAACCTGTCACAATTGCATGTAACAAACCGTTACATGACCTAAAGCAGTGGTTCCCAAACTGTTTATAGTCCCGTGCCCCTTCAAACATTCAACCTCCAGCTGCGTACCCCCTCTAGCACTAGGGTCAGCGCACTCTAAAAAATTGTTTTTGTTGCCATCATTGTAAGCCTGCCACACACACACTATACAATACATTTGATAAACATAAGAATGAGTGTGAGTTGTCGTCATAACCAGGCTCGTGGGAAGTGACAAAGAGCTCTTATAGGATCCGGGCACAAATAATAATGTAATCAATAATATAGCTCTTTATTTAGCCATCTTACATATAAAACCTTATCTGTTCATCAAAAAAATGTGAAAAACTCACCACAGGTTAAGGAGAAGGGTGTGCTTGAAAGGATGCACATAAGTCTGCAATGTTGGGTTGTATTGGACAGAGTCTCAGGCTTAAATAATTTTCCACACACAGTCTGTGCCTGTATTTAGTTGTTATGCTAGTAAGGGCCGAGAATCCAATCTCACATAGGTACGTGGTTGCAAAGGGCATCAGTGTCTTAACAGCGCAATTTGACACAGCCCTATCACAGAACCGCTTGTTGCAATTTCAATGAGGCTCTCTTGTTCAGATATCGGTAAGTGGACTGGAGGCAGGGCATTAAAGGGATAACGAATCCAGTTGTTTGTGTCGTCCGTTTCGGGAAAATACCTGCGTAATTGCGCACCCAGCTCACTCAGGTGCTTCGCTATATCATATTTGACATTGTCCGTAAGCTTGAGTTAATTTGCACACAAAAAATCATACAATGATGGAAAGACCTGTGTGTTGTCCTTGTTAATGCAGACAGAAAACAGCTCCAAATTCTTAATCATAGCCTCAATTTTGTCCCGCACATTGAATATAGTTGCGGAGAGTCCCTGTAATCCTAGATTCCAATCATTCAGGCGAGAAAAAACATCACCCAGATAGGCCAGTCATGTGAGAAACTCGTCATGATGCAAGCGGTCAGACAAGTGAAAATTATGGTCAGTAAAAAAAACTATAAGCTTGTCTCTCAATTCAAAAAAACGTGTCAATACTTTGCCCCTTGATAACCAGTGCACTTCTGTATGTTGTAAAAGCGTTACATGGTCGCTGCCCATATCATTGCATAATGCAGAAAATACACGAGAGTTCAGGGGCCTTTCTTTAACAAAGTTAACCATTTTCACTGTAGTGTCCAAAACGTCATGTGCGCATAATGATGATCGCCAGGTGTGTGTAATGATGAATCCCAGGACCGGTGGTTAGAACTCTGGCGATGTCGTATGCCATAGGGAAGGAGCAGGAGCAGACGTGGCAGCCCCGTTGGAAAATATAAATGTATTAATTGAAAGTGTGAAGAAGAAAAAATGTTAAAAATATATATACAGTGGGGCAAAAAAGTATTTAGTCAGCCACCAATTGTGCAAGTTCTCCCACTTAAAAAGATGAGAGAGGCCTGTAATTTTCATCATTAGGTACACTTCAACTATGACAGACAAAACAAGCATTTTGTCCCCAGAAAATCACATTGTAGGATTTATTTGCAAATTATGGTGGAAAATAAGTATTTGGTCACCTACAAACAAGCAAGATTTCTGGCTCTCACAGACCTGTAACTTCTTCTTAAAGAGGCTCCTCTGTCCTCCACTCGTTACCTGTATTAATGGCACCTGTTTGAACTTGTTATCAGTATAAAAGACACCTGTCCACAACCTCAAACAGTCACACTCCAAACTCCACTATGGCCAAGACCAAAGAGCTGTCAAAGGACACCAGAAACAAAATCGTAGACCTGCACCAGGCCGGGAAGACTGAATCTGCAATAGGTAAGCAGCTTGGTTTGAAGAAATCAACTGTGGGAGCAAATATTAGGAAATGGAAGACATACAAGACCACTGATAATCTCCCTCGATCTGGGGCTCCACGCAATATCTCACCCTGTGGGGTCAAAATTATCACAAGAACGGTGAGCAAAAATCCCAGAACCTAGTGAATGACCTGCAGAGAGCTGGGACCAAAGTAACAAAGCCTACCATCAGTAACACACTACGCTGCCAGGGACTCAAATCCTGCAGTGCCAGACGTGTCCCCCAGCTTAAGCCAGTACATGTCCAGGCCCGTCTGAAGTTTGCTAGAGAGCATTTGGATGATCCAGAAGAATATTGGGAGAATGTCATATGGTCAGATGAAACCAAAATATAACTTTTTGGTAAAAACTCAACTCGTCGTGTTTGGAGGACAAAGAATGCTGAGTTGCATCCAAAGAACACCATACCTACTGTGAAGCATGGGGTGGAAACATCATGCTTTGGAGCTGTTTTTCTGCAAAGGGACCAGGACGACTGATCCGTGTAAAGGAAAGAATGAATGGGGCCATGTATCGTGAGATTTTGAGTGAAAACCTCCTTCCATCAGCAAGGGCATTGAAGATGAAACGTGGCTGGGTCTTTCAGCATGACAATGATCCCAAACACACCACCCGGGCAACGAAGTAGTGGCTTCGTAAGAAGCATTTCAAGGTCCTGGAGTGGCCTAGCCAGTCTCCAGATCTCAACACCATAGAAAATCTTTGGAGGGAGTTGAAAGTCCGTGTTGCCCAGCAACAGCCGCAAAACATCACTGCTCTAGAGGAGATCTGCATGGAGGAATGGGCCAAAATACCAGCAACAGTGTGTGAAAACCTTGTGAAGACTTACAGAAAACGTCATTGCCAACAAAGGGTATATAACAAAGTATTGAGATAAACTTTTGTTTTTGACCAAATACTTATTTTCCAGCATAATTTGCAAATAAATTCATAAAAAATCCTACAATGTGATTTTCTGGATTTTTTTCCCTCATTTTGTCTGTCATAGTTGAAGTGTACCTATGATGAAAATTACAGGCCTCTCATCTTTTTAAGTGGGAGAACTTGCACAATTGGTGGCTGACTAAATACTTTTTTGCCCCACTGTATATAGACATACAGTTGAAGTCGGAAGTTTACATACACTTAGGTTGGAGTCATTGAAACTCTTTTGTCAACCACTCCACACATTTCTTGTTAACAAACTATAGTTTTGGAAAGTCAGTTAGGACATCTACTTTGTGCATGAATCATGTTTGCAACAATTGTTTACAGACAGATTGTCATTTATAATTCACTGTATCACAATTCCAGTGGGTCAGAAGTTTACATACACTAAATTGACTGTGCCTTTAAACAGCTTGGAAAATTCCAGAAAATTATGTCATGGCTTTAGAAGCTTCTGATAGGCTAATTGATATCATTTGAGTCAATTGGAGGTGTACCTGTGGATGCATTTCATTGCCTACCTTCAAACTCCGTGCCTCTTTGCTACACAAACTGTCAGAAACCGTCTCAGGGATGTTCATCTACAGTCAGTCATCTGCTCGTCGTCCTCACCAGGGTCTTGACCTGACTGCAGTTCGGCATCGTAACCGACTTTAGTGGGCAATTGCTCACCTTCGATGACCACTGACACGCTGGAGAAGTGTGCTCTTCATAGATGAATCCCGGTTTGAACTGTACCGGTCAGATGGCAGACAGCTTGTATGGCGTCATGTGGTCGAGCGGTTTGCTGATGTCAACGTTGTGAACAGAGTGCCCCATGGTGGCGGTGGGGTTATTGGCAGGTATAAGCTACGGACATTGAACACAAATGCATTTTATTGTTGATAATTTAAATGCACAGACATACCGTGAAGCGATTCTGAGGCCGATTGTCGTGCCATTCATCCGTCGCCTCAGGCCCCATGTTGCAAGGATCTGTACACAATTCCTGGAAGCTGAAAATGTCCCAGTTCTTCCATGGCCTGCATACCCACCAGACATGTTACCCATTGAGCATGTTCGGGATGCTCTGGATCAACGTGTACGACAGCATGTTCCAGTTCTCGCCAATAACCATCAACTTTGCACAGCCATTGAAGAGTGGGACAACATTCCACAGGCCACAATCAACAGCCTGATCAAATCTATGCGAAGGAGATGTGTCACGCTGCACGAGGCAAATGGTGGTCACACCAGATACTGACTGGTTTTCTGATCCACGCCCCTTTCCTTTTTAACCCATGAGGCGGTGCACAGTTGGCCCAGAGTCATCCGGGTTAGGGTAGGTTTTGGCCGGCCGTGATTTCCTTGTTCCATTGGGCTCTAGTGACTCCTTGTGGCGGGCCGGGCGCCTGCAAGCTGACTTCGGTCGCCAGCTGCTTCAAGAAGCAATGCGGCTTGTCAGGGTCATGTTTCAGAGGACGCATGGCTCTCAACCAACGCCTCTCCTGGGTCCGTAGGGGAGTTGCAACAATGGGACAAGACTAACTACCAATTGGATATCAGAGCAAAAAAAAGCCATGAGGTTGAAGGAATTGTTAGTAGAGCTCCGAGACAGGATTGTGTCAAAGCACAGACATGGGGAAGTGTACCAAAACAATTCTGCAGCATTGAAGGTCCCTAAGAACACAGTTGCCTCCATCATTCTTAAATGGAAGATATTTGGAATCACCAAGACTCTTCCTTGAGCTGGCCGCCCAGCCAAACTGAGCAATCGGGGGAGAAGGGCCTTGGTCAGGGAGATGACTAGGAACCTCTCACAGAGCTCTAGAGTTCCTCTGTGGATATGGGAGAACCTTCTAGAAGGACAACCATCTCTGCAGCACCAATCCGGCCTTTATGGTAGAGTGGACAGGCGGAAGCCACTCCTTAGTAAAAGGCACATGACAGCCCTCTTGGAGTTTGCCAAAAGGCTCAGACCACGAGGAACAAGATGATCTAGTCTGATGAAACCAAGACTCTTTGCCCTGAATGCCAAGCGTCACGTCTGGAGGAAACCTGGCACCATCCCTACGGTGAAGCATGGTGGTGGCAGCATCATGCTGTGGGGATGTCTTTCAGCGGCAGGGAGACTAGTCAGGATTGAGGCAAAGATGAACGGAGCAAAGTACAGAGAGATCCTTGATGAAAACCTGCTCCAGAGTGCTCAGTACCTCAGACTGGGGCAAAGGTTAACCTTCCAACAGGACACCAACCCTAAGCAAACAGCCAAGACAACGCAGTAGTGGCTTTGGGACAAGTCTCTGAATGTCCTTGAGTAGCCCAGCCAGAAACCGGACTTGAACCGCTCTGGAGACACCTGAAAATAGCTGTGCAGCAACGCTCTCCATCCAAACTGACAAGAGTTTGAGAGGATCTGCAAAGAAGAATGGGAGAAACTCCCCAAATACAGGTGTGCCAAGCTTGTAGCGTCATACTCAAGAAGACTCGATGCTGTAATCACTGCCAAAGGTTCTTCAACAAAGTACTGAGTAAAAGGTCTGAATATTTATATAAACGTGACTGTTATTTCTAATTTAAATGTTAAAAAAATACATTTTAGAATAGAGCTGTAACATAACAAAATGTGAAAAAAAATCAATGGGTCTGAATACTTTCTGAAGGCACTGTATGTAGCCGTCAAACATTGGACTATGCTAGCTACATTTACGCTAGGTAGATTAGTTTATCTCACGACAGCCAGCAATCTATCTAGCTAGTAACAAGTTAAGCTGATCTTTCTCTACCAGTATGGACAAATTTCAATCTCTTGAGTAGGTAGGTTCAAATAATAAATCCTACATCAAATTATCTTGTGGAAACAATCATGCTTTTTCTCCGTCAGCTGCATGGTGAATGCATCATTAAATTTTTTACACGCTACATTAGCTCCAATGTTGCTGTGACGTTACTAATGTCTGTTATTTGAGCGGGTCAAGATCCGCTGTCCTCAATAGATGGAAATAATAAAACCAGGTATAAACATGCCACAATGTCATTTTGGTCGGTCACTTCACCCCCTTCTCTCTTTTTTCAGACTGCATTTTGTCATTGATGATATTACTACACTCATAAAATGTTAGTATTTGGGCAACCCTGTGATATCACTACAATCAATGATAAAATATATTTGTAATTGGTGGTGATTGACATGTCGGTGTTAACTCAAATAATGCTTAGACTGTGACGACAACTATTGGAAGCAGTGCCTATCAATAAAATCAAATTAATTCATGGACATCCAGTGTGGAGTAGACAAGTCAGAACCAACTACCCAAACTGGAAAAAAAACTTTAAATATATAGGTAACCCCTCATTATGTTGTGTATATATTTTTTCTGGGACACCATGGATGGTAAGCAATATAATAATGTTTTTCAGAGACCGTGTCACTATCTACAATGCTAACAGCAGAGGTTGGCAACGTTTTTTTCAGAAGTTGCAGAATGTGAGCTATTACCATCTGTGTTTCTGTTTTTCTACCAGGAAGCTGTACGGTGAGATTGGAGAACAAAACCATGTACTGGATTGCCAGTGTCTTTGGGTTGACTGTCTGACTAGTACAACCACCATGTTCCATCTTCCCCATTTTGCAAACCTGACATTTTCCCAACCCTAGTGAAACCAGTCTATGACTTTCCGTATAATCAACTAATAAATGTATCCCTTTCTTTTGAAGAATGTAACTTATATCAATATTTTTTTTATACACCGGTCTTACTCCTTATATTAAGCAATTTAGAAGTTTCAAATGTATAAATCTGAAATAAACAGTTAGACATTGTTGGAAAATGTGATATCATTTGGCAAGAAAGTATGACTGCACTAACGTTATTGCCGTTGCATAAAGCACAACAAACTATTTGAATAATTAACAGTTTATATAGTATTTATGCCTCTATAAAATATTTGTTATATACTTTCAATGTAAAGTGTTAACAGGCTAAATAAATAGGTAATACTTTTAAATAAGAATCATCTGTTGATATTTGGCAATACAATGGCAATACTGTGTTACTGTAGTGCACACTGCAACTAATTCTGAATGTGAGGTTTTACGGACATTTAGAAAAAGGGAACATGACATTCTGACATCCTGGGGGGTGGAGCAAACAAGAGCTAAAGTAAAATGGCTATATTTTCACCATCTATGTCACTTTCATAAGAAATACAGATTAGTTTCCTGAAGAGTTTAGAGGCTAATCAATGTTAGGGATAATAAGGAAAAATATACACAATGCAATTTCATATTTTTGAAAGGGTCGATTCAAACATTTATTATTCTTTAGAAAGCATTACATGTCTGCCTACTGTACTGAAGAAATGATACTCAGAGGGGACAAAAATGGCAAATAAGATGATTCTGTCCCATGAAAGCTATTTTCAGACAAATTTATAGCATTAGAATGGGCAAATGAGCTACATTGTTCTTCTGAAAGTGTTTTATAAAAGTTAATTATGTAGTGAGAAGATACATACAGTGGCAAGAAAAAGTATGTGAACTCTTTAGAAATACCTGGACTTTTGTATAAATTGGTCATAAAATTTGATCTGATCTTCAGCTAGGTCACAACAATAGACAAACAGTCTGCTTAAACTAATAACACAAACAATTATACGTTTTCATGTCTTTATTGAACACACCGTGTAAACATTCACAGTGTAGGGTGGGAAAAGTATGTGAACCCTTGGATTTAATAACTGGTTGACCCTCCTTTGGCAGAAATAACCTCAACCAAATGTTTTCTGTAGTTGCGGATCAGACCTACAAAACAATCAGGAGGAATTTTAGACCATCCCATTCTTGGGATGTCTGGTGTGAACTGCTCTCTTGAGATCATGCCACAGAATCTCAATTGGGTTGAGGTCAGGACTCTGACTGGGCCACTCCAGAAGGCGTATTTTCTTCTGTTTAAGCGATTCTGTTGTTGATTTTGGGTCATTGTCCTGTTGCGTCACCCAACTTCTGTTGAGCTTCAATTGGCGGACCGATAGCCTAACATTCTCCTGCAAAATGTCTTGATAAACTTGGGAATGCATTTTTCCGTCAATGATAACAAGCTGTCCAGGCCCTGAGGCAGCAAAGAAGCCCCAATCCATGATGCTCCCTCCACCATACTTTACGGTTGGGTTGAGGTTTTGATGTTGGCGTTCTGTGCCTTTTTTTCTCCACACACAGTGTTGTGTGTTCCTTCCAAACAACTCAACTGCAGTTTCATCTGTCCACAGAATATTTTGCCAGTAGAGCTGTGGAACATCCAGGTGCACTTTTGCAAACTTCAGACGTGCAGCAATGTTTAAAAAAACAGCAATGGCTCTTTTCGTGGTGTCCTCCCATGAACAACATTCTTGTTTAGTGTTTTACATATCTTAGACTCATCAACAGAGATGTTAGCATGTTCCAGAGATTTCTGTAAGTCTTTAGCTGACACTCTAGTATTTGTCTTAACCTCATTGAGCATTCTGCGCTGTGCTCTTGCAGTCATCTTTGCAGGACGGCCACTCCTAGGGAGAGTAGCAACAGTGCTGAACTTTTTCCATTTATAGACAATTTGTCTTACCATGGTCTGATGAACATCAAGGCTTTTAGAGATACTTTGGTAACCCTTTCAAGCTTTATGCAAGTGAACAATTCTTAATCGTAGGTCTTCTGAGATCTCTTTTGTTCAAGGCATGGTTCACATCAGGAAATGCTTCTTGTGAATAGCAAACTCAAATTTTGTGAGTGTTTTTTATAGGGCAAGGCAGCTCTAACCAAAATCTACAATCTTGTCTCATTGATTGGACTCCAGGTGAGCTGACTCCTGACTCCAATGAGCTTTTGGAGAAGTCATTAGCCTATGGGTTCACATACTTTTTCCAACCTACGTTGTGAATGTTTAAATGAAGTATTCAATATAGACAAGAAAAATACAATAATGTGTGTTATTAGTTTAAGCGAGTTTAAATCCAGGTAATTCCAAAGGGTTCACATACTTTTCTTGCCACTGTGTATCTACATTGAAATGTAATACAAAGACTGAAGTGTTTTTAAATGTTTTAATCAGGGGGCCATTTTGCACAGGTTGAAACATGTAGGTAAATTAAGGAACTTGAGCTGCTCAGTTTGGCAACTTAAAAGATACTGATAATATCAGAGTAGTAATAACATTAGAAAAAAACACAGAGTCTTCATATTGGACACAAAAGTGCTCAGCTCTACAAACCTTTGAGAAGTAGCTTATCATTCGTTTTTGTGGGGAAGAGGTCAAGCAAGGAAGTGAAAAACCTTGGTCTCTCAAGAACCACTACAGGCCTTTGGTGCTGCAGCTGTTTAATGGCTAGGTCACCACAACCTGTAAGAGCCTTTTCTAAGATGACGTGTAAGTTCTGGACTGATGTATATTCCCCTGTCCTGGGAAGAGGCTTAAGTGGGGAAGAATGAGCCAGCCTGCTACAGGTAGTAGTGAGTCCCACCTGGCTGTTCTCCTTTACAAAACAGCTACGTCTGTAGGAATCCCGCCGCCGAGCTGACACCACAGGTGGATCAGGCCTGGGGTTGTTGCAGTGTGAAGCCCGGGGCCTCTCAGCATCCTTATCCTTAGAGTTCTCCTGTATGAACTTCAGGAAAGATGACTCGAATCCCATAGGTTTGTAAGTAGCTAGGTCAAATGTGCGAGGGGTGGGGCTTTGAGGTTGAGGGTCCTTTGAAATCGGAGGGTGCTCAGGGAGCTCGTTCTTACATTTAAGTGGCTGGCGGGCTTGAGGGGAGGGCAAGGGCACAGAAATGTTTGTTGGTTTGCCACTATCTTTGCCTGAACTGTCCAAGAAGCTCTCATCAACACAGAATCTGAGGGAGGATGGGGGAGAGAGATCAAGAGCCGGTGGGTTTGAGGATCTTCGCCTCGCCTCTTGGCTGTGGCTGTTCTGAGTAGCAGGGTCCTCCGTGTGCCCACAAGGTTCTCCATAAAGCAAGTCATCTGCACCGACCAAAACATTCCTCTCAGCAGTTGGCTCCTCTTTGAACCCCAGTGGGTCATAGTCATCAAGTGTTTCTGCTTTGATGGAGTGCAGACTCATAGGCACAGATGGACCACCAGGGTTCTCTGGCTCTGCTTGATACTCCATCTTCAGAACTCCGTTAGGTGCCCTCGTCATATCAGGCCACACAGACAATACAGTATTCCTTTGTATCAGCTCTTCCAGTTGCTCTGCTCTAAACACAAGCTTATCCTCATTCAATTTGAAAGCCCGATTGGTTAATTTGTGGCAATTCAAATAGTGACGTCGCATACTACGTATAAATTTGACTACAGAATCACAACCCTGCACCATGCATGGGTACGCTTCACGTTGACAGCGATCTTGGCACATCTGCAAGGCCTCCTCATGGGAACGGAAGACCATATCTTCAAACTTGTGTTTTGATTTGGACTCTACAATACTTTGGTCAACATTCAAAATTTCACCATCATCTTCATCATGCTCTTCACTAGTTTCTTCAGCCTTAACATCTTCGGGAGACTTTGGGCAGTGTCTCAGAGATTGCCCGAGAGGTAGTTTGGTTGCATCTTTTTGTGGCGTAGAGGATGTGAAGATAAACTTTTTTGGGCAACCAGTGACTGAAGTGTCATTGTGAGTATTCTGGAGACTCAATACAAGTGAATCATAGTAATTGAGGTGGCTAGAGAGTACATGTTTTTTCAGACTACTGCTTTGGGTGAACACTTGTGTACAGCCCTCATACTTGCAGTACATGGTCGCCTGGTAAGGATAACTCTTTCTGTGATGCTTTAGGCTACGGTTCACCTGGTAAGGATGCTCACTCTCCAAGTGACGCACCAGGCTACTGTTCAGGAGGTAAGAGGCATTACAGTTGGCGTAGCTGCACCTAAACTTCTGTAAAACGGGGTCTTCTGAAAGCACGGAAGGACATCCCATCACCTGTGAATGATGCTTCTTCTTGTGGCGATAAAGACTGTAGGTGTGACAGAAAAGCATCCCACAGTCCTTGTGCTTGCACATATAAATGCTGCCCCTGCCCCTTTGCATATCTCCATCCTCACTTTCCTCCTCAAAGTGATCCTGCACAGAAGATGGCGCGTGACTCCATTTCGTACTCTGGTCTCCAGACTTAGCAAATTGTACAACGTTTTGTCGCCTCCACATTATTTGATTTTTGAGGTACTTCTGCTGCCAGGAGGGGTGTTGCCAGGTGAGGGTCTGAGAATTTTGTATAAAAGAGACTGTGGACTTTTTAGACCAGCTCATTTTCTCCACAACTGCCTCGCTAAGTCTATGAGTCTGAAGATAATGAACCCTCAAGTCGGTCTTCTCTCTATGGCATTTGAAGCAGAGGTGGCACTTAAATGTCAGTGACTTGAGGATCTTCATTCCTTTCACCTTCTCCTCTGAGAAATGATGCTTGTTCATGTAGTGGCGCCTTAGGGTAGTGCTAATCACACATCTAAAATTGCAGCCATTAAGCTGACATAAGTATGGTTTAGTAGAAGCTTGCAAAACATAAGGGCTGATCTGGTCTGACTCTAAGTGTTGCTCTGAGGGTAGACGGTGGGCAACAGATGGTTCAACGTTTGATGTCAATTTCCTCCGCTCACCAACAGCGGGTGGAGCTCTCTTTTGTAATAATACAATTGGTGACCTGGTGCCAACACCCTGATGGCAGGATATATTTGATGTGGTGGACACTGACATTGGGTGGGAGGGCTCAGTGTATCCATTTGTAGAGTTGGAGGGAGTCAGACTAAGCTGGCTAAGCCCAATCAAAATCTCTCTCAAATGGTCATTATCATTGGCAAGGCATGATGGAGATGTTGTGGTGTTCTTGGTAAGGGAAGGGCAAGCATTTTCCTGGCTTGATCCCTTCATTAGCAGACAAGCTGCATGTTCATGTTTGTTCTGGCCATCATTGTACTGCTCTGTTTTGACCTTTAGACCTTTAGATTTCAAGTCCACTTCTTTGTCAAGATTGAGTTCCTTATTCTCTGCCTTGAAGTGCTCTGGATGAATACACCTCAGGTGCTTGTGAACATCTCTGGCTTTGGAGAAGGTCAATCCACACCTCTCAAAACCACAAGTGAACTTTTTTCCATCAAAGCACACAGCAACCGAGGTCATTGTGCCTTTGGGCTCCTTGCAGCTCGACACATGTGACGAGGACGCACTGCATGTATAGGAAGTAGCATTGTTTCCCCCAATGACTACCTCCTCCAGTGCAGTCTTTCTTTTACAATACTTTTTGGGTCTGGCTATGTCCTCAGTTATGGAATCAAGATGTTTTATTTTGGCCTTCCTCTGTGCCTCAAAGTCTTCCTCAGAGAAGGTAATGCCGTGTGTGGCTAAATGCCTGCTGAATTCCTTTTTAGAAAAGTAGAACTTTTTGCATTCAAGGATTGTGCAGCTGTATGCAGCATCACGAAAGTGCTGTGCTTCATGGTGGTATACCTGCCCCAAGTCAGAGAAAGAAAGACGACATCCTTTGAGCTCACACGGGTAGCTAACTTGATAGCCATGGCTATGCTTATGTGCAACAAGCTTATTGGAGGTGCTGAAACGAGCACCACAACCTGTGACCATACAAATGTAAGGCAGGTCACCGTAGTGCAAACGCTGATGTCTTCGGTGGTGATAGGCAGACATGAAGTGGCGCCGGCAGTAAGTGCACTTTTCCCTACGGTCTTTCATTTCAAAATAATGTTTCACGTTCTGGTCCCCAACGTGGTATTCGGATCTTAAATGCACACCCAAGTACTTGGAATGCTTAAAAGTCTTTCTACAGTGAGTGGCAGGGCATGTATATATGTCATGATTCTGCAATTCAAAATGAAAGTTAATGTAATCAAATGTGACATTATCTTCAAGTCCAGGGTACCTGGGGGCAGATGAAGCTTGTTCTAGAATGTGCTCCAAAACATCAGGATCATGTGTGGACTGGTAGTACAGCATTAAGGATGGATCAAGAGCAATCTCAACAGTCTCCAAGTCGTCGTCCTCCATTTCCTTATCCCAATCAATCCTCTTTTTGTCCTTTCTCTTTTGCCGAGTGCTTCTGGGTGGCATTCGAAGGTGTAGTTTAGTATGTGGGACAAAATCTTTTCTGCTCTTAAACTTCTTCAGGCAGACAGGGCAGGTGAAAACACCATTGTTTTCATGCCTCTTAGAGTGAAGAAGGATTCGCGTTTCAGTAACACTTTTCTTACAAATCTTGCAGAGGAACTTGTATTTCTTCTGAAGTGAGCCCTGCTCAACATCTGGCTTCAAAGGTGGTTTACTGTCCCACTCATTTTCCTCATCTTTATTATGACCATCAATGCCAACAATTGTCCGATTTAAGTATTCTCTTGGCATATCAACAAACCCCCTCTCCACCTCCTCCTTTACATCCTGCCCAAGACTAATCTCCTGCCCCCCTCATCCTCATCTTCCTCTGGCTCAGGGTCAAGCCCCAGCAGCCTGATGCACTGATGCTTGAGTGTTTTCCAGTCCCAGAATTCAGGGTCGAAAGGCCAGTGGGCTTTAAGTGCCAGGAGCAGTTCACACCGCAGAGAGTTGGGGATGATGGAATTTTCCTGGTCATACTTCTGATCGGTCTGCAGAGAGAGCTCTTCAAGGGAGCTGAAGGCCACATGAGAGAGGCCTAAAAGAAACTCTGTCAGCTGGCAAGCACGCAACACCTCAAGATCGTCTGGTAGGAGGCAGGCTACAGTCTTGCACACAGAAATCCTCATCTCTGTGTCCTCTTGGTCTGGGAGCTGTAGTGCTTTAACACATAACTCCACAGACGAAGCCAGACCAAGCACCTCTGCCTGTAGAAGAAATGGGGGAAATCAGTGGCCTAGAAATGTAAATTTCTTTTCAAAACAAATATTTCACTAAAATAACAATTCAAAACCGCTTAACAACTTATTGCAATGACATTCAAAATGAGAGGGAGAAAAAGCTGTATTTTTCTACCTCTGTCCGAATGACGTGCACAAGGAAGAGCAGATGGTAAACGGTCTTAGCAATGGCGCCTAGCTGCAGGCAACGCTCCAGCAGTGATTCCAAAGATGGGTCAATCCTTCTCTGAAGCTTACTCCACAGCAGTGTGAGCTCCCTAGAAATGAAGCCGCATAGAGAAATAGACATTAGAAAGACCCCAAAGCTACACACCAGCCCAGAACTAAGATTGGGCTAAGATTATTCAGGGTCCTTCTGCAAATAAGATCATTTTTTGCACCTAACATGCATTCACTTCAATTTATCCATATGCTTCCCAAGATTTGACATTGACTACTAAAAACACACCAGGAGCAGTACAGGCGTTGCTGCTGCAGCTGTTGAGTTAGGAAGGTGGTACACAGGATGAAGGCCGTGTTTTCCTCCCCCTCAGTCTCCAAACTGCATGTAATATCCAGCACATCCTTACAGTCCAGTCTGGATATCTGTGGGATAAATAATAAAGGCCAAATCATGTATAGAACTACAGTTTTGTGGACCATATCACTTACATCTCAAGGGCGAATGAGTTCATACTCTACATGTGAAGATTGCCCAACACACAAGTGTCAGATTCACTATGCCATCACATTTTCTTTCATAACAGCTTTCTCTGAACGCTATTTAAATAGCAGTATAAATAACATAACCGAGCTGAGCTAAAAGACAAATTATGCTGTTCTCACAACAACACACTGACAGACCTCCATGATGGCCTCCTCACCGGGCAGCAGGTGGCAGAGGAGAGAGACGTAGGTCTGCCGGAAGGTGGTTTGGTTGGAGACAAGGTGGCATTCGGCACAGGACTTAGCCAGCACAACAGCCTTCGCCACCTCCCCCACTTTCTCCAGGTGTTTGACACGCATCTCCATGAAGCCCTCCCCCTCCAAGGCGATGTACGCCTCAACTGAAGGAGAATGACAGAGCAGCAGTAGCTGGATGACTAATACCAATACTTCAAAATCACAAGATTAGCCTTATTAGTCACTGCTGCTTCTTTGTGCAGCATTACCATGTCAATGCAGTAAGGTGGTGATACTGACCTTCCTCTATGTTTGTGGGGCGACCAGTGAGAAGGGCGCCTAGGACAGGGTTACTCCACGCTCCCCCCTCTCCTGTGATCTGGAGCAAGGCTTGCAGGTCTGTGCTCCCATACTCCAACAAGGCATCATGGGCCACCTGCAAAACCCGTGAGAACACACACAAAGAAAGGGGTCGGGCCACAAATGTCCCTTAAGGTAAGAGACGGCGTGGTAAAGTTGTTCATGTAGGACAGCCCTCACATCAAGAATTGGATTGGATATAAAATCACTTCCTCAACTTCTCTCAATTCCCAGCTAATGTGCTCTCATGCTCTCTCAACACATTTACTTTTTAATCAAACAGACCCCATCCTTTACCTGAACAGAACGGTCAAATTGAACCCAGGCCTCATAAGGGATTTCATTTTCAGGCACAGACAGCAACAGTTCAAAACAGCTCCTGAAAGCAAAATAACAGAAGGACACAATGAGGGACAAGTGACAACTTGTGAAACTTCCTGACACAATGTTATCTATTTCTAACATGCAGCACACAAAAAATGAAGACATGCCTTTAAAAAAAGAAGGCTATGTATTGCAGCACACAGCAGAAAGTGTGGTACTGCTCAGGTTTAAAAAAAAAATATATATATATATATGTTAGTACAACCATAACAGTTTCAAACACATTATTACTCTTTGAGTTGACTCACAATGCCAGTCTCTTTAACACGAGGGCCACATTATCAGAGTCTGCGGTGAGGTGTGGCCTTGCAGCAGCGAAGCAGTTGATGGACAGGCAGTAGACCTCCAGAAGGGGAAGACCATGCTCCACAGAATTCCTGCTCCCAGCATAGTGCATCAGTGCCTGCAAAGACAGCCATGGAGGAAAGAGGTAAAAAAACAAAACAACACTTCCAATGACAAGTTAGTTATAAAACTTTTTTATATTTTTTTTAATAAACATAACGACTTAGCCAACAGCTACAGCTAGCTTAACACTCAATTACTTTCCAATTAATGGTTCAGCAGCCATACTGAACCCAATCTTGCCAAAATAGAGGAAAAAGCATAGCAAACTATGATACTACAATTTCTGTAGAAAAAAAAAAAAAAAGTCCTAATTTCCGAATTATGTCAGAAAGTAAGAGGCGAAGCAAGAGGATTAACCAAAATCGCAACAAAGCGATAAGCAGACAAAATTTTTTGTATGGGACGTCTATGAGTGTCAAATTTGGTCAACAAAAAATGTAATTGCTATTTTGCTAAGTGAGGCTTATTTTGTAATGTTTAGGTTGTTAGAAATGTACCAATATACAGTATTCAGATCCCTTCACTTTTTTCAGATTTTGGTACGTTACAGCCTTATTCTAAAATCGCTTCAATTGTTTTTTTTTACCCTTATCAATCTACACACAATACCCCATAATGACAAAGCGAAAACAAGTTTAGAATTTTTTGCAACTTTGTTAAATACCTTATTTCCATAACTATTCAGACCCTTTGCTATGAGACTCGAAATTGAGCTCAGGTGCATCCTGTTTCCATTGAGATGTTTCTAAAACTTAAGAGTCCACCTGTGGTAAATTCAATTGATTGGACATGATTTGGAAAGGCACACACCTGTCTATGTAAGGTCCCACAGTTGACAGTGCATATGTCAGAGCAAAAACCAACCAATAAGGTTGAAGTAATTGTCCGTAGAGCTCCGAGACAGGATTGTGTCGAGGCACAAATCTGGGGAAGGGTACCAAAACATTTCTGCAGCATTGAAGGTCCCCAAGAACACAGTGGCCTCCCTCATTCTTAAATAGAAGAAGTTTGGAACCACTAAGAGCTGGCTTCCCGGGCAAACTAAGCAATCGGGGGAGAAGGGCCTTGGTCAGGGAGGTGACCAAGAACACAATGTTCACTGACAGAGTGCCAGAGTTCCTCTGTGGAGATGGGAGAACCTTCCAGACAGACAACCATGGTAGAGTAGAGTGGCCAGACAGAAGCCACTCCTCAGTTAAAGGCCCATGACAGCCTGCTTGGAGTTTGCCAAAAGGCTCCTAAAAGGACTCTCAGACCATGGAGAAACAAAATTCTCTGGTCTGATGAAACCAAGACTGAACTCTTTGGCCTGAATGCCAAGCATCACGTCTGGAGGAAACCAGACACCGCTCATCACCTGGCCAATCAATCACAACAATGAAGCATGATGGTGGCAGCATTATGCTGTGGGGATGTTTTTCAGCGGCAGGGACTGGGAGACTAGTCAGGATTGAGGGAAAGATGAACGGAGCAAAGATCAAAGAGATCCTTGATAAAACCTGCTCAAGAGCACCTTCCAACAGGACAACGACCCTAAGCACACAGCCAAGACAATGCAGGAGTGGCTCCGGGACAAGTCTCTGAATGTCCTTGAGTGGCCCAGTCAGAGCCCGGACTTGAACCCAATTTAACATCTCTGGAGAGACTGAAAAAAGCTCTGCAGCGACGCTGACAGAGCTTGAGAGGATCTGCAGAGAAGAATAGGAGAAACTCCCCAAATACAGGTGTGCCAATCTTGGGTCTTCTTGGGTATGACGCTATGAAACTGTAATCACTACCAAAGGTGCATCAAGAAAGTACTGAGTAAAGTATCTGAAAACTAATGTGATATCAGTTTATTTTTTATAAAATTAGCTAAAAAAATAAAAACTATTTTTGCTTTGTCATTATGGGTTATTGTGTGTAGATTTATGAGAGAATTAAAAAAAATCTGTTTTAGAAAAAGGCTGGAATGTAAACAAAATGTGGATAGTCAAGGGGTCTGAATACTTTCTGAAAGCACTGTACGTGGAATTCTGGAAACTTTCAGAAAAACGATTTTTATATCAGAGTTGTGTCTTGTTCACACGCATATCTGCCCTGTCATTGGCTAGAATGTTCCCAGCTGATCTCACCTCCTCCCACCTGTCTTCCACCTTTGCAGACATTTATTTCCATTGTTAGAGCAGTCAGTCGACTATCGTGTCAATATATATTTTTATATATTTCACCTTTATTTAACCAGGAAGGCCAGTTGAGAACACGTTCTCATTTACAACTGCGACCTGGCCAAGATAAAGCAAAGCGACACAAACAACACAGTTAAACATGGGATAAACAAACGTACAGTCAATAACGCAATCGAAAAATCTATATGCAGTGTGTATAAATGTAGATCTATATAATATATGTGTGCAAATGTAAATCTATATAATCTATATATATCTATATAATAGATCTTTGATTATGTATACTTGCGTATTGCATTTGACACAAATGTACACATCAACTTTGCTTTATTATGTTAGTGTTAAAAAAAATGTGGTTGAACCACATCAACTAGCTAGAAGGCATGTTTTTGTAGAGTGTGATAGGGTCAAATTAGCTTGTTACAGCAACTCCATTTTGAAACAAGACCTGCTGTAGCTAGCGAGTTGTAATAAATAACGTTTAGCTAATAAATGCACTAGCTTTGGCCAAGGTAGCTGCTCTTAGCAGCTAGCGTTGCTAGGAATTAGGCCTAGTTGCAAAAAAACAGAATTGTCCACCGGAAGCCATACTTAGATATTTACTCTGCCGATTGTCCGTAGGGTTGGTCGATTGCCGGGCAAATGCTTTTAGGAGCGGGCAGAAAAGGTTTGTCAATCTACAGAGTCAAAAAGCTGCGAAATGGAGAGATAAAAATAAAGAGAAGGACATAAAAGTACCAGTGTCGGCTATGTTGTGTGTGTGATGATTGTGATTGTCACAAGACAGGGAATTCAAATAAGCCTATGGCACGTCAAGGGAACTGTTCAGATGGGTTTAATGTAAACTGAACAGTGACTGTAGGTCAATAACCTCTCACATAGCCTTCATATTAACTACTGCAGAATTGAGCATTTCTTGCAGTAAAATGATACACCAAATGTAAGCTACATTTTGAGTTGGGAACAGGAGTGGAGTTCTTTGACGCATGCGCTGTTAGATACCATCTGTAGAGGTGCTATCTTTATTAGCATCATAAAAGCTGATAGTATTTCAACCACATAAAATATGCATCCAAGCTGAACTGAAATCTTATCATAAACGTTGGGTCGTTTTCACAGCTGTAGTGGAAGAATAAGAGAATGTGATACTGGCGACTGGTGACTTGCAGGCGCCGAGGCCCAGCGTGAATCACGATTTATGACATTGTTTGTTTGGATGGCTGACCATCTGTGGGCTATCACAGGGGTCAAACACACCTTATCCGTGTCTTTCTCCGGGGAGGCACGTTCCCACAGAATCCTGTGAGCGCAAACACCGTTGGAGGAGTGAAATCCTGGCCTCCACAATCTCCAAACCTCAACCAAATTGAGATGGTTTGGGATGAGTCAGACCGCAGAGTGAAGGAAAAGCAGCCAACAAGTGCTCAGCATATGTGGGAACTCCTTCAAGACTGTTGGAAAAGCATTCCAGGTGAAGCTGGTTGAGAGAATGCCGAGAGTGTGCAAAGCTGTCATCAAGGCAAAGGGTGGCTATTTGAAGAATCTCAAATATATTTTAATTTGTTTCACTTTTTGGTTACTACATGATTCCATGTGTTATTTCATAGTTTTGATGTCTTCACTATTATTCTACAATGTAGAAAATAGTAAAAATAAAGAAACTCTTGAGTAGGTTTTCTAAAACTATTGACCGGTAGTGTATGTGCATATTATTGTGTGAGCAGATGATGGAGTGAGTGTTAGTATGCATGTTGGAGTATCAGAGTTGCACTCCAGCCATTACCACGAGCCCGTCCTCCCCAATTAAGGTACCACCAACCTCTTGTGGTGCATAGTGTGTAGGGCCCTGTGTATGTATAGAGACATTGCAAAAATAAGAATAAAATACAGAGGCCAACTCAGTCTGTTTAGGCATTTCATTAGTTATTTAGCAGTCCTATGGCATGGGGATAGAAGCTGTTCAGGAGCCTGTTGGTGTCAGACCTGATGCACTGGTAGCGCTTGCTGTGCGGAAGCAGAAAGAAGTCTATAGCTTGGGTTGTTAGAATATAACAATTCTCCGGGCCTTCCTTTCACACCGCATTATAGGTCCTGGATGGCAGGGAGCTCGGCACCAGTGATGTATTGGGCTGTGCGCACCACCCTCTGTAGCGCCATGCGATTGAGGGCGGTGCTATTGCCATACCGCGCAGTGATGCAACCAGTCAATATGCTCTCAATAGTGCAGCTGTAGAACTGAGGATTTGAGGGCTTATGCCAAACCTTTTCAACCTCCTGAGGGAGAAAAGGTGCTGTCGTGCCTTCTTTACGACTGTGGAGCATTTTAAGTTCTTAGTGATTTGGACACAGAGGAACTTGAAGCTCTCGACCCGCTCCACTGCAGCCCCATTGATGGGGAGTGATCACACCCCCATCCACCTTTCCTGTAGTTTACAATCAGCTCCATGGTCTTACTGATGTTGAGGGAGAGGTTGTTGTTCAGGCCCCACACTCAAGTCACTGACCTCCTCCCTGCAGGCTGTCTCATCGTCGCCGGTGATCAAGCCTACCACCGGCGTGTCGTCAGTAAACTTGATGAAGGCGTTTGAGTCGTGCGTGGCCACGGAGTCGTGGGTAAACAGGGAGTCACAGGAGCGGACTAAGTACACACGCCTGTGGGGCCCCGTGTTAAGGTTGGAGGTCAGACAGTTGTTGCCTACCATCACCACCTGGGGTTGGCCTGTCAGGAAATCTAGGATCCAGTTGCAGAGGCAGGTGTTCAGTCCCAGGGTCATAAGCTTGGTAACGAGATTGGAGGGACAAGTGTTGAACGCTGAGCTGTCGTCAAAGAACAGCATTCTCACATAGGTATTCCTCTTATCCAGGTTGGTTATCAGTGTGGAGTGCAATTGAGATTGAATTATCTATTGAGATTGCGCCATCTATATCCATCTTTGACGATGGAGTTCATGTGTGCCATAACCAGCCTCTCAAAGCACTACATGCTACAGGGCGGTAGTCATTGTGGCATGAAGTCAGAGTTCTTGGGAACAGGAATGCATGTGGTTAGCATAAAACATGTGGGGATTACAGACTGGGACAAGGAGAGGTTGAAAATTACAGTGAATAAATCTGACAGCATAATTTTTGGTGGATTTTGTGGTTTCAAGCTAATGAGTTGAACATTCAACAAGAACATGGGCAACATTTTATTATTGGCAATGAATGAGGTGGGAAGGTTGTTCCCTTGTCATATACAGTGGCAAGAAAAAGTATGAACCCTTTGGAATTACCTGGACTTCTGCATAAATTGGTCATAAAACTTGATCTGATCTTCATCTAAGTCACAACAATAGACAAATAGTCTGCTTAAATTAATATCACACAAAAAAAATATATGTTTTCATGTCTTTATTGAACACACTGTGTAAACATTCACAGTGCAGGGTGGAAAAAGTATGTGAACAGGTTGACCCTACTTTGGCAGCAATAACCTCAACTGTGTTCTGTAGTTGCGGATCAGACCTACACAACAGTCAGGAGGAATTTAGGACCTTTCCTTTTTCCAAAACTGTTTCAGTTCAGCAATATTTTTGGGATGCCTGGTGTGAATCGCTCTCTTGTGATCATCGGGTTGAGGTCAGGACTAACTGGGCCACTCCAGAAGGCAGGGTAGCCTAGTGGTTAGAGCGTTGGACTAGTAACCGGAAGGTTGCAAGTTCAAATCCCCGAGCTGACAAGATACAAATATGTCGTTCTGACCCTGAACAGGCAGTTAACCCACTGTTCCTAGGCCGTCATTGAAAATAAGAATTTGTTCTTAACTGACTTAGTTAAATAAAGGTAAAATATATATTTTCTGTTGTTGATTTACTTCTGTGTTTTGGGTCATTGTCCTGTTGCATCACCCAACTTCTGTTGAGCTTCAATTGGCGGACAGATAGCCTTACATTCTCCTGCAAAGTGTCTTGATAAACTTGGGAATTCATTTTTCCGTTGATGATAGCAAGCTGTCCAGGCCCTGAGGCAGCAAAGCAGCTCCAAAGCATGATGCTCCCTCCACTATACTTTACAGTTGGGAGGAGGTTTTGATGTTGGTGTGTTGTGCCTTTTTTTCTCCACACATAGTGTTGTGTGTTCCTTCCAAACATCTCAAATGTAATTTCATTTGCCCAAGGAATATTTTGCCAGTAGCTCTGTGGAACATGCAGATGCTCTTTTGCGAACTTTGGACAGCAGTGGCTTCTTCCGTGGTGTCCTCCCATGAACACTATTCTTGTTTCGTGTTTTACGTATAGACTCGTCAACAGAGATGTTAGCATGTTCCAGAGATTTCTGTAAGTCTTTAGTTGACACTAGGATTCTTCTTAACCTAGGGAGAGTAGCAACAGTGCTGAACTTTCTCCATTTATAGACTATTTGTCTTACCGTGGACTGATGAATATCAAGGCTTTTAGAAATGATTTTGTAACCCTTTCCAGCTTTATGCAAGTCAACCATTTCTGAGATCTCTTTTGTTAGAGGCGTGGTTTATATCAGGCAATGCTTCTTGTGAATAGCAAACTCAAGTTTTGTGAGTGTTTTAGCTTTTGAAGAAGTCATGAGCCTAGGGGTTCAAATACTTTTTCCAACCTACACTGTGAATGTTTAAATTATGTATTCAATATAGAAAATAAAAATAAACTAATAACACACAAATTAATGTAAGCAGACTGGGTTTGTCTGTTGTTGTGACAGATGAAGATCAGCTCTAATTGTATGACCAATTTATGCAGAAATCCAGATAATTCCAAAGGGTTCACATACTTTTTCTTGCCACTGTTATTGCTACAGTTACTATCAATATATAATTAAAAATTGTTTTCCAGATTGTATTTTGGCAAATATTTTTCACAATGTGAATATTGGGTCGCTACTGGGACAACCTGGTTCAGTTTGGGTCCCAAGGCAAAACCAGTTGAGAACAACTGGCCTACGGCACACTTGCATGCGGTGTCGGAATAGGATCGAATCCGACCTACTGCCTGCCCCTTTGACACAACCTCTATATTTCTCCATGGTCATCCCCGCTCTCTATCTGTTCAATAAAGTCTGAAAAGATCTTTAAAATATACTTTAAAAATGTAAAAATAAACGATAAATGCACTAGCTAGGAAAGCTATTTATTTCCTGGCTACCAGTCCACATCGCTCTGGCCAACTGACGTTTCTTCTCCACAATGAGTCTGGATTTGCCTCCCTCCAACGTTTTCTAGAATGCGAACACATTCTGATCATTCTGATTGGTTAGAGAAACTGATGGCTTGGGCCAGAGCCGGCCTACAAGATACCGTTATCAATTTTGATACTCTGATTGGTTAAAGACTAGTCAATTGCCGATTCATTTGTTTTGTACAACGCCTCTTATTTTTAAGTCACACAAACAACAGGGGCGGCAGGGTAGCCTAGTAGTTAGAGCGTTGGACTAGTAACCGAAAGGTTTCATGTTCAAATCCCCAAGCTGACAAGGTACAAATCTGTCGTTCTGCCCCTGAACAGGCAGTTAACCCGCTGTTCCTAGGCAGTCATTGAAAATAAGAATTTGTTCTTAACTGACTTGCCTAGTTAAATAAAGGTTAAAAAAATAAATAAAAAAATATTAAAAACATCTAGGGTAGTGTTGTCACAATACTAAATTGTTGACTTTGATACCGATATGAGGTTTAGTATCACAATATTCGATACCACAGCAAAAAAAGGCATATTAGCCAAAGTCACAGAATGGCACTTGATCCAGACAGATATTTTATTATTATACAACCATACAATCAATTTGACTGATTATTTAACCACTAACTACATATCATAATGGTAATCCTTTATTCGAATGGTAAATCTCTCATCTACTGATAAATTGGGTAAATCAAAATGTTGCCTAGGCCTATTCACAATAGGTAAATGCAGTGTGTGCATGGATGCATGAGTTTTTGAGCTTGTTTAGGCTGATTTCATTGGGCTATAGATTTTTTTTTAAAGTTTCCCTTCCATTTCGGGACATATTTTATTGTACTGATTAACACTATTGCATAGAAGAAGCAATCTCCTCTTTTATAAAAGTGCTGTTTCTTTAAGACGAATAATATCATTCACACACACATTCAGTACAGGATGGAGCAAATATGATCTTGACTGGGAGAGACGCGAGGTAGGGGAGACGAAGTAAATTAATAAAGATTTTGGTGACAATCAGCTTTGAAATCACCAATATTTTGCGTAACGTTTTACATAAACAATGTAATAGGGTAGTGAATTGATGTTAGCTGTAAACTAGCAAGGAAATTTAACCCACAAAGCAGGAAGCTACTGGTATCTTTTTGCTTCGTACAAAGTGTTCTAGTCTTTATAGGACATTGTTTTGCGAACAGTAATTAACAGTTTCAACATGTCGCGTTGCATTATTCAAGTGTGTTAACTTCTGTGCTGCATAAGTGATGATGCAGCCCAGACTCTCAGTGATTGCTGTGGTTTCTCAGAATAGGCTAGAGCTAGCAATGAGTAAGTGGAGCAGGCTCTTGCGCTATAAGGGGACATCGGCTTCGCTGAGAGAGACTTGATCCTCTCTCAACCAGTAGACGACGTGAGACATTTGAAAGAAGTACCAAAAGTAAAACATAAGAATTGAAAAAGTACGAAAAAGTAAGTTTCAGTATACCATGCAATACTATTGTAGGGTGGCATTTTCAGAGAATGTATGTAGCGATCGATAGAGCAGCAGAATTACATTCAGGGTGAGTCCTCAAAGCTAATTGATAAGTAATGAAGAACTCTTGCCCTGAAGGCCGGTCATAATTATGCTAAACCCTGCCTATTTCTACCATTTATCTTCTCAAATCTGATTGTAAACCTAACCACACCAATAACTTTAAACCAAGACCAACAATCAAATTGTTGTTTTCATGAATTTTTACAATAGACAATTTTGACTGACTGTTGTATTAACTAGTGACAACCCTGCAGGCCTAGTCACATGCATGCCTGCAAGTGCCTGATTTCCAGCTAGCCCTGATAAACAAAACGTGATGCCATCCAGCCCAGTTCAGCTATTACTGTAAACATTTAAAACGTTGCAAAGAGCAACAAAATAAACTAGCTACTTGTTTGTATGTACTGGATTTAGCATCTAAAATATTTTTTGCAAGCCTTGTCATCCTGGAGCACTGACCGTCTCCCTCTCTGACTAGCCCTTGATCAGGACTCAGTTCCAATGCATTACACATAATTGGCTGACCACACCGCTCGCATCGCGCGTACAAGCGTTGCAAAATAATTGTAGAAATCTATGTTATTCAATAATTGTGTCAACGAGCGTCTGCGTTGCCACGGGCTGAAATAGAAGTCATTCCTATTTCTGAGGCAGATCGCGATGCAAGTCCTGCCTCTCCCATCTCCTCATTGGTTTATAGAAGCAGGTACCCAGGTGCCACCTCCTCATTGGTTATACCCACGTGGGTGATTGAAAGACAACCTGTTGCCGTGGTAATAATATGAAAGTGTAGATGCCAATCACCATATAAGTTAAAGATGAAAAAGCCTGGAAGGAGGAGAGATGATTAGAAACGATTCGGTTGACCGTTTTCATGTGTGGATTAATTTTCGGAGTAGAGAACCTTGTGCATTGCAGGTAAACTAACAATCTAATGTTTATATCCCAGGACAAATTAGCTAGCAACAGCAAGCTAGCTAAATAGGACAAATTAGCTGGCTAAATTGCCATACATGTTTAACCCTTTTCGACCTGTCCACAAATTAATGTAATTGGTTCAGAGTTTGTTTAGATATTGTAACCTGCGTGTCGTGATCGCTTTTGGTGTAGGGGGACAAAATAAATTTATGCACGATGGCGCACGCGTAGTTCCGTGTAAGTCATTGTTCAGAGCGCGACGCTCTGCCTGAACATTTTTAACACGCATCGCTTGCAGTATGGTTTTGGAAACATTAAGGACCTTATCTGTCACATTGGCGCGTATTTTTTGGTAAACAAAAGGTTAAATTGATAGACCTTTATCGGATTAGGGTTCCCAAATGGCCATATTTCAATGTAACAGCGCTTGTTTCCGAAAACAAACTTAAGATAGTTCATTAGCACAGGTATGTATGTATGTAAACGGAAGACAGAAAAATACTGTAGGCTCCAACTGTGTCAAAACAGTGTACAGTAAGTGTCTTTTGCCTTTGTGAAATAGTTGTGATATGAATGTAGAGGGATTTATGTTTATAGAACTGTAACGTTACTGCAATTGATAACCGTTTCATGTTTAGATGGAGCATTATTTGGTTGTTTTGGCTTCCAGAACATAAGGTCCTTGGACTAAGGTGTAACGTTAGGCTCCTTTAGTCCAACACTGGGCTACTGTACTTCAAGCTTGTAGAACAACCATGTCAACATTGCTAACGTGTTAACTAGCTGGCTAGAGTTAGAACCACTGACGATAGCATGTTGTCTTTTGCACATTGGAGGCATGTAATACAGCTGTGTTATACTTTGCGTTGCTTATAGTCGTGCTTTAATGTAGATTGTTCGCTTATCCTGGTAAATGTTCTACCTAGTTAGCAACTAAAGGCCAAATTGGCGCATACAGCCAACATCGTTCCTTTTCCTTTCAGTTTTGAGTGCACGCTAGTTACCTGGCAGAAGTTGTCGCAATATTCGGTGGAAGATATTTCCGAAATGTCTTGTTGCCAGAGCGTTACTTCCAGCGCTCTCAAGGTAGTCAGCAAGCCTTCCATTGCGACGAAAGTGTCCTCGGCAGTATTAGACAGCCGATTAGTCCAGTCGGGTGCTGGTTCAACATCACTATCCGCCATCCTCACTCCCCGCCACCGCGCGTATGCAGCCTGTCATGTGATCGGCGTGCACTCACCACTGCTCCAGGTATTGACATTTGGTTATGGTAACTATACCTTTCATCTGTTGTTCCACCATATTTTTTGCATAGGAATTTAATTTATTGTAAACGACTATATATTCTATTCAATCACATACTGCTGAAAAAAATACCCCAAATAGTCCACTCCCAGAGACGCTGCAATTCTACACAGTTAGAGTATATTAGTGTCAACGCCTGCTGTACTACAGGTAGATAACATACATATATATTTCAACCTTTATTTAAGTAGGCAAGCCAGTTAAGAACAATAAGAATTCTTATTTATAAAGACAGCCAAACTCAGAAGACGCTGGGCCAATTGTGCGCCGCCTTATAAGACTGTGATACAGCCTGGTTTTAATCGTTTGTAAACATTTTAATCAAACTATTATATAGGAATCTGCAATGATCGCATTATTGTGTGCATGTAACCGTACTCAATGTTTTTGTGTTGTCATGTAGCTTTTAATTTATTGAGCAGTTGTATTGTGTAGGCCCACGGCACATTGTACTGGTACCCCCCCTGTATAGTCTCACTATTGTTTTTTTCACTGCTGCTCTTTAATTACTTGTTACTTTTATTTCTTATTCTTATCTGTATTTTTTTTTAAACTGCATTGTTGGTTAGGGGCTCATAAGTAAGCATTTCACTAAGGCCTGTTGTATTCGGTGCATGTGGCTAATAAAATGTGATTTGATTTGTATAGTCCTTGGCAGCAATGTCAGAAATGGATGTACTGTATGTGTAGCAGCAATAAACCACAGATATTTTGGGGAAAGTAAATCCAATGTACTCTGGTAATTGAACATATTATGAACTAAGCAGATATTTCAGCGAATTACATAATGGCACACTGGCCCGTTAAGACTGGCTCGCAATCCTTTGGGGAATGGATTGGATCTGGAAAATGAGAAAGCAATGTTGATACGCTTGCAGCAACAGGGAAGGTGCGGACTTGTCGCTACATAATGAATATTTATACAGAGTACATTTTAAACGTAATTTGTGGCTATATTTCCCATAAATATTTTGCACCAATTGTCTAGTAGAGTGCATGTCTGCGTTTGTCTAATACGTAATGTAAATTCAACATGTCTTGTATCTGAAAAACACAATTGTTATTTTTCTTCTAACATGTTAAATGTTTTTAGCTGTATTTAAAATAAATGGACACATTTTATTATACTTTTTTTTTTACTAAGATTTTATAAATTGAATACCACGTATTGTTTTTTTTTTACCCCCGTCGTTTTATTAGTGGGTTGGATGTCTACCACAGCTGGTAGCAAGCTCTCAACCCCAAACTTAAAGCATTATTTGTTTGGCTCACAAATTCATGTTCCTCCCTCCCCAACCTGGTCTCAGAGCATTTAGTATTATTCAGTATGTAAATCCGAAACATGACATTTAGTATGGTATGCTACCTTCCATATGGTATTTATTAATTTGTGGATGTCCATCACCCATTTCCTATGAAATATTACAGCCTTATTGTAAAAGGGATTAAATAGTGTTTTTGCAAATGTAGAAAAAATTAACTGTAATATTACATTTATATAAATACTCAGTACTTTGAAGAACCTAAGGCAGCGATTACAGCCTTGAGTCTTCTTGGCGCTACAAGCTTGGCACGCCTGTATTTGGAGAGTTTCTCCCATTATTTTCTGCAGATCCTCTCAAGCTCATCAAGTTGGATGGGGAGTGTCGCTGCACGCCTATTTTTAGGTCTCCAGAGATGTTCAATCGGGTTCAAGCCCGGGCTCTGGTTGGGCCAGTCAAGGACGTTGAGACTTGCCCCGAACCCACTCCTGCATTGTCTTGGCTGTGTGCTTAGGGTCGTTGTCCTGTTGGAAGGTGAACCTTCGCCTCAGTCTGAGGTCTTCATCGAGGATCTCTATGTTCTTTGCTCCGTTAATCTTTCCCTTGATCCTGATAAGTCTCCCAGTTTCTACAGCTGAAAAACATCCCTACTGCATGATGCTGCCACCACCATTCTTCACTGTAGGAATGGTGCCAGGTTTCCTCCAGACGTGGTGATTGGCATTCTGGCCAAAGAGTTCAATCTTGGAATCACCAGACTAGAGAATCTTGTTTCTTATGGTCTGAGAGTCTTTTAGGTCCCCTTTGGCTAACTCCAAGCAGGCTGTCGTGTGCCTTTTACTGAGGAATGGCTTCCGTCTGACCACTCTACAATAAAGGCCTGATTGGTGGAGTGCTGCAGAGATGGTTTTCCTTCTAGAAGGTTCTCCCATCTCCACAGAACTCTGGCGCTCTGTCAGTGAACATTTGTGTTCTTGGTCACCTACCTGACCAAGGCCCTTCTCTCCGATTGCTTAGTTTGGCTGGGCAGCCAGCTCTAGGAAGAGTCTTGATGGTTCCAAACTTCTTCCATTTAAGAATGAGGGAGACCTGTGTTCTTGGGGACCTTCAATGCTGAATAAATGTTTTTGTACCCTTCCCCAGATCTGTGGCTCGACACAATCCTGTCTCAGAGCTCTACGGACATTTACTTCAACCTTATTGGTTGGTTTTTCCTCTGACATGCACTGTCAACTGTGGGATCTTATGTAGTGCCTTTCCAAATCATGTCCAATCAATTTAATTTACCACAGGTGCACCCCAATCAAGTTGTGGAAAGATCTTCAAGGATAATCAATGGAAACAGGATACACCTCAGCTCAATTTTGAGTCTCATAGCGAAGGGTCTGAATATTTATTTACATAAGGTATTTCAGTTTATTTATTTTGAATGCATTTGTTTTGTCGTTATTGGGGTATTGTGTGTAGATTTGAGGGGGAGGGAAACGATTTCATCCATTTTAGAACATGGGTGTAACGTAACAAAATGTGGAAAAAGTCAAGGGGTCTGAATACTTTCCAAAGGCACTGTACATCTCCTTGCATTGTCAACTAAACAATTCAATATTCATTTTGTAATATAGTAAATAGCCTAAAGGCTAGCTTACAAACTAATGTAACATTCAACCTTAAAATGAGTAATAGTTCCATGTCCACATTTTGAGGTTACCGTTAATATAAATGTCTTATGTAATGATATTAAGCGTGCATGTTCAAGATAGCATGCATAGGTCAT
The DNA here is from genome assembly GCF_034236695.1 of Oncorhynchus nerka. Lineage (NCBI taxonomy): Eukaryota > Metazoa > Chordata > Actinopteri > Salmoniformes > Salmonidae > Oncorhynchus > Oncorhynchus nerka. The sequence continues at coordinate 48,485,824 of NC_088407.1, forward strand.
CGCAGGTCTGTGGAGATTTTCAGTTGCTCTAAAAATCTGTACGAAAGCACTGACCGATAGCGAACGTCAATGGATGTTGAAATTCAGACATCAAATTTTTTACAAGTTTGAACAGTACATTCGGGGTTAGGGTGATTCTAAGGGCCTGTGACCCTAAAAATGGGCCCTAAAAAAATGACATTTAGGTTCAATATTAAATTATTAACCTATCATCATTAATATCATATTTTATTTACAATGTATTAATACAACTAACGGTTTCTTTTTCTTTTCTTGTTTTTGGCAAAAAAAAAAGTACACATCCAGAGAGCCTATGTATTGCCCAACCTTCCCCCCTCTATTTATATGAAATGGTTCGGTCCTGCCCCCAAACCAGGCACGAACTGTACTTGCTAGCAGTGAATTGCTAGTGAGGAGTGCCGGTAGAGTATCATGTCTCAGCTTCCTAAAGATAAATCTGGCTTCCAAAAACGGAAAGACAGGAGAAAGAAAAGAAAGGGCGACAGCATGTCATTCAATTTTTCACAGAGGAAGGTGGGTGTAGTCCGTGAATGGTGGAAATGAACCTGTTAGCTTAGTCCATATTGAAATAGGCGCTTTTTGCTCCCCCAACATTCTCGTTAGTTTCTTAATATATTGACAGAAAATTCGGTGTTTACATTTCGCTCCTTTAGGCGACATTTAATCAATGCAGGCAAACTCTTAGCAAGCTATTTGTTTTAATATGCTTTGTGTTGTAAGTCACGACAGACAAAGATATATAAATATATACAGTTAAGCATATTGTCAACCAGCACATTAATAAAGTAAGTAACAACTGGTTTCCGTTTCCTTTGTAACATCAATATGAGTAACATCAATATTGCTACATGTTTTTTAAAATATTTAAAAAAAAAATGTTTTACAACAAAGGCAGACTCCACCTAACTTTGGCTTGTAGTCCATGTCTGCAATAAATTGGAATGTGAACGGAATGTTCGTTTACTGTCTCTGACTGTCCATTATTTTTTTATATATATTTTTTTACCTTCACACATTCTTTCAGGTGTATATGTCTTCGGATGGCCCTACCAGACCTTGTATGGGCAGTGTTGATTACATCAGGAGGTGCTTGACCTGAGATGTTTGGATCTTCTTGTTGAGGTGCAGCATTCAACTCTAGATTGTGTTCAGTACCCTGCTGGACTTCAGCTGGTGCTCTGTTTACTGGCTCTGTGCCAGGCTCCTCAACAGTGGGGAAATCCTTTATTTCTCTGCTCTTCCTCAGGGGTCACCTGTACCCCCTGAAGACCTGGCCCTGTTCTGTCTTCACCTCGTAGGACCTTTGCTCCACAGGTCTGACTACTGTGGCCCTCTGCCACCACTGTTTCTGTCCTGTGAGTGGCTGAACTCTCACCCTGTCATCTCGTTGCAGCTCTGTGAGATCCTGAGCGGAGGTGTCATAGTACTTTGCCTGTTTGTTGTCTTTCTTTTAACTTCTCCAGCTGACAGTTTGCCATCCCCGGTCTCAGAAGATTTCAACTCATTGTAAATAGTGTCTTTGTACGTCTTCCCATGAGCACAATTGCAGGGCTGCTGTCTGTTCCTTGTGACAGAGTATTTCTGTGATCTAGCAGGGTCAGGTATGGGTCAGCACCTGCTCTCTTTACTTTTGCCATCAGTCTTTTGGCTGTTTTCACTGCCGATTCCACTTTCCCATTACTTTGCGAGTATCCTGGAGACAATGTTTTGTGTGTAAAGTCCCAAGCCTTGCTGAAACATTGGAACTCGTCTGAAGAGCACTGGGGTCATTGTCTTGAGTAAAGGATGTCCGGTATCCCATGATGTGCAAAGTGTGTCTTCAGTTTTCGAATGACTCGTTTTGACTGTGTGTTCTCCAAATGGTCCACTTCCCAGAAGTTGAAGAGATAATCAACTGTGACCATGTAGTCTATATCGTTGAACTGGAACAGGTCAGTCCCTATTTTTTTTTCCCAGGGACGCTTTGGTGCTTCGTGTGGCCTCAACATTTCATTCTGCTGCTTCGTACCCCATGCAGTGCAGGTGCTACATTGTGCCATGCATGTTCTCAGCTGTGCATGCATGCCTGGCCAGTAGACACACTCACAAGCTCTTCTCAGACATCCCTCTGTTCCGATGTGTGAGGAATGAATTCTCTGCATTATCTCTGACCTGAGAGCAGTAGGCACAACGACTCGCTCACCTCTGTTGTGAAAATACATGGCTACTTCCAAGGGTGCATGTCCTTTCACTTCAGGCCACCCCTGCAGGATCACATTTTTCAGTGTCTGGAGCTCCTTGTCCAGCTCAGTGGTTCTCTGGATGTTCTTTAGTCTCTCGCTTGACACAGGCAGGTAGTGTATCATATTGATTGATTCCACTTCGACCTCCATAAGGCCTCTGTTGTCTTGTTTTGTGAGGTACGCCCTGCTCAGGGTGTCGGCCAGCACCACATGTTTTCCCGGAACATATCGGAGACTGACCTCGTAGTTTTGGAGTCTCATGAGCATGCGTTGTAGTCTTTTTGGTGTGCTGATGAGAGGCTTTGTCATGATGCTCTCTAGAGGTCTTGTGATCTGACTGCACGTCGACAGTTTGTCCATATGTGAATTGGTGGAACCTCTCCATGCCAAACATCACTGCAAGCAGCTCCTTCTCTATCTGTGCATACCCTTTTTCAGTCTCTGTCAGGGCTCTGCTGGCGTAAGCTATTGGTTGTCCTCCCTGCATCAAGGCTGCTCCTAACCCACTCTCTGAAGCATCACACAGTAGTACAAGCTGCTCTGTTGGGTTGAAGTATTTCAGCACAGGGGTCTGTGCAATGCTATCCCTGATTTTATTGAAAGCCTGCTCATGTCTCTCTGACCACTCCCACAGTGAGTCCTTGTGTGTTAGCTGGCGCAGTGGCTCGCAGAGCTCCGTGGCTAGGTAGTTTACCATGCCCAGGAAGCGCTGCACCCCCTGCACATCTGTAGGCCTAGGCATCTGTTTGATGGCTGTCACTTTTCCTGGGTCCACTTTCAACCCCGCTGATGTTAGCAGGTGGCCAATGTAGGGCACTTCCTTCAGCCTGAGCTGCAGCTTCTCCGGATTCAGCTTGAAATTGAGCTTCCTGCATCTGTCCAGGAGCATTTTCAGGTTTTTGTCATGGTCCAGAGTTGCCGCTTCATCATTGTCTCCTCCCACAATCAGGATGTCATCTGCAATGATTTTGACTCCTGGAAGACCTTCCATTGCCTGGTTCAACTTCCTCTGAAAGATCTCTGGGGCTGGACTGATTCCCATTGGCATGCACTGCCACCTGTAGCATCCCATGGGAGTAGAGAGCGTGGTGAGATAGCTGGATTCCTCCTCCAGTTCCACATGCCAAAATCCGTTTTTTTATACATCAAACAGAACACGCGTGCTCTGTTCAGATCTGGCAGCACGTCTTCAATAGTGGGAAGTGAGTAATGGCTCCTCGAGAGGTTTCGGATCAATACACACTCTTAGCTTTCCAGGTGGTTTCTTCACTACGATCAGGCTGCTAATCCAATCTGTGCTTTTTTCCCAACTGCTTTTATCATCCTTCTTTTCTCTAGACCACTGAGCTCCTCTTTGAGTGGTTTATATAGTGCTACTGGCACTCTTCTCTTTGGCAGCTGGACGGGCTCCACTCGCTCATCCACTTCCAGCTTCATTTTGCCGGGTAAGCATCCATCTCCCTGGAATACATCAGAGTACTCCTGTTTAATTTGCTCTTTAGTCCAGGATCCTGTTGTTTTCTCAATGGCCAGGATGTTGTGATGCTGCACAGTAATCAACTCCATTGCCTGGATAGCCTTACTGCCTAGAATGGGCCTGTGCACATTCTTGTTGACTACGATGAGCTCAACTCGGTAGGTTTTCTTATTGCATGGATTGATCACTTTAACTGTGCACTTCCCCAGTGGTGTCAGAGTGCTCTTGTTTATACATCACCAATACCTGACTGCAGGGCTCTATGTGACTGGCTTTTATGAGGTTTGCAGGGATAACATTACAACTAGCACCACAATCAAGCTGAAGTCTGACATTTTGTTGACCTGCATGGTTGCAAAGAGCGCTGCCTTGGGGTCTGTTTTCTCCTGCACCATGTTGATGCTCTTTTACTTGAATTTTTCCAACTTTCTCATTTCAATAGCGCCTTGGTTATGTGACCTACTGATCTCAAACAAGGTTCAGAATGCCAACTTCCCTTACCTACATTGTTATAACATGCCAGAGGCTGTTCACCTTGGAGACCATATGAGTATGGCCCGGTGTGAGATTTCCACCCTTTCCCCCGGATTTTTTTAAGGGCCAGGGAGAGCTCACCGGACTTCGCCGCAACACTTTCCAGGGCTTGGGCCCCTCTCTTGGGGCGAACCCATTCCAGGGCGCCCTGCCCTTCACAAAGAAAAGAGAGCTCTCCCTGGGGCTCCCGCCAGCTTCTCCGGGATCGGTCACTTTACCACAGTGGATGCCTCACGGCGCCCGTCTCCGCCAGTCCGTGGAGATTCTGAAAGTAGTTTGAGGTCAGTAGGTCTCATTACCAAGGAGCTGTTGAAATGATAAAGTTTGGAAAATGTATGTAAAATTGTGTGAGATGAAAATGGACAAACTAAAAGCTGTGCAATATAGAAGGGTAATCAGTGGACATTCTGAACCTTGAGGTCAGTATGTCACATGACAAAGGAGCTATTGAAATTAGAAATATTGACAAATATTGAACATTTAATGTAAAATTGCATGAAATTATATGGACAAACTAAAGGGTGTGCAATGTGTAGGCCCACTGAGTGGACATTCTGAACCTTGCTTGAAGTCCGTACGTCACATGATCAAGGAGCTATTGAAATTTGGAAAAATTCATGTAAAATCGTGTGAGATGAAAATGGACAAACAAAAGGGTGTGCAACAAACTCAGCAAAAAAAGAAACGTCCTCTGTCAACTGCGTTTATTTTCAGCAAACTTAACATGTGTAAATATTTGTATGAACATAAGATTCAACAACTGAGACAAACTGAACAAGTTCTACAGACATGTGACCAACAGAAATTGAATAATGTGTTCCTGAACAAAGAGGGGGGTCAAAATCAAAAGTAACAGTCAGTATCTGGTGTGGCCACCATTGACTGCACCAGATTTGCCAGTTCTTGCTGTGAGATGTTACCCCACTCTCCCACCAAGGCACCTGCAAGTTCCGGGTCATTTCTGGTGGGAATGGCCCTAGCCCTCACCCTCCGATCCAACAGGTCCCAGACATGCTCAATGGGATTCAGATCCGGGCTGTTCGCTTGCCATTGTTGAACAATGACATTCCTGTCTTGCAGGAAATCGCACACAGAACGAGTAGTATGGCTGGTGGCATTGTCATGCTGGAGGGTCATATCAGGATGAGCCTGCAGGAAGGGTACCACATTTTTTAAATATATTTTTTTACCTTTATTTAACTAGGCAAGTCAGTTAAGAACAAATTCTTATTTTCAATGATTGCCTAGGAACAGTGGGTTAACTGCCTGTTCAGGGGCAGAACGACAGACTTGTACCTTGTCAGCTCGGGGATTTGAACTTGCAACCTTCCGGTTACTAGTCCAACGCTCTAACCACTAGGCTACCCAGCGTTGAGATTGCCTGCAATGACGAGCTCAGTCCGATGATGCTGTGACACATCGTCCCAGACCATGACGTACCCTCCACCTTCAAATTGATCGCGCTCCAGAGTACAGGCCTCGGTGTAACGCTCATTCCTTCGACGATAAACGTGAATCCGACCATCACTCCCGGTGAGACAAAACCGCGAACACTTTTTGCCAGTCCTGTCTGGTCCAGCGACGGTGGGTTTGTGCCCGTAGGCAACGTTGTTGCCAGTGATGTCTGGTGAGGATCTGCCTTACAACAGGCCTACAAGCCCTCAGTCCAGCCTCTCTCAGCCTATTGCGGACAGTCTGAGCACTGATGGAGGGATTGTGCGTTCCTGGTGTAACTCGGGCAGTTGTTGCCATCCTGTACCTGTCCCACAGGTGTGATGTTCAGACGTACCGGTCCTGTGCAGGTGTTACACGTGGTCTGCCACTGAGAGGACGATCAGCTGTTCGTCCTGTCTCCCTGTAGCGCTGTCTTAGTTTTCTCAGTACCGACATTGCAATTTATTGCCCTGGCCACATCTGCAGTCGTAAGGCACGTTCACGCAGATGAGCAGGGACCCTAGGCATCTTTCTTTTGGTGTTTTTCAGAGTCAGTAGAAAGGTCTCTTTAGTGTCCCAAGTTTTCATAATTGTGACCTTAATTGCCTACCATCTGTAAACTGTTCCACAGGTGCATGTTCATTAATTGTTTATGGTTCATTGAACAAGCATGGGAAACAGTGTTTAAACCCTTTACAATGAAGATCTGGGAAGTTATTTGGATTTAATTATGTTACCGTCATTCTGTTGTCAGGTGTTAATCCCCTTCACCTACTGTAGTTCAATAATCAAAATAGATTTTTTTCAAACTCAAAGGGCTATATTGTCGGCTGCCATTAAGCAAGCGCAATTGCCAAACGCACGCTCGTTTGCAATTTCGACCTGTTAAAGCCAGCGCTCTTCTGTTTTCAAACTCTAGCTTCAGGATTGGTTTTATGAGCTTGCTTGCGCTGAAGTGAGAGGGGTGCAAGTAGCCGAGGTGTGTTCTTTAAATGTGCTAATTTCAGGCAGCGCTGTTGGGGTTATTTAAGACCAACCAAAAGCTGGTCTTAGTGGTAAAGCAGTTGGTTATGGCATGGATTTTGACAATGGAAGCACAGCCTATCCAGCTGTGACGCACAGTGCCCCTATGCACATGGAACAAGACAGCAGCACCTAGATCTTCTGCACAGACTCTGCCAGACCTGGTCCCTGACAGTAAATCTCAGTAAGACAAAAATAATGGTGTTCCAAAAAATGTCCAGTCGCCAGGACCACAAATACAAATTCCATCTAGACGCTGTTGCCCTTGAGCACACAAAGAACTATACATACCTCGGCCAAAACTATGATCACTTGGCTACATAGCTGATGCCTGCTGGAATGTCCATTAATCACGGTACTCCATTCTATTTGTTTATTTTTTTTTTATCTGTCGGCCCCAGCCGCGAACTCAGGCTCTGTGTGTAGTTAATCCGACCCTCTCTGCCTAGTCATCGCCATTTTACCTGCTGTTATTGTGTTAGCTGATTAGCTGTTGTTGTCTCACCTGTTGTTTTAGCTAGCTCTCCCAATCAACACCTGCGTTTACTTTATGCCTCGCTGTATGTCTCTCTCAAATGTCAATATGCCTTGTATACTGTTGTTCAGGTCAGTTGTCATTGTTTTAGTTTACAATGGAGCCCCTAGTTCCACTCTTCATACCTCTGATACCTCCTTTGTCCCACCTCCCACACATGCGGTGACCTCACCCATTACAACCAGCATGTCCAGAGATGCAACCTCTCTTATCATCACCCAGTGCCTGGGCTTACCTCTGCTGTACCCGCACCCCACCATACCCCTGTCTGCACATTATGCCCTGAATATATTCTACCACGCCCAGATATCTGCTCCTTTTATTCTTTGTCCCCAACGCTCTAGGCGACCAGTTTTGACAGCCTTTAGCCGCACCCTCATCCTACTCCTCTGTTCCGCGGGTGATGTGGAGGTAAACCCAGGCCCTGCATGTCCCCAGGCACCTTCATTTGTTGACTTCTGTGATCGAAAAAGCCTTGGTTTCATGCATGTCAACATCAGAAGCCTCCTCCCTAAGTTTGTTTTACACACTGCTTTAGCACACTCCGCCAACCTTGGAAGGCCACCAAAAATTCTGAGATTTCCATACCCAACTATAACATTCTCCTTCAAGATAGAACTGCCAAAGGGGGAGGAGTTAGACTACAAAGTAATTTCATACTTTCCAGGTCCATACCCAAATAGTTCGAACTTCTAATTTAAAAAAATCAATCTCTCCAGAAAGAAGTCTCTCACTGTTGCCACCTGCTACCGACCCCCCCCCCCCCCCCTCAGCTCCCAGCTGTGCCCTGGACACCATTTGTGAATTGATCGCCCCCATCTAGCTTCAGAGTTTGTTCTGTTAGGTGACCTAAACTGGGATATGCTTAACACCCCGGCAGTCCTACAATCTAAGCTAGATGCCCTCAATCTCACACAAATCATCAAGGAACCCACCAGGTACAACCCTAAATCTGTAAACAAGGGCACCCTCATAGACGTTATCCTGACCAACTGGCCCTCCAAATACACCTCCGCTGTCTTCAATCAGGATCTCAGCGATCACTGCCTCATTTCCTGTATCCGCTACGGGTCCGCGGTCAAACGACCACACCTCATCACTGTCAAACGCTCCCTAAAACACTTCTGTGAGCAGGCCTTTCTAATCGACCTGGCCCGGGTATCCTGGAAGGATATTGACCTCATCCCGTCAGTTGAGGATGCCTGGTCATTCTTTAAAAGTAACTTCCTCACCATCTTAGATAAGCATGCTCCGTTAATTAAAACCACTTAAGCTTAGGGCTTACTTTTTCGAACATTCTGTTAAAAATCGCGCAACATTTCAGCGCCTTGCTACTCATGCCAGGAATATAGTATATGCATATGATTAGTATGTGTGGATAGAAAACACTCAGACGTTTATAGAACTGGTTAAATCACGGCTGTGACTATAACAGAACGTGCGTTTCATCGAAAAGTGCAGGAAAATCTGATCACTGAAAATGGAAAAATATATCCATGCGCGACTTGAACCCATTGATAAAGGTGAACCAAATTTAATGGGGCTGAGGTTGCAATACCTACAGCTTCCACACGATGTCAACAGTCTTGTCATTTGCCTACTTTTTGTTTCTTGGGTCAAAAAGACGCAAGGCATTGCCTTTTCTTCCGGTCTCCGACCGGATATTTTGGTTGAGATTTACCCGGACATTATTTCCAGACGTAGAGCTATAGAATTTACATCGCCTCGTGATCAATTTGATCGCTTATTAACGTTTACTAATACCTAAAGTTGCATTACAAAAGTATTTCGAAGTGTTTTGTGAAAGTTTATCGTTGACTTTTTTTATTTTAAAAAATGACGTCGCGTTATAAAACAATGTTTTTTTTCCTTGATTACAGTCTTCATAGATTGATATCTAGGCTATATATGGACCGATTTAAACGGAAAAAAAGACCCAATAGTGATGTTTATGGGACATCTAGGAGTGCCAACAAAGAAGATGGTCAAAGGTAAAGAATGTTTTATATTTTATTGGTGCGTTTAGTGTAGCGCCGACTATGCTAATTATTTTGTTTACGTCCCCTGCGGGTCTTTTGGGGTGTTACATGCTCAGATAATAGCTTCTCATGCTTTCGCCGAAAAGCATTTTAAAAATCTGACTTGTTGCCTGGATTCACAACGAGTGTAGCTTTAATTCACTACCCTGCATGTGTATTTTAATGAACGTTTGAGTTTTAACCTCTTGCCTCTACTTGGGACGCTTGCGTCCCAACTAGAGCTCTGGAAATGCAAATGCGCTACGCTAAATGCTAATAGTATTAGTTAAAACTCAAAAGTTAATTAAAATACACATGCAGGGTATCAAATTAAAGCTACACTCGTTGTGAATCCAGGCAACAAGTCCGATTTTTAAAATGCTTTTCGGCGACAGCATGAGAAGCTATTATCTGATAGCATGCACCAATACACTACAACAGAAAAGCACAGCAGGGGACGTAAACAAAATAATTAGCATTTCGGCGTTACACAAACCGCACAATAAAATAGAAAACAGTCATTACCTTTCACCATCTTCTTTGTTGGCACTCCTAGATGTCCCATAAACACTATTGGGTCTTTATTTCGATTAAATCGGGCCATATAAAGCCAAGATATCGTTATATGTAGACTGTGTGATAAACGAAAAAAACAGCGATTTCACAACGTAACGTCATTTTTTAAAATTCAAAAAGTAGACGATAAACTTTCACAAAACACTTCGAAATACGTTTGTAATGCTACTTTAGGTATTAGTAAACGTTAATAAGCTATAAAAATCATCCGTAGGCGATGTAAATATCATTAGCTGTCGTCTTGGAAAAAATTTCAGGAGAGAGCTCTTCCGGAATGATCTGGGCGGAGACCGGAGGTAAGCGGTGCCCCTGTTTCGGTTCAACCAAGAATCAAAGATGATTCAATTCACAAGACTCTAGACAACATGGGGATGCTGTGGGAGTTGAATGATCGGTCTTATCTAATTCGGCTCACTGTTAACAATTGCTGGAAGTGGCGCAAGGATATTTATTTCCATTTTCTGTGATCAGGTTTTCCTGCGCTTTCCGATGTAACGCACGTTATGTAATAGCCACAGTCGTGATTTAACCAGTTTTAAAAACGTCCGAGGGTTTCCTATCCACACATTCTAACCATATGAACGTACTATATTCCTGGCATGAGTAGCAGGGCGCTGAAATGTTGCGCGATTTTTAACAAAATGTTCAAAAAAGTAGAGGGTCGACTGAAGAGGTTAACTAGTACTATTAGCATTTAGCGTAGCGCATTTGCATTTCCAGATGTCTAGATGGGACGCCTGCATGTCAGGTAGCAAGAGGTTTAAAAAAATGCAGAACTAAGAACAGATATAGCCCCTGGTTCACTCCAGACCTGACTGCCCTCGACCAGCACAAAAACACCCTGTAGCGGACTGCAATAGCATCGAATAGTCCCCGCGATATTCAACTGTTCAGGGAAGTCAGGAACCAATACACGCAGTCAGTCAGGAAAGCAAAGGCCAGCTTTTTCAAGCAGAAATTTGCATCCTGTAGCTCTAACTCTAAAAAGTTCTGGGAAACTGTAAAGTCCATGGAGAACAAGAGCACCTCCTCCCATCTGCCCACTGCACTGAGGCTAGGTAACACGGTCACCACCGATAAATCCATGATAATCGAAAACTTCCTCCTGGCTAATCCAACCTCGGCCAACAGCTCCACCCCTACTCGCCCAAGCCTCCCCAGCTTCTCCTTTACCCAAATCCAGAGAGCAGATGTTCTGAAAGAACTGCAAAACCTGGAGCTGTACAAATCAGCTGGGCTTGACAATCTGGACCCTCTATTTCTGAAACTATCCGCTGCCATTGTCGCAACCCTTATTACCAGCCTGTTCAACCTCTTTCATATCGTCTGAGATCCCCAAGGATCGGAAAGCTGCCGCGGTCATCCCCCTCTTTAAAGGGGGAGACACCATGGACCCAAACTGTTACAGACCTATATCCATCCTGCCCTGCCTATCTAAGGTCTTTGAAAGCCAAGTCAACAAACAGAACACTGACCATCTCGAATCCCACCGTACCTTCTCCGCTGTGCAATCTGGTTTCTGAGCCGGTCACGGGTGCACCTCAGCCACGCTCAAGGTACTAAACGATATCATAACCGCCATTGATAAAAGACAGTACCGTGCAGCCGTCTTCATCGACCTGGCCAAGGCTTTCGACTCTGTCAATCACCATATTCTTATCGGCAGACTCAGTAGCCTCGGTTTTTCTAATGACTGCCTTGCCTGGTTCACCAACTACTTTGCAGACAGAGTTCAGTGTGTCAAATCGGAGGGCATGTTGTCCGGTCCTCTGGCAGTCTCTATGGGGGTGCCACAGGGTTCAATTCTCGGGCCGACTCTTTTCTCTGTATATATCAATGTTGCTCTTGCTGCGGGCAATTCCCTGATCCACCTCTACGCAGACGACACCATGCTGTATACTTCTGGCCCTTCCTTGGACATTGTGCTATCTAACCTCCAAATGCCATACAACACTCCTTCCGTGGCCTCCAACTGCTCTTAAATGCTAGTAAAACCAAATGCAGGCTTTTCAACCGTTCGCTGCCTGCACCCGCACGCCCGACTAGCATCACCACCCTGGATGGTTCCGACCTAGAATATGTGGACATCTACATTTACATTACATTTAAGTCATTTAGCAGACGCTCTTATCCAGAGCGACTTACAAATTGGTGCTTTCACCTTATGACATCCAGTGGAACAGCCACTTTACAATAGTGCATCTAAGTCTTTTAAGGGGGGGGTGAGAAGGATTACTTTATCCTATCCTAGGTATTCCTTAAAGAGGTGGGGTTTCAGGTGTCTCCGGAAGGTGGTGATTGACTCCGCTGTCCTGGCGTCGTGAGGGAGTTTGTTCCACCATTGGGGGGCCAGAGCAGCGAACAGTTTTGACTGGGCTGAGCGGGAACTGTACTTCCTCAGGGAGGCGAGCAGGCCAGAGGTGGATGAACGCAGTGCCCTTGTTTGGGTGTAGGGCCTGATCAGAGCCTGGAGGTACTGAGGTGCCGTTCCCCTCACAGCTCCGTAGGCAAGCATCATGGTCTTGTAGCGGATGCGAGCTTCAACTGGAAGCCAGTGGAGAGAGCGGAGGAGCGGGGTGACGTGAGAGAACTTGGGAAGGTTGAACACCAGACGGGCTGCGGCGTTCTGGATGAGTTGTAGGGGTTTAATGGCACAGGCAGGGAGCCCAGCCAACAGCGAGTTGCAGTAATCCAGACGGGAGATGACAAGTGCCTGGATTAGGACCTGCGCCGCTTCCTGTGTGAGGCAGGGTCGTACTCTGCGGATGATGTAGAGCATGAACCTACAGGAACGGGCCACCGCCTTGATGTTAGTTGAGAACGACAGGGTGTTGTCCAGGATCACGCCAAGGTTCTTAGCGCTCTGGGAGGAGGACACGATGGAGTTGTCAACCGTGATGGCGAGATCATGGAACGGGCAGTCCTTCCCGGGAGGAAGAGCAGCTCCGTCTTGCCGAGGTTCAGCTTGAGGTGGTGATCCGTCATCCACACTGATATGTCTGCCAGACATGCAGAGATGCGATTCGCCACCTGGTCATCAGAGGGGGGAAAGGAGAAGATTAATTGTGTGTCGTCTGCATAGCAATGATAGGAGAGACCATGTGAGGTTATGACAGAGCCAAGTGACTTGGTGTATAGCGAGAATAGGAGAGGGCCTAGAACAGAGCCCTGGGGGACACCAGTGGTGAGAGCGCGTGGTGAGGAGACAGATTCTCGCCACGCCACCTGGTAGGAGCGACCTGTCAGGTAGGACGCAATCCAAGCATGGGCCGCGCCGGAGACGCCCAACTCGGAGAGGGTGGAGAGGAGGATCTGATGGTTCACAGTATCGAAGGCAGCCGATAGGTCTAGAAGGATGAGAGCAGAGGAGAGAGAGTTAGCTTTAGCAGTGCGGAGTGCCTCCGTGATACAGAGAAGAGCAGTCTCAGTTGAATGACTAGTCTTGAAACCTGACTGATTTGGATCAAGAAGGTCATTCTGAGAGAGATAGCGGGAGAGCTGGCCAAGGACGGCACGTTCAAGAGTTTGAGAGAAAAGAAAGAAGGGATACTGGTCTGTATTTGTTGACATCGGTACCTAGGTGTCTGGCTAGACTGTAAACTCTCCTTCCAGACTCATATCAAACATCTCCAATCTAAAATCAAATCTAGAGTCTGCTTTCTATTTCGCAAAACAAAGCCTCCTTCACTCATGCCACCAAACTTACCCTAGTAAAACTGACTATCCTACCGATCCTTGACTTCGGCAATGTCATCTACAAAATAGCTTCCAATACTCTACTCAGTAAACTGGATGCAGTTTATCACAGTGCAATCCGTTTTGTTACTAAAGCACCTTATACCACCCACCACTGCGACCTGTATGCTCTAGTAGGCTGGCCCTCGCTACATATTCGTCGCCAGACCCACTGGCTCCAGGTCATCTACAAGTTCATGCTAGGTAAAGCACCGCCTTATCTCAGTTCACTGGTCACGGTGGTAACACCCACCCGTAGCACGTGCTCCGGCAGGTGTATCTCACTGATCATCCCTAAAGCCAACACCTCATTTGGCCGCCTTTCCTTCCAGTTCTGTGCTGCCTGTGACTGGAACGAATTGCAAAAATCGCTGAAGTTGGAGATTTATCTCCCTCACCAACTGTACATAGACCATCGGTAAATGGCCCACCCAATCTACCTACCTCATCCCCATAGTTTTTATTTATTTACTTTTCTGCTCTTTTGCACACCAGTATCTCTACCTGCACATGACCATCTGATCTTTTATCACTCCAGTGTTAATCTGCTAAATTGTAATTATTCGTCTACATCCTCATGACTTTTGCACACAATGTATATAGACTTTTTTTTTCTACTGTGTTATTGACTTGTTTATTGTTTACTCCATGTGTAACTGTTATTGTCTGTTCACACTGCTATACTTTATCTTGGCCAGGTCGCAGTTGTAAATGAGAACTTGTTCTCAACTAGCCTACCTGGTTAAATAAAGGTGAAATAAAATAAAAAACATCAGCGCCACAGGTAACCTCCACAAAGCTGTGAACGAGCTGAGAGACAAGGCAAGAAGGGCCTTCTATGCCATCAAAAGGAACATAGAATTTGACATACCGATTAGGATCTGGCAAAAAAATATGTGAATCAGTTATAGAACCCATTGCCCTTTATGGTTGTGAGGTCTGGGGTCAGCTCACCAACCAAGAATGAACAAAATGGCACAAACACCAAATAATGCATGCAGAACAGTATTAGGCCAATATCCTCTAATTATCAAAATCCAGGAAAGAGCAGTTCAATTTTACAACCACCTAAAAGGAAGCGATTCCCAAACCTTCCATAACAAAGCCATCACCTACAGAGAGATGAACCTGGAGAAGAGTCCCTTAAGTAAGCTGGTCCTGGGGCACTGTTCAAACACAAACACCCCACAGAGCCCAGGACAGCAACACAATTATACCCAAGAAATTATGAGAAAACAAAAAGATAATTACTTGACACCTTGAAAAGAATTAACAAAAAAAACAGCAAACTAGAATGCTATTTGGCCCTAAACAGAGAATACAGTGGCAGAATACCTAACCACTGTGACTGACCTAAACTTAAGGAACACTTTGACTATGTACAGACTCAGTGAGCATAGCCTTGCTATTGAGAAAGGCCGCAGTAGGCAGACCTGGCTCTCAAGAGAAGATAGGATATGTACACACTGCTCACAAAATGAGGTGGAAACTGAGCTGCACTTCCTAACCTCCTGCCAAATGTATGACCATATAAGAGACGCATATTTACCTCACATTACACAAAGAATTAGAAAACAAACCTAATTTCGATAAACTCCAATACATACCAGTGCGCCAGCACGGCAGCAAGATTTGTGACCTGTTGCCACAAGAAAAGGGCAACCAGTGAAGAACAATCACCTTTTATAAATACAACCCATATTTGTATTTACATATGTTTATTTATTTTCCCTTTTGTACTTTAACTATTTACATCGTTACAACACTGTATATATGACATTTGAAATGTCTTTTCTTTTGGAACTTTGAGTGTAATGTTTACTGTTCATTTGTATTGTTTATTTTACTTTTTTTAAATTTTTGTTTTGTCTACTTCACTTGCTTTGGCAAAGTTAAAATATGTTTCCCATGCTAATAAAGCCCTTGAATTTAATAGAATTTCTGTGCTTTTTATGCCATTTCCTTGTAGGCTGTTTTTTTGGTCCTGCTCAATGCATTCGCCAAGTAGTTAAGACTGTCAAAGGGTTTGGCTCCTTAGACCGCTTTGAAATAAATCTTAATCACCAAAGCTTTATTAAAAGATCAAGGTGGGAGCATCACCTTTTTTTATCTACGTATGCGATTGTACAGTATTTTAGATGTGCGTAAAAACCCCTCCATGTAGGCTATACATATGACTGAACGATGATCTGGTGACTTTTACTTGTTACTGTAGCCTATGCTATTTAATAAACTGTATCAATCTACAACAGACTAGAAAGAGAATATTCCGTGTCCCCAGATGAATTGAAGTTGATGACAAAGCAAAGATAGTCAATAACCTACAGAATTTGAGACAATTACATGCAGTATTAAGCCATGAAGGTGGCCAAGCCATTGTCACACCTATAATTAATTTATTCATCAAAATCTAGCCATTTCACGCCACCTCCAGCTCTTGTCCTCAATTTCCGCAAACATATTTCTGACACACACCCAGATTTACCAATGTGTTTTTAGGTTTGTTAAAATAGAGCCCAAGGTGTCATTTCATAGCTGACACGTCATTCTTTCTGCAGCCATCTTTGAATCTTAATTCAGAATAGACATTTAAGAGTATTTGGAAAACTTTGTCACAAACTGAGGGAGATTTTAATGTAATTCTGTCACAAAACTTTACATGTGCACTGTTCTTCAATTGCATGTGTTTTTGCAAAATTGTTAGTGGAAATAGTCCTTGGGCATAGTGTTGTATGATTTGTTTAACATTGCAATCAATGGTTTTTGTTTGGCATACATTTTGAGATGAAAAATCAGAGGCTCAGCATCATTCCGTATTTTTATTTAACTAGGTAAGTCAGTTAAGAACAAATTCTTATTTACAGTGACTGCCTACACGACGCTGGGCCAATTGTGAGCCACCCTATGAGACTCCCAATCACAGCAGGTTGTGATACAGCCTGGATTCTAACCAGGGTGTCTGTAGTGACGATTCTAGCACTGAGATACAGTGCCTTAGACCGCTGCGCCACTCGGGAGCTCAAATCGCCAGAAACGAATCCCCTCACTTCCTTGCCATGTTTACTTTCAACTCCCAGTACACTACGTTAGTACATTTGAATAAACTGATACATTGTAGCTGCTCGAGTGCAATATTTATTTATCCAAAACAATGTTTTCATAATTGTAGAGCTCTTAGAAGTTGGGGTTACAAACATGTACTATGATCTGTCCCAAACATATTGTGTGGGGCATTTAAATTCAATGTCACTGGAGCGTGAGAAATGACACAATAAGACAAAAGGAGCTCTCATTGTGTGTTCCTCCAACAGGAAGTGGCAGAGAAAGCACTGGGTGCAGAGGGCCTCTTTCTCTTCTCCTCCTTGGACAAAGACCATGACCTTTTCCTCAGTTCAAACCATCGCAGAGAAACTCACAGGTTCACCACCAGCCTTGCTATGCATCCTAACACGTTAAAATCCAATATGCTTCATCTTTCTGGTTCTCTGTAGATCAGTTAGTAGAGCATGGCACTTGCAATGCCAGGATAGTGAGTTCAATTCCTGGTACCACCCATACGTGGTCCCGGGAACGCATGCATGACTAAGTTGCTTTGCATAAAAGTGTCAGCTAAATACCATTTATTATTAAACCCAACACACACAATCATTTGTTGGTGACCTCTTGCGCACCTTCCCACAGGGATCACACATCCAGTGGATTTCGAGGAGCAAGTGACCGATGACCCTAATCGAGAGACCCTAACCCTGGAGTCCAAGATGCAACCTCTGCAGCTTGACACAATGATGAAGAGTAGCCCCGCAAAACACTCACATAATTACTGGGTTTTGCCTTACCGTGATTTAAGCTAAAGTTATTTGTAATCCAGCTCAAGCATAGATTACATCCTACCTTGTAAACATTTTACTGCTGTCTATGACTGGGTTATAAAGTATGAAAATACTTATGGTGATAAATGACAAGAGAATAAGGTTCAAATAGGCATTCCAACAGTTAGCAGAGAAAGCCTCAGATAGTTTCACCTGTCTCTGCTTGTCTCCACCCGCCACCAGGGGTCTCCCATCTCTCCGTGTTCTCTGTCTGTTGCCAGTTTGTTTTGTTTGTCAAGCCTACCACAGTTTTTCCCCTTGCGCCTGTCTGTTTCTAGTTCCCGTTTTTGACCATTCTGCCTGCCCTGGATACTGACCTCTGCCTGCCCTTGACCTGTCGTTTTGCCTGCCCTTGACCTGTCGTTTTGCCTGCCCCCTGTTCTAGTAATAAACTTTTGCTACTTTGACACTCTGCATCTGGGTCTTCCCTATAACGTGATCCAGATTTCACAATTAAGTCTCAGTCTCACCAGGTTACCCATAGTTCCCTGAGTGGGCTGAGATCCTGGCAGCATTCTGCTGTGACCTCCACATCCTTCTCTGCCAGCCAGTACAGGGACCTCCTGCTCCCCCCAAAAACACAGGGGAGCTGGGATACACCTGGTTGGTCATTCAGAGTGAGCTCAACATATTCACTGGGTACCTGCCAAACAATCGCTACCACCCCTCTGCACCACAAGGAAAAAAGGTACTGTCTCTGGAAGTGACTGTATCTGATCTTTCACATTCAGTTTGATTTTTGTTTTAAAGAAATAATCCTCACATAAACCCTTGGCAAAGACTAAGTTTTACTTTGACTCTGATACGTCTACATTATTATTACCTCAGCATAGTCTGTCTAGTGTTATCAGCAGCAAATTGTATCAAATGTCCTATAACTTGTTTGAATGAAATACATGATCATAGCAGTGACTGTGTTTGTTTCCCCACAGGTTCTCATTCACTCCCTGCTGAGTATGTTCCACCCACGGCCTTTCAAGTCCCGCTTCACCGCTCCGTGGCCTGCATTCGAGCCGCCAGAGACTTCTATCTGGACATAGTTTTCAGGTGAGGAAACTCTGGGATTCCTCATCAAGCCTAGTCCAGCGAGTTCACAACTTGTTTCCATGTTATTACCCCTGTAACAGCTGCAGATCCCAGCCTATGGAATAAAAGTTTTGAGTTCTTACCTTCTAAACTCCTCTGTGGTAATAATGTGCTCCATACGGTCAAAAACAAGTTTAATTTAAGAACACGAGTGAGGCTTTTAATATTAAATCTAATTTGTGCCAACAAAAAAGTGATCCATAGGCCTAATGGACACATACTCAAAACTCGAGCAGTTTTGATAGACACAAAGGGGAAATGTGTAGTTGGTAGATCCATATTTTAGATTTCTTGTACTTACCACCATTTTCATGATATCCAATTGGTAGTTAGTCTTGTCCCATCGCTGCAACTCCCGTAGGGACTAGGGAGAGGCGAAGGTCGAGGGACATGTATCCTCCAAAACACAACCCCGCCAAGCCGCACTGCTTCTTAACACACTGCTCGCTCAACCTGGAAGCCAGCCACACGAATGTGTTGGTGGAAACGCAGTACAGCTGGCAACCGAAGTCAGCGTGCATGTGCCCGGCCGTCACAAGGAGTCGCTAGAGCGCGATTGGACAAGGACATCCCAGCCAGCCAAACCTTCCCCTAAAACAAAATCATAAACAACAGAGTAGGGCTGGCTAATAAGTCCTTCATTTTGGGGTTATGCTCAGGTGTAACAATTTGGCTAATCTATACTTCCATATTTCCAAGTCATATTCTTGAAGATCAAGGGGTATTAAATGAATTGGAATGACTGGAAATCTGACAGACGTTGGTTTTTAATGTAAAGATAATCTAAATTGTATTATTATCTGTAGTAGAAAGCAATGGGATAGAAGAAGCTTACAAAAACAACCCAAAGTGCAATGCAACATCCATTTATGACCAGCTATGTAACCTAACATGGATTTATCCTAGATAAATCAGTAGATGTCATTCAATTTGTAATTAATTTGTGTAATGCCTCAAAGGTAAATTAATCTAAATGTAACAAAGGAATCAGATTAAATTTGACTAACGGGTTACAATTAGAAAGTGACCTACCCAACCCTGCCTGCAAATCTGTATGTGCGACCAATACACTTTGATTTGGATACTTAACAAATTCAACTGGTTTGGAGGAAACGACAACAGCCTAGGGAAGTCGAAAATAAGCTTCAAAATAAAACTGAACCATCACTTTAAGGGAATGTAATTGGATCCTGTGCCAGACCAAAGTTTAAAAAATAAGGTTGTGTGAAAATGAATTAATTTTCCCCCTAATGACTCTAGGTCCACCACATCGATGCTAATTACTTCCTGGATGAGAAGTCCATGAAGCCTGAGGAAGAAGCCACATTTAGCTTCTCTGGGGGGGGGGGGGTTCGAGGACCCCTCCACTGCGACATACAGCAATTTTCTCAAAGAGGGGCTGGAGAAAGCTAAGGAATACCTAGCACAGTAAAGGCTGACAGCAGTCAACTTTGTGTTTGTAAATTAGGGTAATTCCTCTGAAGGATAATGATAAAATGAAACGCTAAACGTCTAACTTCTGTGTAGGGATCAGATTCCTTCGGCGCTGGCAACTTTTCAGGTTTTCATTAGCATCCAACATGATCAGTATTACCTCTTCAAGAACCTCTTCAAATGACCGTGGCAGCTATACCAGTTGAGCCCTTCTGAAGACATACGCTTTAGACATGTTTTTTCTATAACTAAACTCAATAGCTAGACGTTCAAGTAGACATACTTCTCATCAGTCAGAAAAGTAGCCAGCTTTTAAAACGTTGCTTTGGTCTTTGATACTATTGACCAATTCATATTTAATTGTTGTGAGTTCAAATTTGTTTTACTCACTTAAAACGGTTTCACACCAAAACAAGCAGACACACCATAATGCATTGTACTAATTAGTGGCACTGTTTTGCAATATGTAAAGAATCATAGATTTCTGTAATACTTTGTCAGTCATTGTTGGAGTGGCAGAGCAGGTCAAGTCGTTCCCTCTGGAGTTTTAGCAGTTTGAGGGCCTGCCTGAAAGTCCAAAGTTGGCTGGCCAAGGCCTGATGCCATTGCTAAAACCTCTGCAGGCAACACCCCTGCTCTGTTCCCGAGGTCACCAACAGCTGTCATGGAAACACAAAAAGTTGGATGCTGGCACAATTGTAATGTAATTGCTTTCCTATGAAGCAAAAACATTGATGTAGATCTCATGTTATGGAACTACAGGTTAATTAACACCTTACCCATGAGATCAGAATTTAAAGTGTGACTACACCAAATATTATCTAACACAATCAACAGTTATTAAGAGCGAGATGAAATGGACTTAGTGATATTCTTCGGGTTCTACCACGTGTACATTGACACTTGAAACAGGTAATATCTTAACAAAATGTAATTTCTCCATCCTCTAAAAGGAAAGATTCACCCATTTTGAATGTGATATCATATGTGCATCACTGTTCTATCAATTCCTAAGGTCCTTTCATGTGTATCTGAGCTATTCGCTGTTCAAGCAGGCTGTATTTTTTTTGCCTGCTTGAACAGCAAATAGCTCAGATAAACATGAAAAGACCCTAGGAATTGATAGAACATCGCTCAGATGCACAAATACGATAAAACATTCAAAATGGTTGAATCTTTCCTTTTAAGCACTGCAATGTAGGCACATGTTAGCATTGCAGAGGTAGTCATCCCCTTGAAATAACCTTCGACTATTTGTGCCTAATTTTGTGCAAAAAAAATAAAAATAGATTGAGTCTTGATTGTTATTTTCAGTCCTGTAAGCTGACTACTGGATGAAATCGATGTTTCTCAAAAAGTATCAGATAAAGACATGTTATAATAACATTAGCCACATTTTGTCTACTTGTTATATTGTGGGAACATGGATCTAATTTCTGATCAGTGACAGCAACTTTCATGTATTGTTTGATTGGGTAACATAAAACATTTCTATAAATATTTAGGTTAGACCATGTTCCCCCAAGTCCTTTTTTTGTTCACTTTGACTAAATGTGTACATCAGTTCATATAATTTGGTCTATATGCAAAAAGGGGCATAGTGAGCCCCTAGTTCTTTGAATTTCAGTTCCTCCATTTTACAAAAGAGACAGCCACCTTCAGGTTAGCGATTCACAGGCAGCAAAAAGATGTGTAAAAAAAAAATGGTGCCGGAATAACAGTGCCAATTGTGCTGGGGCGGAAATGCAGGCTTACACATGCAGGTAGGCCTTCAGATGGAGATCCATTGCTAGAAGATGTGAATTCCACCCCTGAACTACAGTATCCACAAGGCAGAGTCAGATGACCGTGAGGACCATACCAACCTGCGAAAGAGTGTGTGTGTGTGTGTGGGGGGGGGGGGGGGTCTTCCAATGCAGTGAGGCTACAACCTCAGCCCCAAACCACCAACACCCCTCCTCCACCTAGTGGTTTGGTCCACATTCAGAGATAGGGTTCAGAATAATCACAGTTCAGTTCACAGCCCAAAACCACAGAATTAAGTCAAAATAGTGAGGTACATCCAACTCATTGTTCTAGAGTCTTGTTTAAAGCAGTCATTGGACAGCCAGACATAATGAGTGGGTGTTGCTAGGCAAGTTGAAGAGGGCAGGCCTTCACCAGAATGTCCACACCTCCAGCTCTATGACGTGGAAGTCGTCTCTTTCTGAGAGGCAGCAGTTGTTGAAGGTGTAACAGGGGCTACTCCTGCCCAGGTACAGCGTCTCATCCAGCCACAGGCCAAAGTGACCACTGCGGAAGAGAGAAAGAAATGTGTTCTCCTAAACATATTGGCACATACTGTAACACAAAGCAATGGACAGTAAGTGTCACGGATATAGAAACAGCATCAAGAAAACCATAATGTAACACATTTCTATAGCTGGGAGTGGCTCTACCTTCCTCCTCCGATAGCAAAAGAGTCCAGGTCTCCCTTTATGAAGAAGGAGTTCTCTCTTGTCCATCTGAAACACTATGGCAGGTGACAAGGGCAGAGTCAGTCAGGGACACCAACACAAGAGTACCTTAGGGTCCTATCTGATTAATGCTTTACTTCTCCGACAGCCCTTTCCGCATTGCAGACCAGGTGAATTGCAGATCAATGAACATGGCCTTTGTAATGCTCTGCATATACAGTACACTATTTATAGCACAGGAGGCTGCTGAGGGGAGGACAGCTCATAATAATGGCTGGAACGGAGCTAATGGAATGGCATCAACATGGAAACCGTGTGCTTGGTACCATTCCCCCTATTCCTCTCCAGCCATTATCACGAGCACGTCCTCCCCAATTAAGGTGCCACCGACCTCATGTGATTGATAGCAATGAGTTCCTAGCTTCTTAAATGTTGTTTGTGCTTAAAAAGGCAAAACGTGACCTTTCATAATCCAGTCATGCATTAAATTGATAATGTGACGTTGGTAGAGACCTTGACGTGAATAGTAATTTGGCTGCTGTGGAAATTCCTGCAATATTACATCAGCAAGATTTGCAACAAACAGTATTGTCTTCACTTAGGTTGACAAAACAATCCTGCAGCAATACCTTAAGACACATTACGGATTAGAAAATGTGAGAGAATTGTTTGGCAATGGTTGTGTATGCATTATAGTGTGTGCGTGTGTGTCTTGTCTGACCTTGAATCGAGGATGCAGCATGAAGAGGAATGTCTCTCCTGTGCCATAGAAGGTCTCGCTCGGCCTCAGTGGGTGAGAGAGAAAGCTCCCAAACACCTGGGGCACAGAAACATAACTACCTTTAACAAAAGCACAACCCTCTGGTAACCAAACAAGACCGAGCTCATACAATGGAGGTCTTCATAGGTGACCACAAGTCCACAATGAACTCTTGTGACTCCTGGCAAATCATATTATTCAAACCAACCCCACCATAGTTTCTGGAGCAGTTGTGAGTGTCTGTAGTCAATAGTGCAAATGCCATGAAAAGCAAGTGCTCTATGGTACGTGTTTGTGTTGAATCTCTAAAGCGGATAGATATTAAAAATGTTGAGGGTGGTGCGTGGAACATTAGAGAGTTTAACTATTTACATTTAAAATCTGAGAACATAAAAAAGGTCACCTGATTGAGCGAGTCCTTGATGACCATGAGTACAGGCGAGTCGCTGCCGTTCAGCTTCCGGTAGAGGGACTTGAGGCTGGAGCCGTGAAGAGAAGTGCTGTAGGCCAGATGCCACATGTGGCCCACTGTCCTGGGAGGCAACTCGGCTGAGAGCTGGAGAGAGGGAAGGATTGAGAAGGAGATAGAGTTGTGTGAGAGGGTTGGAGAGCAGGGGCACAAGTGGGCTCCCGAGTGGCGCAGCAGTCTAAGGCACTGCATCTCAGTGCTTGAGGCGTCACTACAGACACCCTGGTTTGAATCCAGGCTGTATCACAACCGGCTGTGATTGGGAGTCCCATAGGGCGGCGCACAATTGGCCCAGCGTCGTCCGGGTTTGGCCGGTGTAGGCAGTCATTGTAAATAAGAATTTGTTCATTACTGACTTTCCTAGTTAAAAAAAAAAAATTAAATGGGAGAATAGACCCTTCTTACAAGATTAACAAAAATCTTCCTATGTTGAGCTAAAGAAAAAGGGAGAAAACGGTAATAAATGATTCCTCTGTTGAGCTAATCATCTATCCAACAATGAATGAGCCTGGACATGAGACATTTGAAGATCCGACCTGCAGATGCCATAGATAATGTATTGGTTCAAAGTGCTCACAGCACTGCTCTGCTTAAATCTCTACACAGGAGTTCGCTACCAGCATTCTACCTTATACATAACCCCCCTTTGAGACATGACCACAGTCGGGGTTGAGTATTTTCAGTACTCTACTCAGCACAAAGGTTCAGTCATGAATGGCTCTGTATGTATGACTGAAGGCCAATGCTGCTTGAGGGAGACCGAGGCAGAAAAGTCAGGTTTTGTCTCAGACTCTGGATTTATCTTTAACCCCAGACCAGTCTGGGAATGCTGAACTTGTAATGCATTTGTGGAACTAGAGGCAAGAAGAGGAATGTGTGCAATTTCTTCTATATGTGTGGTGCTGACCAGTGACATGTCATGAGAAGCTTTAATTTAATTTCCCCTTGTGGATTAAGGAGGTCATTATCTCTTCCTTATCCAATAATGGATGAGCATAATCTTCTATTGTGAATTTGTGCATGTGCGATTAGATCAGACAGAGTTTTGTGAAGCTCCGACATACATGTCTCTGGTTGGGTACGTACCTCTCTGACAAGCGTTGCGTCCAAGATGCGACTCTGCTCCACGATCTCACACAGTCCCTCTGGATCTTTGTCCATGACCAGAGGTAGTCTCCCGCCACCATCCTCCACTGACACCATCTGCAAGACAAGAGAGACAACCTAGTTATAAGCCCATTAATCTCGCACTCAAACTTGACACACGTCGCACTCAAACAACAACTCCGGACCCCACTCCACCTAAAACACTACTCAAAGTTCCCCAGGGCAAGATGTGCAAAAGATGCATCGTCACCACTGACGCTCTAGTCAAAGTTAATGGAAATAGCCATTTTTTGTGTTCAGCCACTACAGACTTTAGGACTTTCCTCGATGACTTTAATATACAGATTTACCTCCCAGTCCTCCCCAGTCCGTCCGTGGTTCTTGGACACTTCTTCCTCCTCCTCCTCCCCGTTGTCAACCAGTACAAACTCGTCTTTGTCGCCATCCCCCTCCGCAGACCCTCCCTCCAGTACGCATAGGTCAGGCCTCCAGTGGCTCAGATAGGCATAGAGCTCGTCTGAGCTACAGAAAACAAGACATGAGAGCAAAAAGATTTAGTGTTAAAGACCTTTAACTTACTTCTAGTGAGAATTGTAAAATTCTCTATATTCCTCAGCAGGGGAGGGCAATGAAATTGCTGAACAAGACATGTAAACATTATGTAAATGTTAGACAGTGTCAGTGCGAGGTGCTAATGTTCACAGAATGTAAGTAGAGTGTTAATGCTAAACTAAAACAGTCTTTCTGTGGCTCCAGACTGTTACCTCTCCTGGGAAAAGGCGAACCAGGCATCCCTCCGGGGTAAGGTTTTTGTTGTCCCCAGCTGCAAGTCTGCAGCCACACCCTTCTTCCCAGCGGACCCCTGGAGCCGCAGCCTGACAAACATGAGACACCCAAAAGTCCCTGAAGGTCTAGAGAGGCCTGGAGAAGGAGAGAAGTAGGGGGGAGCGAGAGAGAAAGTGAGGGTGTAGCAAAACAAAGGAAATGAGTGGGAACCATTTGTTATGATACCATCTTCCTACAAACTTATCAAGCAGACTTCAACTGCTGCTTGGGATAAAACAATGACATAAAACTATTGACTTGATTCCTTTCATTACCTGACGTCTGATTCCTCACAGACTGCTCCTTCTCAGTCTCCTCTCTGTCCACCTGCTCCATTCTCACTAGATTTCTCGTCCCTGCTGCTACTTGTCCTCCACAACAAAAGGTGGCAGCACTGCTCAGCTCAGCCCCGGATGACTGCACAACCAGCTCTTCCAGTGGGCTTCCCTTCCCCTCCAGCTGCTTCTCTGCCCGAGTCATGTCACTGCTACTCTCCTCCTCAGCGAACCCTTGGACTAGGCTGAGAGCCAGGGCAGACCTCAGCTCCGACGTAGCAGCAGAGACCAGCACTGGGACAGTCTCCCTCTTGTGCTGTGGGCTACGGCTGCTTCGCCTCCCACCCTGCTGGAGCGTCTTGCCAGTTTTGGAGACAGTTTTCTGGGTATTTTTAGTTCCTTTCCACCTAGTAACAGAAAAACAACCACCCATGTATGTTGCATGTTCTGCAATGTGACCCAGCAAGCACTCCTCGATACCATAGAAATCCATGGACCAATATCATTGGCTATACTCATTTACATTTACATTTAAGTCATTTAGCAGACGCTCTTATCCAGAGCGACTTACAAATGCACTGCTAGATATCAGAGAACATACAGAATATTAGAATACACACCCACAGTGATCCAGTCATAGTGCGTATTTGCGATCTACCGATTTGACAGGTCTGCCCAGCATATAGGATTATTTTAGTGACCTCGGTTAAAACGCCTTTCCAGGCAATGTGAAGACACAGTATGTTGATCTGTGAAGAGCTGCACCAAATATGTGTGTCTCAATCATGCACAGTCATTTAATGCTGACCTGTGTGTGGAGGTGTTGAAGTGCACGTGGGAAATGTCCGAGTAGAACGAGACAGAGTCCAGGCTGTCCACTGAGCAGGACAGCAGGTACTCCTCACAGCCGTGCTCCATCACCAACGGGTGGGTCTTACACGGGTCAAAGAAGATCTTATTGGACGTCACTAGCAAGATACCAGAAACCACACCCTGGTGAGAGAGAGAGAGGTGAGAAAGGTAAGCGGGTGGTGAGAGGGGTGAGCAAGAATTGCGAGAGTGAGGTAGGTGAGAGTTGAGTGAGAATGGCGCTAGTCTCCACCCACCTTGCGGTCAGTGATGTAGCGGCAGAACAATTTGAGATATGGCATGGCGGCTTGCCCTTCCCTTTGGGAGCACTCGGGAGGGAGGGCCAGTAGGCAGAGCTGTCCGTCAGGCATTGGCACCGCCTCCACATCCTGGGAGAATCAAAACAAGCACGGAGCAAAAACACAACCGTAGCTCAGTAATATGCACTTCTCCGCTTGACTTAAGTGTCTAAAGCAGGCATTAGCCACTCGTTAGACAGTGCTTTATATACACAGAGCTGACTTAGCTGGTTTTAAAAAAAACAGTTCTCACAGAAATCAATCATTGCCATTAGCCAGTTAGCCAAGTTTTTCCAGTCCTGCATTGGCAATTTCAGCCTAATTTAAAAACTGTTAGCCTCTCCTGACAAGAACATTCAATTCTACCATCGGAAAAGCAAGAACACACTCCATTAAAGGCCTGATAGGAGCCAGATCATCATGGTTAAATCATTTAAAAACATTGTCAAATGTACTTCCTCTTCTGTATGATTTGTGGAATAAAGTCACATTATCCTTACCAGTAGTTTGTCATACTCTGCATCTGGTGACGGGGAGTGAGGGCTGGCAGATGGGGCCGGAAAAAGCCCAAGCCCTGGGTTAGTGTCCAACTCTGGCTCCAGCCTGAGGTTGGGGTCAAGGTGCATCACTGCGGGAGATGAGCCTTGGCCAGAGCCTTTACTCTTGGGAACGCGGAGGTTCTTCAAATGAAAGCACAGGGTAACATCACAACACACAGTCGTGCACTGCTGTAAATACAACTCTGCCCAGCGTAAGACCTCCCACTTCCTCTTTCCATTGTACTGTGAACTTTAAATCTGCTTTACTGTCGTCTTATCTGTAGCCTACTGGAGTGGAGGGGTGGATGCTTGATTTGGTAACCATGCAAATACAGGTAACTGCCAAAATTAAGGAAACAAGTAAATGAGGGATACAAAGTATATTGAAAGCAGGTGAGGTCCCAGAGTTAAGCAATTAACAATCATGCTTAGGGTCATGTATAAAAATGCAGAGTTGCCCATTATTTTGGCTAACATGGCTAGAGGAGATCTGTGACTTTGAAAGAGTGGTCTCAAAGGAGCATAGGGGGAGAGAGTCAGTCACCAGACAACCCAACTGAACACTTATGGAAGATTTGAGCGGCGCCTGAGACAGCATTTTCCACCACCATTAACTAAACACCAAATTATGGAATGTCTTGTGGAAAAATTGTGTTACATCCCTCCAATAGTTACAGACAATTGTAAAATCTATTCAAAGGTGCATTGAAGCTGTTCTGGCAGTTCATGGTTGCCCAACGCCCTATTAAGACATTTTATGTTGGCGTTTTATTTTGCCAGTTACCTGTAGCTTCTCTGAAGGCTATGTGGTGAAGGCTACATAGTCTTTCCCTCACTTTGCATGTCAAATCAGTGGAAGGTACAAGTAAAACACATTATACACACACACACACACACAAAAGTATGTGGACACCGCTTCAAATTAGTGGATTCGGCTATTTCAGCCACAATTTGCTGACAGGTGTAGAAAATGAAATCGCCATAGACAAACCTTGGCAGTAGAATGGCCTTACTGGAGAGCTCAGTGACTTTCAACGTGGCACCGTCATAGGATGCCACCTTTCCCACAAGTCAACTGTGCTGTTATTGTGAAGTGGAAATGTCTAGGAGCGACAAAGGCTCAGCCGCGAAGTGGTAGGCCACACAAAAATCACAGAACGGGACCACTGAGTGCTGAAGCGCATAAAAATCAGTTGCAACCTTCACTATGTTCCAAACTGTCTCTGGAAGCAACGTCAGCACAAGAACTGTTCGTCTGGAGCTTCCTGAAATGGTGGAGCTGCACACAAGCCTAAGATCAATATGCGCAAAGCCAAGCGTCAGCTGGAGTGGTGTAAAGCTTGACGCCATTGGACTCTGGAGCAGTGGAAACGCATTCTCTAGAGTGATGAATCACGCTTCAATATCTGGCAGTCCGACAGACAAATCTGGGTTTACCGGATCACAGGAGGATGCTACCTACCCAAATGCATAGTGCCAACTGTAAAGTTTGGTGGAGAAGGGATGTTTTTCATAGTTCGGGCTAGGCCCCTTAGTCCAAGTGATGGGAAATCTTAATGCTAGAGCATACAATGACATTCTAGAATGTTCTGTGTTTCTAACTTTGTGGCAACAGTTTGGGGAAGGCCCTTTCCTGTTTCAGCATGACAATGCCCCCATGCACAAAGCGAGGTCCATACAGAAATGCTTTGTTGAGATCGGTGTGGAAGAACTTAACACAGAGCCCTGACCTCAATCCCAACCAACACCTTTGGGATAAATTGGAATGCTGACTGCGAGCCAGGCCTAACTCGCCCATCAGTGCCCGACCTCACTACTGCTCGTGGCTGAATGGAAGCAAGTCCCCGCAGCAATGTTCCAACATCTAGTGGAAAGCCTTCCCAGGAGAGTGGAGACTGTTATAGCAGCAAAGGGGGGGAACAACTACATATTAATGCCCATGATTTTGGAATGAGATGTTCGACGAACAAGTGTTCACATACTTTTGGTCATGTATTGTATTATGTCACTACCCTGAAACTTCATACTGGGAAAAACATATGCAGATATAAAAGATAATGTACATCTTGTCAGTGTCTGCTCAAATGATCAAATCAAATTTTATTTGTCACATACACATGGTTAGCAGATGTTAATGCGAGTGTAGCGAAATGCTTGTGCTTCTAGTTCCGACAATGCAGTAATAACCAACAAGTAATCTAACTAACAACTCCAAAACTACTGTCTTATACACAGTGTAAGGGGATAAAGAATATGTACATAAAGATATATGAATGAGTGATGGGTTGATCGTACCCATAGGCCTGTAATTAATGCCCCCCCCCGTGACATTTCAAGGAGTCACATGTTGAGTGAGGAGAAGTTACAGAACATGTCATATATATATACAGTATAATGTGTAAATGTAGGCTCTGGAAGATACTGTATGTATGTGTACAGGATGTAGCATCTGATAAAGGGGGGGAACCATGGTGACTCTTACCTGCCGGGAGATGAGGGAGGAAGAGATGGAGAGCTGCCTGTTCAGCTTAGTCTGATCTGCCAGGCTACTGCACTTGGAGGTGACACTGAACACCGTGTCTTCATGGTGAGCCTGTGTGTACGCAGTGCAGAAATCCATTAGGTAGTACTCCAATATTTTAAGAAATTAGACCAAATAAATGCCAATCTGTTCCCTTCATTTGAGGCTCCACAGTCCTCTGACAAGCCCAATAACATGTGAACCCTCCATCCGCTCCTACACAACACAGGATTTAGCTATTGACAGATGGTCCATTGACCTAAATTACGTTCCCGACGCTTGAGACTCCATGTCTGCGGGCATTATTCACACTCCGCTACTGTATGTGTGTGTGGGTATGACAGAGTGTGTAGGAACATGCCTAATTGCTTGTATGCTTTTTGTGTGTGTAAAACATTTTTAAACAAGATAGTGATACAGGCTACCAGTTCGGCATTATTTGAATACTGGTTTAGTGAATCAACTTCATACATGGAACTCATTGATATTTTCATAACACAGAAGTTTATAGACCAAGTATTAACTGCAAAGAATACAAAGAGTATAAAATGGACATACATTCTGAGTACTCCATATGTTGCATAAATCAATATACAAACACGTCACCCCTATACCAGACTCAAAGCAATATTGGTCCTTGAAAGCATCTTGATATGCTGTAGATCTTTTCAATGTATATTTTCTAGACAGAAAGGCATTGCAAAGGGATTTTCTAGACCGAAAAAAACAAAGTTATTGAATACATGTTTTTGCCTTTAGTTGTTTAGGCTACAGTAAGATTTACAGTAGTTTCCACATACAGTTGAAGTCGGAAGTTTACATACACCTTAGCCAAATACATTTAAACTCAGTTTCACAATTCCCAACATTTAATCCTGGTAGAAATTCCCTGTCTTAGGTCAGTTAGGATCACCACTTTATTTTAAGAACGTGAAATGTCAGAATAATAGTGATTTATTTCAGCGTTTATTTCTTTCATCACATTCCCAGTGGGTCAGAAGTTTACATGCACTCAATTAGTATTTGGTAACATTGCCTTTAAAATGTTTAACTTCGGTCAAATGTTTTGGGTAGCCTTCCACAAGCTGCCCACAATAAGTTGGGTGAATTGTGGCCCATTCCTCCTGACAGAGCTGGTGTAACGGAGTCAGGTTTGTAGGCCTCGTTACTCACATGCTTTTTCAGTTCTGCCCGCAAATTTTCTATAGGATTGAGGTCAGGGCTTTGCAATGGCCACTCTAATACCTTGACTTTGTTGTCCTTAAGCCATTTTGCCACAACTTTGGAAGTATGCTTGGGGTCGTTGTCCATTTGGACGACCCATTTGTGACTAAGCTTTAACTTCCTGACTGATGTCTTGAGATGTTGCTTCAATATATGCACATAATTTTCTTGCCTCATGATGCCATCTATTTTGTGAAGTGCACCAGGCCCTCCTGCAGCAAAGAACCCCCACAACATGATGCTGCCACCCCAGTGATTCACAGTTGGGATGATGGTGTTCTTCGGCTTGCAAGCCTCCCCCTTTTTCCTCCAAACATAACAATGGTCATTATGGCCAAACAGTTCTATTTTTGTTTCATCAGACCGGAGGACATTTCTCCAAAAAGTACAATCTTTGTCCCCATGTGCAGTTCCAAACCATAGTCTGGCTTTTTTATGGTGGTTTTGGAGCAGTGGTTTCTTCCTTGCTGAGCAGCCTTTCAGGTTATGTCGATATAGGACTCGTTTTATTGTGGATATAGATACTTTTGTACGCGTTTCCTCCAGCATCTTCAGAAGGTCAGGGATTGATTTGCACTTTTCGCACCAAAGTACGCTCATCTCTAGGAGTCAGAACGTGTCTCCTTCCTGAGCGGTATGACGGCTATGTGGTCCCATGGTGTTTATACTTGTGTACTATTGTTTGTATAGATGAACATGGTACCTTCAGGCGTTTGAAAATTGCTCCCAAGGATGAACCAGACATGTGGAGGTCTACATTGTTTTTCTGAGGTCTTGGCTGATTTCTTTAGATTTTCCCATGATGTCAAGCAAAGAAGCACGGAGTTTGAAAGTAGGCCTTGAAATACATCCACAGGTACACCTCCAATTGACTCAAATGATGTCAATTAGAAGCTTCTAAAGCCATGACATCATTTTCTGTAATTTTCCAAGCTGTTTAAAGGCACAGTCAACTTAGTGTATGTAAACGTCTGACCCACTGGAATTGTGATACAGTGAACTATAAGTGAAATAATCTTTCTGTAAACAAATTGTTGGAAAAATGACTTGTGTCATGAACAAAGTAGATGTCCTAACCGACTTGCCAAAACTATAGATTGTTAACAAGAAATTTGTGGAGTGGTTGAAAAACGAGTTTTAAAGACTCCAACCTAAGTGTATGTAAACTTCCGACTTCAACTGTATCAATTTCCCCTTTACGAAATCTGATAACGTTCGAAAGCTGCAATAATAGAAGCTTTTTCATCTGTACGTGATATAATTACGAACATTCATTTTCAACACATATCTTGCAATACACTGTCCTTCCATTATAACTGTTGTAGAGCCTCAGAATATACCCGTGCATACCCATTGACATAAGGAAGATCTGTGACTGATCTGTGACCACTGTTTCACTGAAATACAGCTGGTCTGACCTTTGAACCCTCATTATCCAAATCTATCTATACCATATATTATGCACTGTATTGGTTATCAAATGTGAGGGTGCAGCAGGTCTTTAAGATCATTGGCATAGGATTAGGGCTACATAAGATTGTGACTCACCATAGTGTCTACCTTGTCATCTGACAGGTGATCTCTGCCCATGGACTTGGCCATGGTTCCCTCCGTTCCCCATCTAGGCTCTATGAAGGCAAGATGTAAAAACATGATGTTGAGAAGCGATAACTCTTTCCACCAGTACTCTGCTTTCTGCTGCTGACTTACAACTTGTTTGTGGTACTGTATATAGTTTAATTCATGCAAAACAACCCCCCACTCTCTCTGGCCCTGTGTGTGGGCTCCTTTGTGTATCTCTCCTGGGGTACATGCAAGAAAGTACATACATTTCAGAGGTTAATTAATGTACTGAGGTTTCTCTTTGAGAGCCTCAGGTGTGCAACAAGACAGCACTGTTGGCCTTGACACACCGACATAGAAATGTCAGCTCTCTGGCTCAATGGCATGTGTCAGCAAACTAGATCAAATTGAAAGCTCGCGGGAGGAGTGATCATGTTGATCCAATAAGTCCTTCTATAAAAATGTCAACATTAACAGGGGCAGATCTGTGGTTCTGTGTACAGTGCTTTCAGAAAGTATTCATACCCCTTGACTTACTCCACATTTTGTTGTGTTTGAGCCAACAGGTCATTTTTCTGTCAGAAGTTCAAGCCTTCCTTGCTGCAGTGTTGCAATTCCTCAAAAGTTAAATAACGCTACACCTAGAGGAGTTCTCCTTAACAACCTTCATTTGTGTGTGTTCTGTCAGGCTCTAGAATGGTTTGCCACGAAAATACACAACACATTTATAAATGCCATACGAATAATTGGCTATGGATCTACTGCAGCTACCAAGCCCCTGCTAAAGCAAACAAACCAGAGATATCGCTATAATCTTGTTGAGAGATACCTCACCTTGGAGGTAATACTGTCGCAGTCGGGGGTTCCGGATGTGGGGGACGTGGTCAAGGGGACGCCCCACGGCACGGTGGCCCTGACCACTGGCCTCCTTGGTTGGGTCGGTCTGAGGCCCTGTCTCCAAGGGTCCGGAAATTAACCTGGGGGACTGGGTGTCCCCAACAGGGAGCTTGGACCCCAGTCTGGAGGGGAGAAAGAACAAAGGGATGCTGGTGGTAGGGAAAACTACTGGGATGTTTATTAGTTCACCATTTATTATAGTCATTAAAGCCTTCTGACCCCATCTACAGTATATGAGCACGTAAGGGTAAAAATAGTTGATAACACATCCGAGGCAATCAGCTATGATTCTTTATAATTTTGTCTTGACATTTAAAAAAAGACTGCTCTATATTGGCAATCACATTTGTGATTCATAGGATAGTGGGTGTTAGGGATATGGGTTGTTACTGCTTCTGGCAAGCACCTGCACTCCTCTTGCCCACGTAATGCCCATGACTGTTTGTGTTCCTTTATTCAAACAATAAGTAAATTCAAAAGAGTGACTATATCAAAGAAGGTGTTAAGTCTACTTTGAGCTGCTGTGCTCTATTCATTGCAACATGTAGGGAGAGCAACCCAAAAAAGGATAGAACGCATTCTGGGATTAACTAAACGCGTCACAATTCTAAGCAGTGCTTTTCCTCATTTTTTGCCAATAATCAGTTAATCACAGGCCTGACCTGGTCTTGACGTTGCCAAAGTAGCTGGGCCTGTTTTTGTCCCTCTGTTGTATTTTGTGTTCCATGGCTCCAAGGGTTTGCAAGAAAGCCTTCTCAGTGGCCTAGCTGAGAATTCTGGGATATTGACAACAGCGATGGTCTGGTGAGTTGAGGGGCTCAGCTGGCATCCGTCCTCCTATGTTGGGTCCCCATGCTTATTAGGCACCCGTAATCATACCTACAGGAGAGTGTAAGTTAGTGCACATATAAAAAAGAATGAGAGAGTGAGACAGTGCATATACTCCAAGTAATGTAGTCAGGTCTTTCAGGAGAATCAATGATGCAATCTGAGCATTTTAGCAGGCATATAACCTTGCGCTGGAAAAATGGTCAGAAAAAAGGTTAAATAAGAAATTTAAAAAAGAGTGGATTCGGCTATTTCAGCCACACCATTGCTGACAGGTGTATAAAAATCAAGCACACAGCCATGCAATCTCCAAAGACAAACATTGGCAGTAGAATGGCCTTACTGAAGAGCTTGGTGACTTTCAACATGGCTACAGAGTTCCAAACTGCCTTTGGAAGCAATGTCAGCACAAAAAGTTCCTTAGTTCCAGTGAAGGGAAATCTTTTTGCTACAGCATACAATGACATTCTAGATGATTCTGTGCTTCCAACTTTGTTGCAACAGTTTGGGGAAGGCCCTTTCCTGTTTCAGCATGACAATGCGCCCATCCACAAAGTGAGGTCCACGGTTTGTAGAGATCGGTGTGGAAGAACTTGACTGGCCTGCACAGAGCCCTAACCTCAACCCCATCGAACAGCTTTGGGATGAATTGGAACGCTGACTGCGAGCCAGGCCTAATCGTGCAACATCAGTGCCCAACCTCACTAATGCCCTTGTGGCTGAATGGAAGCAGCAATGATCCAACATCTAGTGGAAAGCCTTCCCAGAAGAATGGAGGCTGTTATAGCAGAAAGGGGGGGACCAACTCGATATTAATGCCCACAATTGTGTAATGAGATGTTCGATGAGCCCTTGTCCACATACTTTTAGTCATGTAGTGTATATTGCATGGCATTTTGGTGCATTCAATGTAATCTATTGTCAGAAGAGATTGGTTTCTCCACTTAGCTCAAGTTCATAGTGAATAAGGGGTTCTACATGCAATACTGTATGAAGCATGCCAACAAAATCATTATGCCGTGGAGAAGATTGCAATTACTGTAGTCTTCCTACACATGAATGATCCCACTTCCATATCGAAAATCCTGGGATGCAGCAATAAAACGTAGTGGTGGGGTACCCTGAATTCAGCAACATATTACAAGCATTTGGGGACTGACCTGTCACAAAGACTGCCCGGAGTGTTGATGGAGAGCGGGTGATTTCGGCAGACTTCATATTGCGGTGTTACTGTAGACTGTGATAGCACTGCAGAGGAGAGCTCAATACTGCAGCGCCAACAGCAACACGTTGAGCATGTATGCTCCGCCTATTTCCCTCATCCTCCATCCTTTTTAAAGGGCCCGTGGTTGAGCACTGCAAGGCTGGAATAACGGTTAACTCACTGTAATAATCAATCCAACCCCACATGTTGTTAAATTCCCCATACAAACGCCTTAAAATAGCATAGATTACAATGGTAACTTTTCAAAATGACTTTGGTTTGTTGCACTAATTAATTGCAGATAGAAAAAGCCTATACATAACTTTCGCAGAAAATAACATGGCCTTTATTAGAATAGAAAACTGGAGTGGTTTATACCTTTGGGAAATATATATAGTTTATAAATAAATTCCGCAAAAGGCCTAGCACACGCCTTCTGTCACTCGAAGCGCTTCGCTCGTTGATGCTCAAATTCTGGAGAAAAACACGGTTCTGACTAGAGTGGGTACAGTTAAAACCAAACGTAACTTTTTCGTAGCAGGTTAAAGGCGCTCCATGGTCAACTGCCATCAGCATTGGCCGTGCAGCTGATACGACCTCTGCAGAAGTCAGGGCATACATACTTCTTCCGCTTCGCCGAGCAGAGTAGTTGTAAAATAAATGGTCAATGAAGTTAGTTTGTTTTACAGGACCTCCCATATAGCTCTGCGAAGCAGAAATACGAATGCACTTCCTGACTTCTGCAGAGGCAATATCATGTAAATGCTTGCAAGGCCAATGCAGACCTCAGATTGAACATGCAGTGCATTTAAGAGACAATTTATGCTTGATCCGAAATGTGGTCGGTGGTGCCATATGGATGGTGTGACTCAGTAGCGGATCCTACAGAGGCATGTAAACGTTACAGTAGAGGCGAAAATGAACTCAGTACCGCATCGCCATTAGCCTCTAAAATGTTGTAACAATATGGACGGCTCCATATAGCTACGCATTAACATGATTGACGACGGTAGGTGAAGGCGGGAGGTCCTGTATAAACACAAACGCACTTCCTTGACACCTCTGCGCAATAAGTATGAATGCCCTGACTCCTGAGGCTGTATCACCGTAAATGCTGCACGGCCAATGCAGACATCTGATTGCCCATGGAGCTCCATTAAGGGTTAATTTAGGCAGCGGCTTAGGAAAGGGTTAGCTAAAATACTCTAACCTTCTAGGAAAAGCAACGCCATTCTTTATTTTGTGTTAAGATAACCGACATTAGCTACAACACATGGTATCATTCGATGTCTAAATTGAGGGTCAATAAAGCCAGGAAGACCGGTTGAAGGGCGAGTTAACGTTAACTGGCAAGCGTCGTCAGCTAACAGTAGAGCGCAACTAACGTTAAACACAACACACTAGCTAGCCGTGCTTTAGCTTTCTCAAACTTCTGCATTCTCCATACAGTTCACAGCCATAGCTTCGCCCACGACTGCCTCA
Organism: Oncorhynchus nerka; assembly: GCF_034236695.1. Classification (NCBI taxonomy): domain Eukaryota; kingdom Metazoa; phylum Chordata; class Actinopteri; order Salmoniformes; family Salmonidae; genus Oncorhynchus; species Oncorhynchus nerka. Next base: position 48,523,086 of record NC_088407.1, read on the forward strand.
TATGAACTCGAATCCCCTACGCTGTGGTTAACGTTTAGAAACGTCAGTAATCATCGCTTTCGAAACATATGGCGGTTATCTTTCATCAACGAGAAATAATCCTTCGAATAAAAAAATACTTAATGTTGCAGTTTTAATCCTTAGCGCTATGGGTGCCTCCATCCAGCGAAGCTAACCAAGGTACAGTTTGTTTTATAAGCACACATTGACATTTTACAGACATTCGCCAAAAGCTATTTAAAATTTGTAAAAATCAATGACTAATTCACAGTTTTTCACAATCAAACTATATATTATTTATTCTATAAATGTCAAGCATACTTTTACAGCCTTTGTTTTGGATTTTTTTTTAAATCCAGTTGATTTGATAGAAATACACATCTATAAACGGCCATTTAAAGCTATACAAATCAACGTTTCACTGATCAAACTAGGTATGATTTATTCAATAAATGTGTAGTATACTTTTACAACCTTTACTTTGAGTAGAAATTCAGTGGCCATACAATCACCTTCCTTTTTACGGAACATTGCATTGGGCTAGCTACCAACTAGTAACCTAACAATAGCTGCAGGAAGTAGGGGTGCTGCAGCAACCCTATAAAATAAGTGCACAAAACTAGTGCACTGGACCTTTACTAGTACTATATTAGCGGACCGATAAGTCTGTAGGGCTGGGCGATATGACGATATATATATCGTGTGACGATAGAAAAACATCTATTGTTTCATATTACGCGCTATCGTTTATTTCGTTATGTGTCGCAAATCACACTCCTTTGGGCAACATGTTTTGTAAATTGGACGACGGTTTGCGTGTGGAAGGAATTTTGCAACACAAACATTATGTGTGAACTTGACAGAGCATGGAGACACGGAGCTCGTACCTAAAAAAGGGTCTTCGGTCGCATGGACATGGTTTGGGTATGAAAAGTCTGACACGGACCAGAAAACCGTCCTCGGCAAAATATGCCGCAGGCCGGACCCAACAACAGGCTCAAACACCACTAACTTTTTACCACCTACGCAAGAATCATGTCGAACAGTACGGTGGGAGTCTACAGATGAGACCCAAAAAAGTAAAGTTGAGTGCTCAAATCAAACCCCCGACTCAGACGTTGCAAGAGGCTTTTGCCCGCGGCACACCATATAGCAAAGGATCACAAAGATGGAAGGAGATAACAGCTGCCGTTACAACTTACAGTTGAAGTCGGAAGTTTACATACACTTAGGTTGGAGTCATTAAAACTCATTTTTCAACTACTCCACACATTTCATGTTAACTAACTATAGTTTTGGCAAGTCGGTTAGGACATCTACTTTGTGCATGACAAGTAATTTTTCCAACAATTGTTTACAGACAGATTATATTACTGTATCACAATTCCAGTGGGTCAGAAGTTTACATACACTAAGTTGACTGTGCCTTTAAACAGCTTGGAAAATTCCAGAAAATGTCATGGCTTTAGAAGCTTCTGATAGGCCAATTGACATCATTGGAGTCAATTGGAGGTATACCTGTGAATGTATTTCAAGGCCTACCTTCAAACCCAGTGCCTCTTTGCTTGATATTATGGGAAAATCAAAGAAATCAGCCAAGACCTCCAAAAATATTGTAGACCTCCACAAGTCTGGTCAATCCTTGGGAGCAATTTCCAAATGCCTGAAGGTACCACGTTCATCTGTACAAACAATAGCATGCAAGTATAAACACCATGGGACCACGCAGCCATCATACCGCTCAGGAAGGATACGCGTTCTGTCTCCTAGAGATCAACGTACTTTGGTGTGAAAAATGCAAATCAATCCCAGAACAGCAAAGGACATTGTGAAGATGCTGGAGGAAACAGCTAAAAAAGTATCTATATCCACAGTAAAACGAGTCCTAGATCGACAGAACCTGAAAGGCCGCTCAGCAAGGAAGAAGCTACTGCTTCAAAACGGCCATAAAAAAGCCAAACTACGGTTTGCAACTGCACATGGGACAAAGATGGTACTTTTTGGAGAAATGTCCTCTGGTCTGATGAAACAAAAATATAACTGTTTGACCATAGTTATGTTTGGAGGAAAAGGGGGAGGCTTGCAAGCCAAAGAACACCATCCCAACTGTGAAGCACAGAGGTGGCAGCATCATGTTGTGGGGGTTCTTTGCTGCAGGAGGGCCTGGTGCACTTCACATAATAGATGGCATCACGAGGCAGGAAAATGATGTGGCTATATTGAAGCAACATCTCAAGACATCAGTCAGGAAGTTAAAGCTTGGTCGCCAAATGGGTCTTCCAAAGTCTTCCATACTTCCAAAGTTGTGGTAAAATGGCTTAAGGACAACAAAGTCAAGGTATTGGAGTGGCCATCACAAAGCCCTGACCTCAATCCTATAGAACATTTGTGGGCAGAACCAAACTGAAAACGTGTGTGCGAGCAAGGAGGCCTACAAATGACTCAGTTACACCAGCTCTGTCAGGAGGAAATGGGACAAAATTCACCCAACTTATTGTGGGAAGCTTGTGGAAGGCTACCCGAAATGTTTGACCCAAGTTAAACAATTTAAAGGCAATGCTACCAAATACTAATTTAGTGTACATAAACTTTTGACCGACGGGGAATGTGGTGAAAGAAATAAATTCTCTACTATTATTTCACATTCTTAAAATAAAGTGGTGATCCTAACTGACCTAAAACAGGGACTTTTTACTAGGATTAAATGTCAGGAACTGTGAAAAACTAAGTTTAAATGTATTTAGCTAAGGTGTATGTAAACTTCCAACTACAACTGTACATCTGCAAAGACATGGCTCCAATTTACAGGGTCGAGAAACGACCCAAGTTACCAAATGCAAATTGATATGTTGCATGTATTAATGCCAAAATAACATGCAAGCCCCCAAAATATAGTGCTCTTGTTTTTTTGCACATTTGTCACACTTAAATGTTTCAAATTTTAATATTACACAAAGATAAGTAAACACAAAATGCAGTTTTTTGGTGATCATTTGATTTAATAAGGGGGGAAAAAAGCTATCCGAACCTTCATGACCCTATGTGACTAAGTCATTTCCCCCTTGTTAAATCATGAATTTACTGTTGTTAATCACATTTTTTGGAAAGCTGAGTTCAATTTCACTAGCCACACCCAGGCCTGATTACTGCCAGACCTGTTGAATCAAGAAATCACTTAAATAGAACCTGTCTGACAAAGTGAAGTAGGCCAAAAGATCTCAAAAGCAAGACATCATGTCGCGATCCAAAGAAATTCAGGAACAGATGAGAAACAAAGTAATTGACATTATCAGTCTGGAATTTACAAAGCCAGTTCTAAAGCTTTGGGACTCCAGCGAACCACGGTGAGAGCCATTATCCACAAATGGAGAAAATTTGGAACAGTGGTGTACCTTCCCAGGAGTGGCCGGCCTACCAAAATTACCCCAAGAGTGCAGCGATGACTCATCCAAGAGGTCACAAAAGAACCCACAACATATCTAAAGAACTGCAGGCCTCACTTGCCTCAGTTAAGGTCAGTGTTCATGTCTCAACCATAAGAAAGACTGGGCAAAAATGGCATCCATGGCAGAGTTCCAAGGAAAAAACCAGTGCTGACCAAAAATAACAATGGCTCGTCTCACTTTTGGCAAAAAAACATTTGATGATCCCCAAGACTTTTTGGAAAGTATTCTGTGGACTGACGAGACAAAAGTTGAACTTTTTGGAAGGTGTGCGTCCCGTTACATCTGGCGTAAAAGTAACACAGCATTTCAGAAAAAGAACATGCCAATAGTCAAATATGGTGGTGGTAGTGTGATGGTCTGGGGCTGCTTTGTTGCTTCAGGACCTGGACGACTTGCTGTGATTGATGGAACCATGAATTCTGCTCTCTACCAAAGAATCCTGAATGAGAATGTCCGGCCATCAGTTCGTGACCTCAAGCTGAAGTGCACTTGGATTCTGCAGCAGGACAATGATCCAAAAAACACCAGCAAGTCCACCTCCTGAATGGCTTAAAAAAAAAAATTAAGGTTTTGGAGTGGCCTAGTCAAAGTCTGGACTTGAATCCGATTGAGATGTGGCGTGACCTTAAAAAGGCGGTTCATGCTCAAATCCTCCAATGTGGCTGAATTAAAACAATTCTGCAAAGAAGATGGAGGAATTTTGGCCCAAACGATGTGAAAGACTCATTGCCAGTTATCGCAAACGCTTGATTGCAGTTGTTGCTGCTGAGGGTGGCACAACCAGTTATTAGGTTTAGGGGGGCAATTACTTTTTCCCCATAGGGCCATGAAGGTTCGGATAGCTTTTTCCCCTTAATAAATAAAATCATCACTTAAAAACCCAGGTAAACACAAAATGCAGTTATCTTTGTGTAATAAAATGTGTTTTAAACGTTTAAGTGTGACAAATGTGCAAAAAAATAAGAAATCAGGAAGGGGCAAATACTTTTTCACAGCACTGTATATATTTTAGGCCTATATTTATTTGGTTTGCAACTATAGTTGGTATTTTCTATTTACTTTTTTAGATTTTATACATTATTTTTTATACATGCTTAATTGAACATTTGCACAAAGGTTCGAAATAGAAGGAGAAATAATCTAATGAGTAAGTACCTCTTATTTGTTTAGTGTAATTCGAAATGTAATAATCGGCCTTTACATGAGGTCATTTTATATAAACTAGTAATTAATTGAATTTACAGAATATGAAATGACCTATCGGGATATGATATTTTGGCCATATCGCCCAGCCCTAGCAGTCTGTAGCACAGGCCCCCAAAAATGTAGTGCCGTAATACATATTTTTATTGCATAAATCGTGCATACATTAGATTGCAATGTTGGTGCAGTAAAATAATCCAAATGTAGCCTATGACAATGTAAATGGAGAAGGATAAAACTTGGTCAGCCGCAGATCAAAATAGCGACACGAAGTCTTCGGGTGAAAGGAGTTGTCCATGGTGCTGTCATTAAAGGTATTTTACTTACCCTGTTCGTAATGAGTACGTGACGGTTGCATTTAGGCTTCTGCGCAGATGGATGAAGCCAGCGGGGAACGCATGCGGCATACAGACACCACCCGCTACAGACCTACCACAGATCTTACTTGCAGTGCTGTAGTGCTTTTTTTTTTAGGTAAGGGAGCGGAAAAAATGTAAATGGTGTCACAATTTCCCCAGTCTATACTTACAGATGTAGCCTATTACTACAGGGTTCTCCAACTCTATTCCTGGAGCGCTACCATCCCGTAGGGTTTCATTCCAAACCCAGTTGTAACTCACCCGATTCATCTTATAAACCAGCCAATTATTAGAATCCGGTGTGCTACATTAGGGTTGGGATGAAAACCTACAGGTTGGTAGCGCTCCAGCAACAGGGTTGGAGAGCCCTGTTATAAAATATGCATAAAATGCATCCTCCAATTGCAACGTCTGCCTATGCCCACACATAGGCCTATTGTCTCAAGAAAATGTTAGATTTTTAATACCCTCAAACACCAAGTTAGGAATACCTCTTTTCAAAATAGGCCGTCATCACTGTCAATCGTAAATGATAATTATTCATGTTTTACCGGTGAAACTGCATCTGCATGCCAATCATTTGATTGATCTCAATCAGTTTCATGGGAATAGCCTATGCATTTCAATCTTCTTGAATTACTGTTTTGTGAGCGTGTTAGAGCAGATGATAAACTATTAGCCTTTCTTGTATCAAATCAATTGACCAAGTAGTGAACATAAATAATTACTACGTAGAATTGTAGGACATTTGTTTTAAAACAGCCATATAATCAAGCTTTTGGTGTGGTAGTTTCATGCACTTCAATAAACCATAACCTAAATGCAGTATTACCTCCAACTTGGCCCAATTCACATTTCCAATTTCCCACTCCGACATAGCCTACCAAGCTAGAGCAGGCCATGAGTCTCAACCAATAGGCTAAATATCCCAAGCAGGCCTACAGCAACTTCCAGAGAGGGTCAGGCTCTTGGGCTTTGCGGTGGCCACACTGGTTTAGGTGTCGGTCCTCGGCAGAACGTTGTTGCTGTAACCAAGTGGTCACATATCGTTCTGGGTTCAACTGCGCAAGAGCAGGTCGGTGGAGTTTTATCAAGGCAGACGTTCTGAAGTTGTCAAGCCTCCAACAGGCCTCTACAGTTATTCATAATTTGCCGGAGAGAAGACAGGGAAGAAACCACCATTATTTGGTTGTCATTCTATTGTTTTTCATTGATTTTGTGTGTTAATTAAATATAATTTATTTATAATTGATTAAAAAATAATTTATAAAAGGTTCTGTGTATTCTCACATTGAAAGCACTACACACCTACTAACTTGTGAAGCGAAGACAGCTTCACTGCGCTATTACATCAATAAAATAAAAAAAATTGGGGGGGGGAAATGTTTTTGTCACAGAAGTAGTGCACTGGGCCTTTAATAGTCCTGTATTAGCGTACATATATAGCCTTCTGTAGTGCGAAATAATTGCAGTAACCATACCCCCAAACTACTTCCAGCGGCTATGAAGCAAAACAAAAAAAATTTAACTTCCAGATGTTTGTGTGTGGTCTGGGGTGTAATCTTTAGTGCACGCTGTATCATACAATTGCTCCCCGTTTGTTTTCGTTTAGTTGCTAGTAAATACCACCACCCATTCTGTTGATAATCTATAGCTCCTCAATGCTCACTGTCAACATGTGTGTTTGTCTCCTTTACAGATGTTGGAATACCTAACTATCAGTGTCTGAAGACTGCTTATTAAACACACAAGTAGCCAACTGAGCCAAGCACTGATTAGGTGTCCTCTGCACAGTGAATAAGCAAGATCAATCACCATGGAAACCGAAGCAGTAAGTTAGATAGCTAGATACACTACATGACCAAAAGTATGTGGACACATGCTCGGCAAACATGTCATTCCAAAATCACAGGCATTAATAATGGAGTTGTTCCCCCCTTTGCTGAAATAGCAGCCTTCACTCTTCTGGGAAGGCTTTCCATAGATTTTGGATCATTGCTGTGGGGACTTGCTTCCATTCAGCCACAAGAGCATTAGTGAGGTTGGGCACTGATGTTGCGCGATTAGAGGCATGGCTCGCAGTTGGCGTTCCATTTCATCCCTTAGGTGTTCGATGGGGTTAAGGTCAGGGCTCTATGCAGGCCAGCTAAGTTCTTCCACAACAGTCTCGACAAACCATTTCTGTATGGACCTCGCCTTTTGCACGGGGGCATTGCCATGCTGAAACAGGAAAGGGCCTTCCACAAACTGTTGCCACAAAGTTGGAAGTACATAATTGTCTAGAATGTCATTGTATACTATAGTGTTAGGATTTCCCTTCACTGGAACTAAAGGGCCTAGCCCGAACCACGAAAAACAGCCCCAGACCATTATTCCTCCTCCACCAAACTTTACAGTTAGCACTATGCATTGGGGCAGGTAGTGTTTTCCTGGCATCCGCCAAACCCAGATTCTTCCATCAGACTGTCAGATGGTGAAGCGTGATTCATCACTCCAGAGAAAGCTTTTCCACTGCTCCAGAGTCCAATGGCGGCGAGCTTTACACCACTCCAGCCGACACTTCACATTGCGCATGGTGATCTTAGGCTTGTGTGCGTGCGGCTGCTCGGCCATGGAAACTCATTTAATGAAGCTCCCGATAAACAGTTATTGTGCTGACGTTTCTTCCAGAGGCAGTTTGTCACTCGGTAGTGAGTGTTGAAACAGAGGAAAGACTATTTTTATGCATTTCAGCACTCGACGGTCACGTTGTGTGAGCTTGTGTGGCCTACCACTTCGTGGCTGAGCCGTTGTTGCTCTTAGATGTGAGCCGTTGTTGCTCTTCCACTTCACAATAACAACACTTACAGTTGACCTGTGCAGCTCCAGCAGAAATGTGTCACACTGACTTATTGGAAAGGTGGCATTCTATGACGGTGCCATGTTGAGTCACTGAGCTCTTCAGTAAGGCCATTCTACTGCCAATGTTTGTCTATGGAGATTGCATGGCGGTGTGCTCGATTTTATACACCTGTCAGCAACAGGTGTGGTTGAAATAGCCGAATCCACACACTTTTGTATATACACTGTAGCTATTAGCTAGCTATTTCTAAAGATTAAAAGCATGCATTCTGCAGAGTAAGGTTACTGTGATGTTTGTGGTGGCCTGGGCCCTGGGCGCCAGTTGTTTTCTACTCTCCTGCCAACTCCTGACGGAAGCACAAAGGGCAAGAAGGTAGAGACAACAATACATCATGCGAAGCAGCCACAACAATATTGGTTATGTCAGCATTCGTGATGGCAAGGGACTCTTCCAAATTTGGAAGATTCCACTGTGTTTGTGTCTGTCAATAAGCTTCCTGTTCTGTTAATGCAAGAGTGTTTTCTTATGGTCCATTGTGTTTTCTCAGAAGCGACTCACGCCCGCGAGTGGCAGCCCACGTGTCTTTCCTGCTTATGCAATGTAACTCCTCTGTGCCCTACTTCCGCCGTTACGTCAAGAAGGTGGAGACGCTGAGGAAACCCGCGGTGACGGCTATGAACAACACCAGCTCCCTGCAGGACGAGCTGAGGAGACTCCACTCTCTCCGTTGCCACAGAGTCTGGTTGGGAATTTGTAAAGGAATTGTTTTCATTAAGTTCAATTCCCCAGTGAAAGGGGCTCTTTCTCTGGCCAAGTTAGCTATATTATGCCTATTCATGGGTTGCACCACTGTCACGTAGTTGCCATTATTATGAACATTCTACAGACGCCGTGGCCATATTGTTGCCCAAACGTCCTGTGAATCACAGTATTCTGAAAGGGGGCTAATGACTGTTTAGTCTAAAATACATGGTAGTGATCTGGAAATATGATGGCATTGCTAAAATAGGCAACTATTTAGTAGGAATCAGCTTTCCATTATCATGTCGTCAAATTTGCTTCAGACAGATGACAATGCTGTCATTAGCTAGCAAAGTTTGCCCAAAATAGCTACCAATGTTAATGTTAACTAACTCAAAACCGGTGGTCTCTCCTCAATCCTAGCTAGCTAGCTAATGTTATACTGCTTCTAAAGTCAATCTGGAGACATCACATTTTATTTGTCACATGCAACAGGTTTAGACCTTACCGTCAATTGCTTACTTTACAAGCCCATAATCAACAATGCAGTTCAAGAAAGTGTTAAGAAAATGTTTACTAAATAAACTAAAGTAAAAAAGAAAAGAAAAAGTAACATGATAAAATAACAATAACAAGGATATATACAGGGGGTACCGGTACCGAGTCATTGTGTAGGGGTACAGGTTAGTTGAGGTAATTTGTACATGTACACTGCCGTTCAAAAGTTTGGGGACACGTAAGACATTTCCTTGTTTTTGAAAGAAAAGTAACTTTTTTGTCCATTTTTAAAATAACATCAAATTGATGAGAAATACATTGTAGACATTGTTAATGTTGTAAATGACTATTGTAGCTGGAAACGGCAGATTTTCTTTAATGGAATATCTACATAGGCGTACAGAGGCCCATTATCAGCAACTATCGCTCCTGTGTTCTAATGGCATGTTGTGTTAGCTAATCCAAGTTTATCATTATAAAAGGCTAATTGATCATTAGGAAACCCTTTTGCAATTATGTTAGCACAGCTGTAAACTGTTGTACTGATTAAAGAAGCAATACAACTGGCCTTCTTTAGACTAGTTGAGTATCTGGAGCATCAGCATTTGTGGGATCGATTACAGGCTCAAAATGGCCAGAAACAAAGAATTTCTTCTGAAACTCGTCAGTCTATTCTTGTTCTGAGAAATGAAGGCTGTTCCATGTGAGAAATTGCCAAGAAATTGAAGATCTCGTACAACGCTGTTTTCTACTCCCTTCAGAGAACAGCGCAAACTGGCCCTAACCACAATAGAAAGAGGAGTGGGAGGCCCCGGTGCACAACTGAGCAAGAGGACAAGTACATTAGAATGTCTAGTTTGAGAAATAGACGCCTCACAAGTCCTCCACTGGCAGCTTCATTAAATAGTGCCCGCAAAACACCAGTCTCAACATCCACAGTGAAGAGGTGACTCAGGGATGCTAGCCTTCTAGGCAGAGTTCCTCTGTCCAGTGTCTGTGTTCTTTTGTCTATCTTAATCTTTTATTTTTATTGGCCAGTCTGAAATATGTCTTTTTCTTTGCAACTCTGCCTAGAAGGCCAGCATCCCAGAGTCGCCTCTTCACTCTTGACATTGAGACTGGTGTTTGACCACCTAGCTAGGTAGCATTATCATCTACAAACCAAACACACTAACGTTATGTCAGCAATTTGCATATCTAGCTTTAGATAGCTAAAGTTAGCTAGTTTAAATGAAGGCATGGCATCTTGTGGGGTTTATGCAGTGTAGCTGCATGACGCTATTATTAGATTCCTTTGAATACAAATGCAAGGCAATTGATAATAGAGGTCGACCGATTATGATTTTTCAACGCCGATACCGATTATTGGAGGACCCCAAAAAATCCGATACCGATTAATCAGCCAATTTTTAAATTTGTAATAATGACAATTACAACAATGCTGAATGAACACTTATTTTAACTTAAGATAAAACATCAATAAAATCAATTTATGCTAAAATAAATAACGAAACATGTTCAATTTGGTTTAAATAATGCAAAAACAAAGTGTTGGAGAAGAAAGTAAAAGTGCAATATGTACCATGTAAGAAAGCTAACGTTTAAGTTCCTTACTCAGATCAATATTCCCAGGTAAGAAGTTTTAGGTTGTAGTTATTATAGGAATTATAGGACTATTTCCCTCTATACCATTTGTATTTCATTAACCTTTGACTATTGGATGTTCTTATAGGCACTTTAGTATTGCCAGAGTAACAGTATAGCTTCCGTCCCTCTCCTCGCTGCTCCCTGGGCTCGAACCAGGAACACAATGAGAACAGCCACCCTCGAAGCAGCGTTACCCATGCAGAGCAAGGGGAACAACCACTCCAAGTCTCAGAGCGAGTGACGTTTGAAACGCTATTAGCGCGCACCCCGCTAACTAGCTAGCCATTTCACATCGGTTACACCAGCCTCATCTCGGGAGTTGATAGACTTGAAGTCATAAACAGCGCAATGCTTGACGCACAACGAAGAGCTGCTGGCAAAATGCACGAAAGTGCTGTTTGAATTAATGCTTACGAGCCTGCTGCTGCCTACCACAGCTCAGTCAGATACTTGTATGCTTGTATGCTCAGTCAGATTATATGCAACGCAAGACGCGCTAAATAAACTAGTAATATCATCAACCATGTGTAGTTAACTAGTGATTATGATTGATTGATTGTTTTTTATAAGATAAGTTTAATGCTAGCTAGCAATTTACCTTGGCTTACTGCATTCGCGTAACAGGCAGTCTCCTTGTGGAGTGCAACGAGAGGCAGGTGGTTATAGTTGGACTAGTTAACTGTAAGGTTGCAAGATTGGATACCCCGAGCTGACAAGGCAAAAATCTGTCATTCTGCCCCTGAACGAGGCAGTTAACCCACCGTTCCTAGGCCGTCATTGAAAATAAGAATGTGTTCTTAACTGACTTGCCTAGTTAAATAAAGATTCAATAAAAGTGTAAAAAAACTTTTTTTTTTTTTAATTGGCCAAATCGGTGTCCAAAAATACCAATTTCCGATTGTTATGAAAACTTGAAATCGGCCTTAATTAATCGGCCGACCTCTAATTGATAAGCATCAAAAACTTTGGATTGAGCCTCCAGAGTGGTGCAGCAGTCTAAGACACTGCATCGCAGGGCAAACTGAGTTGCTACAGATGCTGGTTCGAGACCCGTGCTGGCGGCACCCAGGAGACCCATGAGGTGACGCACAATTGGCCCAGCGTTGTCTGAGTTAGGGGAGTGTTTGGCTGGCCGGGATGTCCTTGTCTCATCGCTCTGTAGTGACTCCTGTGGTGGTCCAGGCGCATAGGTGTTCCTTTTCCTTTTGGCCCCCCGTAAGAGGGTTACTTCTGGGCAGATTCCTCATTGCTAGCTGGGATCAGTCCATGAGAACTTGGGCCATTTCAGTGTCACACTTCCGTTAAAAATGAATTCCAACGTTTATCCAGTTTCTGGATTGGTCACGAGGAGTATTTTTCTAGCTTCTTTTTCTCTTTTGGGGTGAAGTTGATTCAGATTCAAGAACTGAGAATGCTGCATGTTTCTTTTCTCCCTGCTACAATGACTGTTTATCTGCAAACAAGTTAGCTAGCTTGTTGGCTTCGTTGGCTCTGTTTGTTTCTAGGGGCTGTTAGCTTGCAATTGGCTTTCATTTCCGCTGCGGGGCCATGGCAGCAGGGTCATTCTCAAGTAGAAGGGATTTAACGCAAAGATACACCTTGCCCAGAAGGAGAGCCCAAGGCAGATCAGGGCTCAATCCCTTGTTTTTTCGTTCAAAGTGAAAACCCTACACAAGAAGTGGGGCGGCATAGGTCCAAGACCTGCAGATTCCTGCTTTAAGGTGTCATCACCTTCAATATGGCTTTAGTGCAATGCTGATGTGTTATAAAAGCCTCCTGTAATAATCAACCACACTCCACACTGCCCTTTCTCACCTGGACAAAAGGAACACCTATGTGAGAATGCTGTTCATTGACTACATCTCAGCGTTCAACACTATAGTGCTCACAAAGCTCATCACTAAGCTAAGTACCCTGGGACTAAACACCTCCCTCTGCAACTGGATCCTGGACTACTTGACGGGCCACCCCCAGGTGGTAAGGGTAGGCAACAACACATCTGCCATGCTGATCCTCAACACTGGGGCCCCTCAGTGGTGCGTGCTTAGTCCCCTCCTGTACTCCCTGTTCACCCATGACTGCGTGGCCAAGCACAACTCCAACACCATCATTAAGTCTGCTGATGACACAACAGTGGTAGGCCTGATCACCGACAATGATGAGACAGCCTTTAGGGAGGATGTCAGAGACCTGGCAGTGTGGGGCCAGGACAACAACCTCTCCCTCAACATGAGCAAGACAAAGGAGCTAATCGTGGACTACAGGAAAAGTAGGGACGTACACGCCCCCATTCATATCGACGGAGCTGTAGTGGAGCGGATCGAGAGTTTCAAGTTCCTTGGTGTCCACATCAACAACAAACTATCATGGTCCAAACATACCAAGACAGCTGTGAAGAAGGCACAACAACACCTTTTCCCCCTCAGGAGACTGAAAAGATTTCGCATGGGTACCCAGATCCTCAAAGTTCTACAGCTGCACCATCGAGAGCATCCTGACCGCCTGGTATAGCAACTGCTCGGCATCCGACTGTAAGGCGCTACAGAAAATTGTGCGTACAGCCCAGTACATCACTGGGACCAAGCTTCCCGCCATCCAGGACCTATATACTAGGCAGTGTCAGAGGAAGGCCCCAAAAAATTGGCAAAGACTCCAGTCACCCAAGTCATAGACTGTTCTCTCTGCTACCACAGGGCATGCGGTCCCGGAGTACCAAGTCTAGGTCCAAAAGGCTACCTAACAGCTTCTACCCCCAAGCCATAAGACTGAAAAATGAGTCAAATGGCCACCCATACTATTTACATTGACCCCCCTTTGTTTTTACGCTTGCTGTTTATTATATATGCATAGTCACTTTTCCCCTAACTACATGTACAAATGACCTCGACTAACCTGTACCGCCACACATTGACTAAGTACCGTTACCCCCTGTATATAGCATCGTTATTGTTCTTTTATTGTTCTTTTTTATTTATTTTGTAATTGTTTTCTTAACTCTATTTCTTGAACTGCATTGTTGGTTAAGGGCTTGTAAGTAAGCATTTCACGGTAAGGTCATCATATATTGTATTTGGCGCATGTGATCAATAAAATGTTGTTTTATTTGTTACTGTGTGTATATTTTTTTGTAGGCTTATCTATTGGTCATTAAGATTGTATGTCTTTCTGCATGGATATGCACAGGAACTCTGTGGCATAAAGTCATGTCATTGTTGCAGAGATGATGATGACCTGTTTCACATGCTCTAGCCAATGAGCTTTTCCTAGACAAGCATAGGGCTTGTCTTCTTAAAGTGATGGGCTTTGGAATTGAAACTGAAAAACACTGACCCACCCATGCCTCAGAAACTCATCAAGGACATTGTATTAAAAATAGACTGACTATGTGACCAATGTTACCAAAAACAAAATTTGCCACTGAACAAATTTCAGGTCTGCTGAGCGCAAACTTGAATGTTGTGAAAATTCTGTGCAACTTCCAGTGTGTTTACTCTGAACACTGAGGCTGTACCCACTTTAAGTTACAGTTTTATGTGGCTTAGAAGGCTCGTGTGTGTATTTGATCATAATTTTGGCTCCCGAGTGGCGCAGCAGTTTGAGGCACTTCATCTCAGTGCAAGAGGTGTTACTACATTCACTGGTTCGAATCCAGGCTGTGTCACATCCGGCCGTGATTGGGAGTCCCATAGGGCGGCGCACAATTGGCCCAGTGTCGTCCGGGGTAGGCCATCATTGTAAATAAAAATGTGTTCTTAACTGACTTGCCTAGTTAAATAAAGGTTAAATTTAAAAAAAATCTTAATAATGTAGGCCTACCAGTGTGGCCTAACATCAAAAAAAGAAAATGTATCCCATAACATTTTAACATGTTCTATCATTCAGTCTACAGTAGCAGCCAATGTGTGGTGTTCAATGTAGGCCTACATTCCATGACACAAAATAAATACAAATGCAGGGTTTGAAAAGAACCTGTTTATCCACTTGTCCTTCAGACAAGGAGGTGACTGCAAATGTTTTCGTTTGATGCAAGAAACTACTTTACAAAATAAAATGCGTTATTATTTCCAAACCATTATTACAGAGAATCAGACAAATGAGCCTACACCTCTACCTATTGGCTACTTAGCTTATTCAAGCCTGCATCAAAATACAACACTGCCTATTTTAAGCCAAAAAAAGCTCTTTACCTGATTCACTTTTCAAAGATGTGTAGAAAAGTACACGTTTTATGCTCTTGTAGGAAGCAATCAGACTACAAATGAACTATAACTGGGCTAATAACTCGCAGGGAAAACTCTAGAAAGTGAAGTTCAATCTCATGCTTCTCTCAGTGGGCTGATATTTCTTCTGCTTGGCAGTCCTGGGGGAGCTGCGCGGCAGTCTCGGGGCTACTGCGTGCCCGCGAGCAGCTTAGAGGGAACATTGCATGTGACAACAGTGCAGGAGACGAGTTGATTGCCAATCTGTGTCCCTTTTTTAAGGCTCCGTCTGTCACAATTCGGACGTTTATTAATGGGAAAATTATGTTCTCTAAATTAACTCTGACAAGTTCAATAACTTGCCTGTCACTGCTCTGCTCTGTTTTCACCAGTCAAGCTCAAACCCCTTGACACCTGACCCCCTCTCCCCCGACGACACCAGCATGAGCTTTTCAATGGCGGCCTTCAAGATGGCGCCCTACCAGCCCGCCGCCTCTGCCTCCTTCGTCATCAGCGACGTGGTGAGGAGGATGAGGAGGACGTGGTGTCCATTGTATCGGAGCTGATGCCAGACCCCCTGCCACTTGCGAACATGTCGGCCTTCATGGCGACCTTTGGCCTGGACCGTCCCAGCATGGACTTCCGGGAGGCGGAGGAGGACATGGTGTTGCTTTCCAAGTCCACCAACTTTGCCGACGTCAGGGACATCCTGAAGGACATGAACCGCATGAAGATGAGCAGGGACAGGTAGGTTTAAAGGGCGAGTCAGGACACTGAGGAAAATGCCTCCCTCTCCATTAGTACACACACACACACTGTCTAAATATCATGTTAGCAGAAGGTGTGTGATAATGCATTGGCAGCTGACTGTCATCCTGTTTTCCATAGGTAAAAAATCTACGAGAGGAAACAATTATTAGGTAATACGTTTCAGATTATGTCTTTGTACCAGACCATGCTTTTAACGTGTGTGTCCATGCAGGTATAACAGAGGCTGCACCTCCCTAATGGGGGGAGTTAGACACTGCCTCGCTGATCTCAGAGGCCCTGAGGAAGAATATCCTGAAGGATAAAGACGTTGTGGGGATGAAGAAACTCAAGTAGAGGCTCCGTAGTCCTCAACCTCTACCCAACTCCACCTACCCACGTAAGTCAGGCCACATAGAAAGTAGTCCATGTCGACAGACATTCATACACAATACGGCTCGCAAGATTAGACGGAAACATAAATAAACATTTATCTATTAAGCTTTACTTTTAAAATGTCAATTGCCAGTGGACACTCCTATGTGTGTTGCATGCCAGGATTTTACTCTTGGTCTACAGAGGATTGTGTTTCATTGTTTCCGTGTCTCTCCGTTCTGTTGCCAGGCCTGTGCCTAAGGACCCAGTCCCCATGGAGACCCGGATGCACCTCATCAACCATGGCAATGGCTAAACAACATGTCTGGAAAAACAAGCAACCACCTCCCAGCAGGTCAATTCGGTCTGAACCAAACCAAATTGAAACCATACCCCAATGGCTAGGCACGACATCTCCTGTTATTCAATCAACACTCCCCGCTCACTATCTGGGCCCACACACCTCCCCAAAAGGAGGATTCCTTATCCCATTGGTTCAAAAGCAATGTCATAGCAACTTCATTTTGTGGGTGCTGTACAACTTCCACTTCAGATTTCACCTACTTTGATGTCTCTTGCTCACCATCAGACTGTCTCCAGTGCTGCCTGGTAACTTTTTTCTCTTCTGTATAGTGCCTGTCCTGGTACCATGAGAGAAACCATTCCCCCTTTTTGTCCCCGACAAGCTTCAACAGAAGAGTTGTGGATGAACGCATTTGTTGGAGTGGAATAGTTATTTTATCTTTTCATTTCTGTATAGTCCTTGAAGTTGTATGTACAAATAAGACTGCAGAAAGTAACAGAGTACTGCAATACCTACACAATTCTTTGTTCATTTACAGCAAAACATCTGTTCAAGTTTGTTAGTCATGGTCAATGTGTACAGCATAAGTTTACAAATAAACAATCTTCTTCACATAGCTCTTAACCTACTCATAACCCCATTGTACCAGTACGAGAAAATGTTATCGCTGTCCTTAGGGTAATAACTCTCAGAATGTAGCTTGATTGATGGACGCTGTGCAACATGATACAGAGAAATAAATCCCAATTTGAAATCGGTCGACGGCCATGACTAAATAATAATGATGTGTGTGGTCTTTGAACTTGTCTGATACAAGGACAGCTTGGAAGACTTGTTAATCTATTGTAAAATTTGAATTTAAGTGTTATCCTTCCTTGTGTGCTGTTGTGCTATATCTGCCTGTTAAGACAACCAGCGATAAACTCCCGTTTTATTTTTATTACAGAATCTGTGGCTCTTAGGTGTAGGAGACAATGTGCATGTGTGCTGTCACAATATACTAAAGATATGAGTATGAGTGTCACTTGTGTGGCTTTTGAAAATAAATTATCCCGTGCACGCCTTACTACAAAACCTATTGCCTCTATCAATATGACAGTTTTTCCTTTTATTCATTGGTTAGTGTGCTTTTTTAAAATCAGCCCATCCCCATTAGTCTTTCCACTATTTGTGAAAGGGAAAGGGAAGTCCCACAAAGGTACACCTTTCAAAAGTATGTGGAGACCTGCTCATCGAACATCTCATTCCAAAATCATGGGCATTATAATATGGAGTTTGACCCCACTTTACTGCTATAACAGCCTCCACTCTTCTGGGAAGGCTTTCCACTAGATGTTGGAATATTGCTGAGGGGACTTGCTTCCATTCAGCCACGAGCATTAGTGGGGTCGGGCACTGATGTGGCCTGGCTCGCAGTCGGCATTCCAATTCATTCCAAAGGTGTTCGATGGGGTTGAGGTCAGGGCTCTGTGCAGGCCAGTCAAGTTCTTCCACACCTATCTCAACAAACCATTTCTGTATGGACCTCGCTTTGTGCATAGGGGCAATGTCATGCTAAGGGTACTAGTACGAACCATGAAAATCATATTATTATCCACCAAACTTTACAGTTGGCACTATGCATTCAGGCAGCTAGTTTTCTCCTGGCATCTGCCAAACCCAGATTCCTTCATCGGACTGCCAGATGGTGAAACGTGATTCATCACTCTGGAGAACGCATTTCCACTGCTCCAGAGTCCACCACTCTAGCTGACGCTTGGCATTGCGCATGGTAATCTTAGGCTTGTGCTTGGCTGCTTGGCCTTGGAAACCCATTTTAATGAAGCTCAATGTTATTGTGCTGATGTTGCTTCCAGAGGAAGTTTGGAACTTGGTAGTGAGTGTTGCAACTGAGGACAGGTGATTTGTAGACGCTATGCGCTTCAGTACTCAGCGGTCACGTTCTGTGAACTTGTGTGGCCTACCACTTTGAGGTAGAGTCATTGTTGCTCCTAGACCTTTCCACTTCACAATAACAGAACTTACAGTTGACTGGGGCAGCTCTAGCAGGGCCAGAATTTTATGAACTGATTTTCTCAAAATATGGCATCCTATGACGGTGGCACGTTGAAAGTCACTGGGCTCTTCAGTAAGGCCAATGTTTGTCTATGGAGATTGCATGGCTGTTTGCTCGATTTTATACACCTGTCAGCAACGGGTGTGGCTGAAATAGCCAAATCCACTCATTTGAAGGGGTGTCCATATACTTTTGTATATATTGTATATATATCAGGTGGATAAGGATTTGCCCAAATTTTCAGTGTCTGGCTCATTTTTTGAGTGCAAAATCGAGACAACAAAGCTAAGCTTTGAGCAGAGCATTTCACAAAGAAGTACGTTTAAGAATTCGTTTTTTTTAAGGTTTGGCATTGCTCATTTCTCGTCAAGAGTTTATGGGAACGGAATCAGTGCAGTTATCATTATTCTTGGTGCACCACATTCTCATTGATAAAAAGGGATCTTTATTGACATTTCAGTCACCAGCTTTGTGTTTGTATTCTACTTTGTCACCATTTTTGTTTCGGCTAACTAGTAACCATGCCATCTAATGGTCTCTGATTAAATACCTGCCATGTGTCTGTATGCTGCCAAATGGAAGAAAGAGCTGTGTTTGTTTGTTTTGTGTTTAAACTTAAATAAAGATGGGCTGACATGTTAAACTCCAGACTCATTCTTTATAATTCCTGCTTGATAACAGATAACATTCTTTTAAAAGTCTTACTGATTTTCACAATGCTGTAATTTAAATCCGTACAAGTTGTCATTGCTGTAAATAGTGTCAACAGTTGATGGTATGATTGGCTATATTTTGATTGTAAACACAGAACAGGCCAGAATTACCACCATTAGGTAGTTGTGCATTCCCAAAAAGTGACACTAGATCACCACTGGGTTGCAGTGTAGATTCACTATTGACTGAATTGTTATACTTTATCAAGAATTAAATCATTAAATTGATTTACATTTTTTGCATATGTAACCAAGTGGTAGAGCACATTCTTTGTATTATAATGTGCAACCCCTTTCTCGTCTCTTGGGTGTGTAGGCATTTTATATTGTTATACACAATGCTTCATTTCAGAATAGTGACAGTAGTACCATTCTATAAAAACATCCTTCAGACTTATTCTGAAATGGCAGGGCCCCAAGCAAAAATGTATCCTGTGGTTTCTGTTCACGCTACAGTAGCACACTAGAGGAGAAGCACAAAATATATATATATATATAAATAAATCATAATAAGCCAGTGTCATTTGCTCAGATCTTGTTGCCCTTTTGTTAAGATGGGGTCACCTGCCCTGGCCTTATCCTCCATGATACCTTCAGTTGTTTCAAAATCTTTAAAAGCTCCTCTCTCTCCTTCCTTCTCTTGGGAGGCTAATAACTTTGAAGATTCTAGTTAACCTCATTTTTTTCTCTCCTTTCTACTCTCTTTCTCGAAGGCCCAAGATGATCCAGGCCATTTCTGTTTTTCCATGTGAGTCCTTGGCATACTTTGTCTCTCACTTCCACCAAGAGCTTCCTGCCTATTTTAGATGCTGGGAGATGTCTGTGGAGAGTTCATCAAATAGAGGTCAGTGTAACGACATGGCATTGTTAACTGTTAATATAGACATTAGGGTGACATTGAGACTGTTTTGTCATCCAAGATATAAGTAAAGCTCCTCAAAACAGGTTACTGTGCTTCTAAGAGCAAATAAAAGGACCATGGCATGAGAATCTCCATGAGAGATTGTGTCTGCAATAGTAAACGTATTTTCTTTCCCTTGGTCTAAGTAACATTTCCACAGTAAGTGGATGCAATAATGTGACATGGAGTTTTGGCCCTTTTGAATTCTCCCTTACTGCCACAACTTGTCCTGTAAAGGGTTAATTCGCTATTGCTCAAGATCAAATACTTGGATGCATAATCTGTATTGTTGCCATATTATCCTCTCAGATAATCCGTGTTCAGGTCCTAAACATCTTAATTTGACTCATGTCTCTCAGCCTCATCCATATATAACAATTTTGTCAAAATGACTGTAGATCCCACTTCTGACACCATGTTATATATGGGATCCAAAGTAATTTTGGCAAAAATGTTTAGGTAACCGCAGGCTTTGATAAATAATTAGAGTTCCTACACTCCCTTTGCCATTTCAACTAGGCTGCTAGCTTCCGCAAATGGTAGTGGTTTCATGAATAGAGTGCTCCTATCTGTCATATGGGCTTGACCAACAGGGTTTTTCAACTTTTCATCAATTCCTCTTTTGTTTGCCGGAAACTCTTTCTAAACAGACAAGTCATTAAGCACAGAAACTTTCCCAATGCTCTTAAAGTTCTCTTCACTTCCCAGACATTGCCATCACCATCTATAACTTTTCCATTTGTTCCAGTCACAGACTAGGATTGTTAGTTGTCAGTCTTCAAAGTGACCCAGGAACAAGACACTTCGTCAGCAAAGTGATGAAGTTTTGCTTTGGGCAAAATGTGGCAACTAGCCACAATTAATATTTCTGACAAATGTGTCAGGCACTGCACTCACAGAAAAACAAGATCCAAAAGGGTTTTTCAGCTGTCCCCATAAGAGAATCCTTTTTGGTTAAGGTAGAACCCTTTTTGGTTCCAGGTAGAACTCTTTTGGGTTCCATGTAGAAACCTTGGTGTATAGGGTTCTATATGACACTCAAAAGGGTTATACCTGGAACCAGAGGGTTCTACCTGGAATCAAATAGGATTCTTCACATACTTCTCCTATGGCGACAGCTGAAGAATCCTTTAAGGTTCTAGATCAGACATTTTTCTAAGAGTGTGTATGAGACTGAGCAGAGAGGTAATTCTGAGGCCTGGCTAGGCTTGGTTGAGGTGAAGAGCGATTTGCCCGACGTCTCAGCTCCAACCAGGGGAAGAGAGATTGATGACCTAACAGACATCAGTCTCATTAAACTGAAAGCTGCAGGGCAGGTGTCGCAGGGAATGTGTGAAAGTGGGTGTCATTTAGGCAGATTTACACCCTCTTTTGACTGTCGGGGATGTCACTTCAGCACAGTGGAACATTCCATTCTATGGAAATAAGAGGAAAATAACTGTGCACAACGTTTGTATTAATGTACACTATCTCTGTAAATTAAAGTTGTTTTACCTTTATTTAACTATTTTCAATGACGGCCTAGGAACAGTGGGTTAACTGCCTGTTCAGGGGCAGAACGACAGATTTGTACCTTGTCAGCTCAGGGGTTTGAACTCACAACCTTGCGATTACTAGTCCAACGCTCTAACCACTAGGCTACCTTGCCGCCCCAGGTATAAGATATAGTCATTGTTTATGTGCATCTATATGTTTCTATATGGAGTGGATAATTATTTTTGCTGAAAAAAATGAAAAAATAAATTTTATTATACAATATTTAAAAAATAACATTGTATTGTATTTTATCACAATGTCATATCAAACTAAAAAGTGTGAGTTATACTTAAATTGGCTAATATTCACTTGGGTATGACAAAATTCTCCTTTGAAAAATCCCCCATAATCTCAAGACAATCACAATACACTATATATACAAAAGTATGTGGACACCCCTTCAAATTAGTGGATTCGGCTATTTCTGATAGGTGTATAAAATCGAGAACATAGCCATGAAATATACATAGACAAACATTGGCTGTAGAACGCCTTACTGAAGACCTCCGTGACTTTCCACGTGGCACTGTCATAGGATGCCACCTTTCCAACAAGTCAGTTTGTCAAATATCCGCCCTGCTAGAGCTGCCCAGGTCAACTGTAAATACTGTTATTGTGAATTGGAAATGCCTAAGAGCAACAACAGCTCAGCCGCAAAGTGGTAGGCCGCACAAGCTCACACAACGGGACCGCCGAGTCTTGAAGCCCATAAAAATCGTCTGTCCTTAGTTGCAACACTCACTACTGAGTTCCAAACTGCCTCTGGAAGCATCGTCAGCACAATAACTGTTCATCGAGAGCTTCATGAAATGGGTTTCCATGGCAGAGCAGACGCACACTAGCTTAAGATCACCATGCGCAATGACGAGTGCCGGCTAGAGTGGTGTAAAGCTCGCCGCCATTGGACTCTGGAGCAGTGGAAACGTTTTCTCTGGAGACATGAATCACGCTTCACCATCTGGCAGTCCGATGGACGAATCTGGGTTTGGCAGATGACAGGAAAATGCTACCTGCCCCAATGCATAGTGCCAACTGTAAAGTTTGGTGGAGGAGGAATAATGGTCTGTGGCTATTTTTCATGGTTCGGGCTAGGCCCCTTAGTTCCAGTGAAGGGAATTCTTAAAGCTACAGCATACAATGACATTCTAGACAATTCTGTGCTTCCAACTTTGTGGCAAAAGTTTGGGGAAGGCCCTTTCCTGTTTCAGCATGACAATGCCCCCGTGTACAAAGCGAGGTCCATACAGAAATGGTTTGTCGAGATTGGTGTGGAAGAACTCGACTTGCACAAAGGCCTGCCCTCAACCCCATCGAACACCTTTGGGATGAATTGGAACGCTGACTACGAGCCAGGCCTAATTGCACAACATCAGTGCCCGTCCTCACTAATGCTCTTGTGGCTGACTGGAAGCAAGTCCCCACAGCAATGTTTTGCATCTAGTGGAAAGCTTTCCGAGAAGAGTGGAGGCTGTTATAACAGAAAAGGAGGGAAGAACTCCATATTAATGCCTTTGATTTTGGATTGAGATGTTCAACGAGCAGGTGTCCACATACTTTTGGGAATGTAGTGTATCTGTTGCCATAGGATCCAAAGCTCCTGTAATGATGCCATTGTCCAGATGAGTATGAATGACTTGCCAATTTGAAAATAGCAGAAGCTGAGAGCACACAGCTGACAGCTTAATGAGCATTACAGTGCCTGAACTCTGTCTCAACCATACCCATAGCAACATATTAGCAGGAGAACATTACCTTTAGGAACACACCCTACGCCAGTATTTCATATGAATTAAATTCTCTGACAGCACCTTGCTCCTGCCCTCTGTCTTATTATGATTGCTTTATGAGGCCCAACTGTCTACTAAATAGTTAGATGGAGGCGCGGGAATATACAGTGCTATCATTCATAGGTTTTATGAAGTAATCAATCACTTAACAATATCTAAACTACCAGAACTACAACTAAAACTGTGCCATCTTTCAAAGGGGTTCTGACAACTTTTAGATTGTTATAATGACAAGAATATACACTATGGACACTGTTGAATCTTGATCACTCTCGCATTTACTTCAAAACTAATACACTCTTAGAAAAAAGGGTTATTCGGCTGTCCCCATAGGAGAACCCTTTTTGGTTCCATGTAGAACCCTTTTGGATTCAATGCAGAATCCTTTCCACAGAGGGTTCTGCCTGGAATCTGAAATGATTCTACCTGGAACAAAAAATGGTTCTTCAAAGGGTTCTCCCACGGGGACAGCCGAAGATTTGGAAACCTTATTTCTAAGAGTGTATGACTTAGTCAAAGCTGGGCGTGATTAAGGTCTGTTGCAGTGCAATAAATGTTTCCCAGGATGAGTATAAGAAGTTGGAAATCCTTTTTGCGTGTACTTGGGGAGTCATTTCTTGCCTCCTGACATCACGCATCGGGAGGTATCGTAGCAACAGCCAATTAGGTGTTGTTAAACTAAATGGAGGACAAGAGTCTTGGGGAACACCCCCACCACCCACCTCAGTCGCCTCAAATACACCAAATGCTTATGATTCACAGCCAAGACAAGAAAGTCTCAACAACAAAGAGGGTCTCCTTATCGGATGTACTGTATATTCATTTGGATCTATTTTCAGCATTCTGATTTCTCCTGCTTTTGAAAATATGTTTGGCCTCTCCTCTTGATGCTTTGTAATGGAAAATAAAGTGTGTCCTTAATGGTACTCAGATAGCACTCGGGAAATGAAGGAGGACTCACACTAGGGAACTATCACGCAATATAGCTTTGTAGTTTAACACTAATGTTGTTGACCTTCAAACTACCTATTGTGAATCAGTCTTGGCTGAAAGCTGCCTCGCTAACTCACTGTTTTTTCTTAAGAGCTCCACTAATCTCATGACATGTTAATTGTGCTGAATTATCAGAAATGAACAGTGTTTTCTTTACTACATAGATTTATGGCTTTGCTCATTTGAACGTATTTTGAACATGTATTCCATATTTATTGTCTTTTCTGTACAGGTGAGAAATCATTCCAAGTTATTCTGGACATGGCATCCCATCATATTGGAGTGTGATTACATTCCTAAAATGAATTAGATTGAGACGAAATTGACCCCAACGGCATAAAGTTAGATTCACAAATGTGTTCATGACCCTTAATTTGGTTTTTGTATGGATTAGGGATTGTCGAACAGAGTGAGAGAAGCTGAAGATCAGTCCTGTTTGAAAACAATACAAACCCAGATGTTTTTGGGATGCTCAAAATCATCAGTTAACCGTTAATTGGAGAAAGCCATCACCATGGTTCTGTTCGAGGCAGCCGTCTTCTTGTGTGGGGGGTTTGGAGTTAATATGACACCTTTGTAACAAAGGGTATGATTTGGGGCACAGTTCTTTCATCCTGGCTGGCCTACTCCCAGCCTGCCTCCACTGCCAGCTGCCTCCAATAGCTGATAAAAGGGAGAAGAGATGGAGAAAGAGAGAGAATCAGAGCGAAGGAGAGAGAGAGAGGGGGAGGGGGAGGGGAGTAATTGTGCAGTCTTTTTCCCCTCATCCTCAGCTCAGGGTCACGTTTTGATTAGAAACTGAGGCGAGGCAGTTGTCTTCCACAGATGGCACTCTGGTAACAAGGCTTCTGTGTTAGCGGAGACATGTTATGTTGCTGTAACACTAAAGGCCAAATCACATTTATGGGGGGAATATGAGAATTATCATATATTCTTGAAGTGTCTCTCTGTCTCTATTAAATATTTACTTTATAGGGTATAATTGAAGTGTTATTGGGGTTCATAACCAAAATAATGTGTTTCATGTTACTGAGTTTATTTTTTGTTAGATAGGATTAACCCGTTTTTTCAAAACAATAACGAGATTCATATGGTAAGAAGATGACTTGGAAGGAGAATTGATGCTGCCTAGAAACAAGAAATGAAAGTAAAGTGAGCTAATGAAATAACAATTACAGGAGAAAATGTTAATTATTTGTGCTGCTTTCTTCAGCAACCTAACAAATGTTGATAATTCAGTACATGTAGCAGAGTGCCTGTTGATTCCGTCATAGCTTCTGGAGTCATACGAACAAATAAACCCATTTAGTCTAATATAAATGCACTAAATGACCGAAAGTATGTGGACACCTGCTCGTCGAACATCTCATTCCAAAATCATGGGCATTAATATGGAGTTGGTCCCCCATTTGCCTCTATAACAGCCTCCACTCTTCTGGGAAGGCTTTCCACTAGATGTTGGAACATTGCTGCGGGGACTTGCTTCCATTCAGCCACAGGAGCATTGGTGAGGACGGGCACTAATGTTGGGCTATTAGGCCTGGCTCACAATCGACGTTCCAATTCATCCCAAAGGTGTTTGATGAGGTTGAGGTCAGGGCTCTGTGCAAGCCAGTCAAGTTCTTCCACACCGATCTCGACAAACCATTTCTGTATGGACCTCGCTTTGTAGACGAGGACATTGTCAAGCTGAAACAGGAAAGGGCCTTCCCCAAACTGTTGCCACAAAGATGGAGCACAGAATCATCTAGAATGTCATTGTATGCTGTAGCGTTAAGATTTCCTTTCACTGGAACTAAGGGGCCTAGCCCGAACCATGAAAAATAGCCACAGACCATTGTTCCCCCTCCACCAAACTTTACAGTTGGCACTATACATTCGGGAAGGTAGTGTTCTCCCGGCATCCGCCAAACCCAGATTAGTGGAGTGATTCATCACTCCAGAGAATGCGTTTCCAATGCTCTAGTCCAATAGTGGCGAGCTTTACACCACTCCAGCTGTTGCTTGGCATTGTGCACAGTGATCTAAGGCTTGTACGCGGCTGCTCGGCCATGGAAAGCTATTTCATTGAAGCTCCAGACGAACAGTTACTGTATTGTGTTGACGTTGCTTCCAGAGGTAGTTTGGAACTCGGCAGTGAGTGCTATGCGCTTCAGCACTCGTCGATCCCGTTCTGTGGGCTTGTGCGGCCTACCACTTCATGGCTGAGCCGTTGTTGCTCCTAGACGTTTCCACTTCACAATAACAGCACCTACAGTTGACTTGTTGGAAAGGTGGCATCCTATGATGATGCCACATTGAAAGTCACTAAGCTCTTCTGTACATGCCATTCTACTGACAATGTTTGTCTATGGAGATTGCATGACTGTGTTCTCAATTTTATACACCTGTCAGCAACGGGTGTGGCTGAAATAGCCAAATCCATTACATGTCCACTTACTTTTGTATATATAGTGTAATAACTACTGGTGAGCAATTGGAAATGTCTTGCATCAGAACACAAATAATTCATTTTCAGTCAGAAATGATTCATGCTTTTGTGATGTTGCCCACTCCATTAGTATTTGTGCCTGCCTTCACAAAAACAATGTGCTTGATTTAGCAATGGTGGCTAACCTACTTATCCACAAATAAATACGGGGTGTCTCACACTGAAAGTGATCATCACGAAAATGACACAATCAGAATATACAGTACTGTAAATAATGTTAAAAATGAATGAAAATGTACATGTGATATAACATGGTTTCATAAAACATCCTCTTAATACTGATGCTGTATGCCAACGCCCTTTTGGTTACACTTTATAATAATGTTCAGTAATAAACCATTTATAAGTCATTTGCAAAAAGTTTGCTTACCATTTATTAATAATTAGTCCCACATATTGTAAATGTTAGTAAGCTAGTTATTCACATATTTATAAACAACATTATCATAAAGTGTTACTGCCCTTTTTCATGTCAAATGATACATCTCTGTTTATATATGAAACATCTTATCTAAGCTCTCCCCATATAGATCAAAGGGAAATTCAAATTGTTCAAATATAAAAGCAATGCTTTTTGCATGTGATGGCTTTCTTGAAAGATATATGAAGCAAACAGAACTGAGTTGAAACTGAGTTATCGGCTGCCATAACACAATATCTTAACATTTATGAGAATATCAAAAAGAGAATGGTTTACCATCACAGTAAACAACTGAGGAAAGGTATGACAGATAGTAGCATAATATAGCAACCCTTTTCAGCCTTTTCATATTACATTCAGCATGTATGACATACGTCTTGAGCGCTGGCGATAAGACCTTGTGCGCAACTGTAACGGCGTTCTTCTGTTGAATGAAGAGAGTCGGACCGAAATGCAGCGTGTTGGTTACTCATGACTTTAATGAATGAAATGCGGTACATGAAATAACTCAGAATACAAAAACAACAAACAGAACGTGAAACTAAGTACAGCCTATCTGGTGACTACAACACAGAGACAGGAACAAACACCCACGAAATACAAAGCGAAACTGAGGCTGCCTAAATACGGTTCCCAATCAGAGACAACGATAAGCACCTGACTCTAATTGAGAATCGCCTCAGGCAGCCAAGCCTATACCACACCCCTAATCAGCCGCAATCCCAAATAATACAAACCCCAATACGAAACATAACATATAAACCCATGTCACACCCTGGCCTACCCAAACATATGAAAAAAACACAAAATACAATGACCAAGGCGTGACAGAACCCCCCCCTAAGGTGCGGACTCCCGGACGCACCTCAAGAGCATAGGGAGGGTCCGGGTGGGCGTCTGTCCATGGTGGCGGTTCTGGCTCGGGACGTGGACCCCACTCCATTAATGTCCTTGTTCCTCCCCTTCGCGTCCTGGGATAATCCACCCTCTCCGCCGACCATGGCCTAATAGTCCTCACCCAGATCCCCACATAACTGAGGAGCCGCTCGTAACAGAGGGGCAGCTCGGGACAGAGGGGCAGCTCGGGACAGAGGGGCAGCTCGGGACAGAGGGGCAGCTCGGGACAGAGGGGCATCTCGGGACAGAGGGGAAGCCCGGGACCGAGGGGAAGCCCGGGACCGAGGGGAAGCCCGGGACCGAGGGGAAGCCCGGGACCGAGGGGAAGCCCGGGACTGAGAGGAATCCCAGTACTGAGAGGAAGCTCAGTACTGAGATGAAGCTCAGACAGGTAGTAGGCTCCGGTAAATCCTGGCTGGCTGGCGGAACTGGAAGATTCTGGTCTGGAAGAGACTGGTTGTCTGCAGATCTGGAAGAGACTGGTTGTCTGGCAGATCTGGAAGAGACTGGTTGTCTGGCAGATCTGTGGTTGTCTGGCAGATCTGGAAGAGACTGGTTGTCTGGCAGATCTGGAAGAGACTGGTTGTCTGGCAGATCTGGAAGAGACTGGTTGTCTGGCAGATCTGGAAGAGACTGGTTGTCTGGCACTTCTGGCGGATCCTGGCAGACTGGCGGTGCTGGGCAGACTGGCGGCGCTGGGCAGACTGGTGATGCTGGGCAGACTGGGAGCACTGGCGGCGCTGGGCAGACGGGGAGCACTGGCGGCGCTGGGCAGACGGGGAGCACTGGCGGCGCTGGGCAGACTGGGAGCACTGGCGGCGCTGGGCAGACTGGGAGCACTGGCGGCGCTGGGCAGACTGGGAGCACTGTCGGCACTGGGCAGACTGGGAGCACTGGCGGCGCTGGGCAGACGGGGAGCACTGGCGGCGCTGGGCAGACTGACAGCTCTGGCGGCGCTGGGCAGACTGACAGCTCTGGCTGCTTCGTGCAGACTGACAGCACTTGGCAGACTGACAGCTCTCTGCAGACTGGCAGCTCAGGCTGCTCCGACCAGGCAGGAGGCTCCGGCAGCGCAGGAGAGGATACAGGCTCTGGCTGCGCTGAACAGGCGGGAGACTCCGACAGCGTAGAAGGGAAGGAAGGCTCTGGCCGTGCTGAACAGGCGGGAGACTCCGACAGCGTAGGAGGGAAGGAAGGCTCTGGCTGTGTTGAACAGGCGAGGCGCACTGAAGGCCTGGTGCGTGGTGCTGCTACCGGAGGACTGGTGTGTGGAGGTGGCTCTGGATAGACCGGACCGTGCAGGCGCACTGGAGCTCTTGAGCACCGAGCCTGCCCAAGCTTACCTGGCTCGATGCCCACTCTAGCCCGGCCAATAGAAAGGGCTGGTATGTGCCGCACCTGGCTCTGCACCCGTGCGCTCCATAGCATAACACGGTGCCTGCCCGGTCTCTCTAGCCCAACGGTGAGCACAGGGAGTATGCGCAGGTTTCCTACCTGGCATAACTATTCTCCCTTCTAGCCTCCCCCCCAATAATTTTTTCGAGCTGCTTTTCCGGCTTCCAACCGCGTCGCCGTGCTGCCTCCTCATACCTGCGCCTCTCCGCTTTAGCCGCTTCTATTTCTTCCTTGGGACGGCGATATTCTCCAGGCTGCGCCCAGGGTCCTTTACCGTCTAATATCCTCTCCCAAGACCAGAAGTCCTTATATTGCTGCTCCTCACAATTAACAGGGAGAGTAGGCTCAGGTCTGACTCCTACCTCAGCCACTCTCTCTCTGCGCTCTCCCCCGTTACTTTCGGTTTTCGCTCTGCGTCGCCGTGTTTTCCTCTTTGACTCCATTAGCCTGTAGCCCTCCTCGCACTGCTGAAGCGAATCCCAGGCGGGCTCCTGCACTCTCTCCGGGTCGGCCGCCCACCTGTCGATTTCTTCCCACGTCGTATACTCCATGCTTCTGCTGTCCATAACGTCGTCCTTTAGCTCCTGCCAGTTTACACGCTGCTCGGTCCGTGAGTGGTGGGTGTTTCTGTAACGGCGTTCTTCTGTTGAATGAAGAGAGTCGGACCGAAATGCAGCGTGTTGGTTACTCATGACTTTAATGAATGAAATGCGGTACATGAAATAACTCAGAATACAAAAACAACAAACAGAACGTGAAACTAAGTACAGCCTATCTGGTGACTACAAAACAGAGACAGGAACAAACACCCACGAAATACAAAGCGAAACTGAGGCTGCCTAAATACGGTTCCCAATCAGAGACAACGATAAGCACCTGACTCTAATTGAGAATCGCCTCAGGCAGCCAAGCCTATACCACACCCCTAATCAGCCGCAATCCCAAATAATACAAACCCCAATACGAAACATAACATATAAACCCATGTCACACCCTGGCCTACCCAAACATATGAAAAAAAAACACAAAATACAATGACCAAGGCGTGACAGCAACACTATGCTAACTAATAACCACATTAGCTAGGTAGATGTTATGGGAGAGATATGAGCGCGTTCCCCCTGGCATTCAGTTTAAAGCACACAGCCCTAGAGTTCGCCAAAAACCTGGGGCCACACATTGTGCTATTTAAAGCCATATTCCAACATGTCAGGTTCAGACATACACGTCTGAGCCACTCAATTGTAGACCTCCTGGTACAGTACAGTAAGAAAAACCTTTCATGAAAGTGAAACAACGGACAGCTTCCTCTAACGTGTTGTGGCATTTTCTCTTAGGTATGTTAGGTGAGTGTGTTGCTTTTAGGTGAAAACGTTGTTCAGCACAGCGGCATATGTTGAAGAAACCGCATCATCTTTGTATGTGCCTACTGACAGGTGACAGGTGTTATTTTGCTACACTCATAATACCTTCTGACAACTATTACTCATATAGAGGTATCAACTCAGCTAGGAATGAGACATGTGTGTATTGAGGGAATGAGAGGAATACGCGCTAGAGCATTTGTAGAGGGGTAAAATACAACCAGACCATCTTCACTGTGTGAGCCCTCAATGTGTGTTGCATCTCTCCCTGGGGTTAGGCAGCCTTTACCACAGTGCCACTCTAGGAGAGAGATGCTTTCAGTGAGGCAGGGGGCTGCTGTTACTGTTGCGTGCTGTTTTCAGCCCAAGTCTGCAGCCTCATTAACGCTGGCTGGTGAACACAGAGACAGAGTGACCAGCTGGAGACCAGCATCGTGGTCTTAGGGGTTCAGTTGTTTGCGTCACCGGATGCAATACACAGGACGAAAAGTTAAAAACGTGACACTTGGCCAAGACAATGAAAAGGGAAAACTATATTTTCTCCATTCTAAGAATTTAGGCAGTGCATTTTACATTTTCAATAAATTGAGTTTTTGTGATATTGAGTAACACCTATTGAGTTTTTGTGATATTGAGTAACACCTATTGAGTTTTTGTGATATAACACACATCCGCTCTCACATCAGACATAATCATAATTGATATCAAATGGTGATATGGAAGTGCAATTTGGTGCTCCACATGCACTACAACACCCTGACCATGGTATCAATATTATTCTGTTTAGAAAAGTGATACTGTGCACCGCCATCGATTATCATTTTTTATCTTAAAAGCAACATTCACTTACAATAATAGTTTCTGTCTTTTACCTCTTATCAGTCTACCTCCCTGCTGAGACCATTCCTTGGATTCCTCATTATGAGTTGGGTTAATTAGCCCGGTGCCAGTGCACAGCTTCTTAGGGAATCCATTTATCCATTACTTCAAACACACGCTGTGCCTCTTTCCGCCATACTCCAGTCAGTACAATCAGTATGGGAGGTGTGTGTCAGGTCATGTGGGGTGGGGTCACAGTATATTTCAGGTCACATTTTTGTTTTCAACATCCTTAGGTTGAGGTCTTCTCTATCAATGTGAGAGTCAAAGCTTGTTTGCGTCCTGATCAAAATCCCATTAGAATAACTCCAGTGCTGACATTCCCACAGCCTGTAATAGTTCATGTGGCCATCAGCGAGAATTCATGCCAAAGAAAGGCGATTATGCCAAAGAATTAGCCATCTTTCATCCATAACTTCGAAATTTCACTAAAATACAGATACATTTGCAGCGCTTCACCTTTAAAGGTCAATTTTGCTGGATTTTTACGAGGAAGTTTTTTACAGGGTGGTGTCAGCATGATTTAGACATTGTTAAATCATTTTCCTCCTCACTCAAAACAATGATTTGTTGTTACATTTTTGCCGATGGCCTGTTACATTACATTACCGTGGTATCACATCAGGGTAACATCCAAAGAACATCTTACGTAAGAACTTGTTGATATAGTGGTTATTTAAAAATAGAAGTATTACGACATAAATATTTTTAAGTACAGTACAGTACATTCTCACCTGATAAACAGTGATAATTAGGCCTGTAATGTAAAGTGCTACCTTTATCATTTTTCTGTTGGCATCAAAACAGTTAACACCATGTGTGGATGAAGGAAACTACATTCTAAGAATAACTGGCTGACATGTTTAGTCTCTCAGGGGAGCTGAGAACCAAAAAGAGGGACGTTGAGATTTTGGCAGACAAGGGTGACAAAGCTTCTGATGCATTAAGAAAGAAATGGTACCCTGACATTCTAATCAGCACCAAGGCAAATGCAATTCATGAAGCAGAGAGAGACAGAGAGTCCCTTTCCAATCTACAGTTATATTCATCATCTTACCTCATTCTGGCACTGTTTTTGGTGTGGAATGAGAATTTAGCAGCCGGCATAGGGAGATGTGTTCTACTGTAACGCAAAATAATCTCGAACAAAAGTCAAACAAATAGCCATAAAAAGCCTTTCTGCATATGCTATGTCAGTACTAGTGGCAAACTCTAGGTCAATTGTAGAGCATTATAGGGAGGGAACCAAGCAGCTGTATCATATTATTTCAATATAGCACATTTTTGTGTGAAATCCTTAAATATTCAGTGTGGAATTGGAACTGTATATATCTATACTGAACAAAAATATAAATGCAACATGCAACAATTTCATTGATTTTACTGAGTTACAGTTCATATGACGAAATCAGTCTATTGAAATAAATTAATTACCCCTAATCTATGGATTTCACATGACTGGGAATACAGATATGCATCTGTTGGTAGCAGATACCTTAAAAAGAAATGGGCCTCACAATGGGCCTCGGGATCTCGTCACAGTGTTTTATGCATTCAAATTGCCATTGATAAAATGCAATTATGTTCGTTGTCCTTAGCTTATGCATGCCCATACCATAACCCCACCGCCACCATGGGGCACTCTGTTCACAACGTTGACATCAGAAAATCGCTCGCCAACACAATGCCATACACGTGGTCCGGTTGGACATACTGCCAAATGATCTAAAACAAAGTTGGAGGCGGCTTATGGTAGAGAAATTAACATTAAATGTTCTGGCAACAGCTCTGGTGGACATTCCTGAAGTCAGCATCCCAATTGCACGCTCCCTCAACACTTGAGACATCTGTGGCATTGTGTTGTGTGACAAAACTGCACATTTTAGAGTGGCCTTTTATTGTCCCCAGCACAAGGTGCACCTGTGTAAAGATCATGCTGTTTAACCATATTATTTATATGTCACACCTGTCAGGTGGATGGATTATCTTGGCAAAGAAGAAATGCTCACTAACAGGCATTTAAACAAATTTGTGGCCAAATGTTATGGATGGAACATTTCTGGGATCTTTTATTTCAGCTCATGAAACATCGTACCAACACTTTACATGTTGCCTTTATATTTTTGCTCAGTGTAGTATTCTCAGCTCCTTGATGGCAACCTGCAAACAGCTAGTGAGCACCCCAGTACATTATTCACACATGCTTAACTTGACAGGTCCCTAAATAAACCCAGAAGATCTGACAACCTGGTGAAGGTACTGAGAATGTTGAGGCTTCTGTATATTTAGTGCTTCTAAAACCTAGTAGCCTATATCATCATCTACTATATAAGGATTAGCATGGTAATCACAGATGCAGATGGCTCATAGACAAAACCTTGATTCTGTAGCCAACATCTCCATTTGCCTCCATAATTATCATACCGTGTTTGAATTGGGTGTGGCTTGGCAGCGACAATGACATCATTACAATGTGTACATATGTAACGTGTAACATGTGGTTTGGGAGAGTCAACATTACCAATAAGCTGCTAAATGCCAAATGCTTGTGGAAGAACAATACTGACAAAAAAACACTCTAAATAAATAAAAACAGGTCTCTTGGTAGCTAGCCCCTTTCCCAGAGGCTAATGCATGCATAATGGACGCAGTAGAGGACAGCATTCAGGACTGGGTGGCTTAACCCAGGAAAGAGGCTCCCATCAGGACCACAGCCTTTAAGAGATTAGTCATATCTAATGGGAGGTGCTCAGGCTTTTCATAGGCCTACAGAATGGTGTGAGCCACAGAATGGTTCTGGGATCATAGGGACTGGTGGAAAGGCTGTGCTCTTGGACCAGACTGTGTAGATGTTCGTATATTGAGAGCTGAGAAAACGCTGAGAAAAGCGCTCTCAATTGAACACATATGATTATTACTTGTATTATTATTATTATTATTATTATTAACACACCAGCTCTCTTGTTCCTTTGTGATGACTATAAATGTAATGTCATAATGGTAAAAAGCAGGCTTTTGAATGCATTCGAGAATATTGAGCGTGTTTTATATTAGACTGTAGCCACACACAGTAGGTGATGAGACCGCTGAGAGACTTGAAATGACCTCCCCTTAATGAGTAGCATCTGTGGGCTCTAATGGATGTTATGTGTGTGTGGTGTGTGTGTGTGTTCTCTGGAGGCAGTGGGTCTGACAGCACAGCACTGATTCTGTAGATATGACTGCAACGTACAAGGACTAAATCATGAAAGGTACTCCCAAGGCATTGGCCGTTATCGCAAAAGGCGCATCCATCACAGACAAACCGATTGTTTCTCTATTGTTTCTCTATTCTCTGTGTATCACACAACATTCATATAGTAAATACAATCCTTTGAATGGCCACCGTTCCACCTGCCATCTCGACTCCCAGACCGGCGAGGGGTACCGGAGGAGGAGGCTCCCCCCCTGCACCAGCTGTGGTCGGAGAGGACACACGGCCGATCGGTGCTGGTGGGGGCCCGTCTGGGAGTCGAGATGGCAGGCGGAACACTTCTCGGTCACCCCAGGTGAGTCAGCACCAAACCCACCCAGAACCACCTGTTGGTCACATGTTTGTCTTGATTTTCTTGATTTTTTCCCCCTCTTCCCAGCATAAGGCGCTAGTCGATTCTTGTGCAGCTGGGAACTTTATGGATCGCGGACTCGCCATCAAGCTGGGTGTTCCGCTCGTGCTGATAGATTCTCCCTTCCCCATGCACTCCCTAGATAGCCGGCCATTAGGGTCAGGGTTGGTCAGGGAGGCCATGGTTCCACTGGACATGGTGACGCAGGGGAATCATAGGGAGCGAATTAGTCTCTTCATTATCGATTCGCCTGTGTTTCCAGTGGTGCTGGGGATTCCCTGGCTGGCTAGTCACAATCCTAAGATTTCGTGGAGACAGGGGGTTCTCCAGGGGTGGTCAGAGGAGTGCTCTGGAAGGTGTCCCGAGGTCACGGAATCTCTGGGACAGGGGTACATTCGGCCCTCCATCTCACCCGTCTCCTCGAGTTTCTTTTTTTGTGAAGAAAAAGGAGGGAGGTCTGCGTCCGTGCATTGATTATAGAGGTCCAAATGCCATCACAGTGGGGTTTAGTTACCCACTACATCTCATCGCTATGGTGGTGGAATCATTTCACGGAGCTGGATCTCAGGAGCATGTATAGTGTATGGTGCGTATTCGGGATGGAGACGAGTGGAAAACCGTGTTTAGTACCACATCAGGCCACTATGAGTACCTCGTCATGCCGTATGGGTTAAAGAATGCTCCAGCCGTCTTTCAATCCTTTGTAGACGAGATTCTCAGGGACCTGCACGGGCAGGGTGTGGTTGTTTATATCAATGATATTCTGATCTATTCCGCCACCCGCACCACGCATGTGTCTCTGGTACTCAAGGTGCTTGGTAGACTGCTGGAGCATGACCTATATGTCAAGGCTGAGAAGTATGTGTTCTCCAAACGAGCCGTCTCCTTCCTGGGTTATTGCATTTCCACCTCGGGGGTGGTGATGGAGTGTGACCGCATTAAGGCTGTGTGTAATTGGCCGACTCCTACCACGGTGAAGGAAGTGCAGCGGTTTTTGGGGTTTGCCAATTACTACCGGAGGCTTATCCGGGGTTAGCGGCCCCCATTACCTCACTGCTGAAGGGGGGTCCGGTGCGTTTGCGGTGGTCGGCAGAGGCGGGTGCCGTGCTATCACAGCGCTCGGGTACGCCACCAAAACTCTGCCCCTGTGCTTTCTTTTCGAGGAAGCTCAGTCCGGCGGAGCGTAACTATGATGTGGGGGACCGGGAGTTGTTAGCGGTGGTCTAGGCCCTGAGGGTGTGGAGACACTGGCTTGAGGGGGCTAAGCAACCCTTTTTCATCTGGACCGACCACCAGAATCTGGAGTATATTCGGGCAGCTAGGAGACTGAATCCACGTCAGGCAAGGTGGGCCATGTTCTTCACCCGATTCAGGTTTACTCTGTCGTATAGACCAGGCTCCCTGAACGTAAAGGCTGACGCGCTGTCCCGTCTTTATGACACGGATCAGTCCACCGAGCCTACTCCCATCCTTCCAGCCTCGAGGCTAATGGCACCAGTGGTATGGGAGGTGGACTTGGACATCGAGCGGGCATTACGGGCAGAGCCTGCGCCTCCTCAGTGTCCGGCTGGGCGTAAGTACGTGCCGCTTGGTGTTCGGGACCAACTGATGGTGGGCTCACACCCTACCCTCTTCGGGTCATCCTGGGGTGGCGAGGACAGTGCGGGGCCTCCGGGGGAAGTATTGGTGGCCCACCTTGGCTAGGGACGTTAGAGTTTATGTCTCTTCCTGTTCTGTGTGCGCCCAGAGTAAGGCTCCTAGGCACCTTCCTAGAGGGAAGTTACACCCCCTCCCCGTTCCACAATGGCCATGGTCTCACTTATCAGTGACCGATCTCCCCCCGTCTCAGGGGAACACTACGGTTTTGGTGGTTGTGGATCGGTTTTCTAAGTCCTGCCGTCTCCTCCCGTTTCCCGGTCTCCTTACAGCCCTACAGACTGCGGAGGCGTAATTCACCCACGTCTTCCAGCACTACGGGGTGCCGGAGGACATTGTCTCTGATCGGGGTCTCCAGTTCACGTCCTGGGTATGGAGGGCGTTCATGGAATGTCTGGGGTCTTGGTCAGCCTGACCTCCGGTTATCACCCCGAGAGTAATGGGCAGGTGGAGAGAGTTAACCAGGAGGTGGGTAGGTTTC
This sequence comes from Oncorhynchus nerka, assembly GCF_034236695.1. Lineage (NCBI taxonomy): Eukaryota > Metazoa > Chordata > Actinopteri > Salmoniformes > Salmonidae > Oncorhynchus > Oncorhynchus nerka. Next base: position 48,560,622 of record NC_088407.1, read on the forward strand.
TGCGGTCTTATTGCCAGGACCGGCCCAGCGAGTGGTCTAGGTACGTCCCATGGGCGTAGTTGGCCCAAAACTCACTCCGTCACTCCTCGACAAACCTATCTCCGTTCCAGTGTGTGTTGGGCTACCAGCCGGCCCTGGCACCTTGGCATCCGAGTCAGACCGAGGCTCCTGCGGTGGAGGAGTGGGTGCAGCGCTCCAAGGAGACCTGGATGGCCATCCAGGAATCCCTCAAACAAGCCAGTGGACGGCAGAAGAGGAGTGCTGACCACCACCGCAGTGAGGCTCCCGTGTTTGTACCGGGGGACAGGGTCTGGCTCTCAACCCGAAACCTACCCCTCCGCTTGCCCTGCCGGAAGCTGGGGTCGCAGTGTGTGGGGCCCTTCCAAGTCCTGAGGAGGATAAACGATGTGTGTTATCGATTACAACTCCCTTCCTATTATCGTATTAACCCCTTGTTTCACGTGTCTCTCCTCAGGCCGGTGGTAGCTGGTCCCCTGCAGGACGGCGAGGTCACGACTCCTACCGAAGGTGGCTCCCCTTCCTGTTTGGGTGGCGCTCGGCGGTCGTCGTCACCGATTGTTTAGTTCCCTGTGTTTTGGGGGATTTGTTTGCGTTGGCGTCGTTTTCACCGGTGTGGTGAATTAAAAGTATCGCTACCCTGAACTCTCTGTTTACTGCGCCTGACTTCTTCCTCCACTACACCCCGGGCATTACACACACACACACACACACACACACACACACACACACACACACACACACACACACACACACACACACACACACACACACACACACAACATACGCCCACACACACATAACATGTGCACACATGCATAATGACGCCACACACACACACACACACTTTCACACTCACCACATACGCTGCTGCTACTGTCTATTATCTATCCTGTTGCTTAGTCACTTTACCCCTACAGTACCTATATGTACAAGCTACCTTAATTACAGCGTACCCATGCACATCGACTTCGTACTGGTACTACCTGTATAGCGCTATGCTATTTTTACTTGCTATTGTTATTCGTTATTCAATGTGTGTTTATTTCTCGTGTCACTATTTCTATTTCATTTTTTATCTTTAACTCTGCATTAACTCAAATCAAATCAAATATTAGGTTGTCTATAGGTTGTCTCATCGTTGTCGGTGATCAGGCCTAACAATGTTGTGTCATCAGCAAACTTAATGATGGTGTTGGAGTCGTGCTTGGCCACACAGTCGTGGGTGAACAGGGAGCACAGGAGGGGACTAAGCACGCACCCCTGAGGGGCCCCCGTGTTGAGGATCAGCGTGGCAGATGTGTTGTTGCCTGCCCTTACTTCCAGGATGTCCAGGATCCAGTTGCAGAGGGAGGTGTTTAGTCCCAGGGTCCTTAGCTTAGTGATGAGCTTTGTGGGCTCTATGGTGCTGAACGCTGAGCTGTAGTCAATGAACAGCATTCTCACATAGCTGTTCCTTTTGTCCAGGTGGGAAAGGGCAGTGGGGAATGTGATTGAATTTGGGGAAATAGTTCCTGAATTTGGGGGAAATTGCAAGTTGCTGAAATGTTGCCAGGGGAACCACATGCACTGGGCTCTCAAACAGTCAACTTGTGGATGTCAACACTATTTCAAGTGGATATTTGTCATTTTTAAGTGTTTCTTCTGTGCTTTGGAATTCCCCCAATGTGAAAAATAAAGCTGGCACCCATTTATATCCAGTTGAGAAGTTAATGATCACGACCTCTCATTATTCAAGACTTTCAGTCATGCAATGCTTAAAAGGTCATTTCAAGTTAATTCATGTATTTATCATCCCTCATTCCACCTAGCAAATATAATTCCATAAAGTGGCTGCCTGGCACTATGATTCTGGTACCAAGAATAGAGTGTGAACATTCACTGACAAGGTCATTGAAGATTAGCACTTCAATAGTGCTGTTTGCTAAATCAAGTAGAAGTGTTACAAAATGTCTTTGTAGATCCTGTCCTGATAGGATGTACATTATACTGTGAAGTTCCATAACACGCAAACAATCTCACTGGATATCGTCCAGAGACTGGCAAAAACTGTAAACCCCCTGGATTAAAACCACAACTGCATTTTGGAGTTATAATGCGAAATAAATCCAGTTTCCAACCATGGAAGTCTTCAAACTGTCATATCTGAACTCTTGCCTGAGAGAACAATGGGGTAAATTGGACTAAAGAATTTCCCAATGGCAGAGGTGAAGCTGTAGCCTTTGTTTTCTTTAAGCAGAGTCTTGGTGTTTAAGGAAAGAAAGAAAAAAAGAAAAGAAAGAACTGATAGAAAAGAAATAATCTGTGATAATCAGTCTGTCAGCCATGAAATTACACAAGTCAGCTCGTCACAGTGCCTCAGCCTAGACCCTTAATTTGATATAATTAACCCTGCATCTCTCCTAGCCCTTTGGCTCTTAGTCATGACCAGCAGCTGAGAGTAGAAATTATAGTGTTTCTTCTCCTTCACTTTCCCACTTCCTGTCTGCAAGTGGTGATGCATTTTCGTCTTAATCGCTGATGAGTTGGTTCTCGGTAACCCACCATCTTGGTTGAGTCACGCTCACTCACTTGTGTGAGTTCTTCTCACTCACTTGTGACTGATTTCATTAGGGATAATGAAGTGTCATGAACCTGTTGATCTGACACAGTTGAGTCATTATGCTGATGAAAGAAAGACTTTGTGGCCAAAATGAACTTCCATCCTCACAGGCCAGGGGCACAACAATGTGTGAATTTGTGGTTGGATCAGAATCGCCGGCATTATCATTGGCCAGTACGGAGAATTAAGTAAAACCACAAGTCCAAATCCCTATCTCCATCCATGGCTAATTTAGGAAAGGGACAATTTTAGCTAGCTGGCTAACTAGGCACTGGAGGACAACAACACAACGAGATTCAACAATTCAAGTTTTTCTGTAAATTACTTATGCTTTCAATTGGATTTCATAGAAGTCACGGCAAATCCAAGATGGCTTCCCTTGACACTTTTTTTTGCTGCGCCAGGACCATTCACAGTTGAGCTTGCTCAGTTTAGCTCAATGCTGATTGGCAAATTTTGTATACTTTTTTTGTCAAGGGAGGACAGAGGCTCGCTGGCTTCCCTTGCCTTCAATGCAACGGGCGGCAGCAATGTCATACTCGTTTGGACCAGACAGCATCAGATAGATGGCCTACACATAGAGAGACAGAGGGGCGCTGTTTTGCTCTCTCGGATGCATTCTCCTGTGAGATAAATTCAGCCTTCCCTTGGCATCCTTGAATATACACAACTGCCATGTTATTTAGGGCTTGCTGTCTTCATTAATTTCAAGCAGCACTAGGCCTGCAGGAGACAATACCAAGAATTGTAGAGTAAACTACATATCAGAATTGATTTCAGACATATGGGCTCCCGAGTGCGCAGCAGTCTAAGGCACTGCATCTCAGTGCAAGAGGCGTCACTACAGTCCCTTGTTCGGATCCAGGCTGTATCACATCCGGCCGTGATTGGGAATCTCATAGGGCGGCGCACAATTGGCCGAGTGTCATCCGGTTTGGCCGGGGTAGGCCCTCATTGTAAATAAGAATTTGTTCTTAACTGACTTGCCTAGTTAAATAAAAATAACAAATAAAAAAATATAGACAATGCTATGATGTTAAGATTATTGTTATTTCTGACCATTACTATTTTTGGATTAATGCATCAGATCAGTAGCATAATATCTGTATTTCATACCCTGCTCTGTTGTGGTGTTTGTATTCAAGTCACAGAGAGGCTGCAGTCTAGCTCGCTCTGCTATTATTTCAAGGACATCACCTCACAGAGGAGCCTTGGGGGAGGCAGAGTGATCTGTCACTACTAGGATCACAAGACAGGGATTAATTTGTGAGTAAATTTGCTTTTCATTATAGGCATGCACTACAAACCAAGTAAATTTTAAACATAATGACAACACACGAGAAAAAATCTCAAATATATGCATAATTTGTTTGTGGCTACAACATATTGGGGAATAATCCCAAACTGATTGGCAATAAAGACGCATGTCTGTCTAATTGTATTGACTGTCTCGCGCAGAATTCTGTTTCTGCTCTACTGAAGAAGTAATGTTGAAGGTATGGAGAAACACAAATTAATTATGCTTGAAAGAGTTTCATCAAGTCTTCTAATTTATACTAGATATGCTAGATCTGGAGAATGACAGGAAAATTATAGAACTTCAAACTGAAAGTATTGCCAGAATATGAATTAGACTGTAGTGAAAAGTTTATCATGATTGAATAACATACAGTATTTCAGAAAATAAATTATATAAATGTATGAATGAATCTTACAGAACCCGGGAGGTGACATTGACTGAGACTTTCCATAGAATCCAAAGGCCCTGCAAACAAATTGCCCAACATACCAAACACGTATATTTAAGCAATAAGGCCAGAGGGGGTGTGGTATATGGCCAATGTACCACAAACTCTCGAGGTGTCTTATTGCTATTATACACTGTTTTTTCATACCCGTGGTACGTGGTCTGATATACCACGGCTTTCAGCCAATCAGCATTCAGGGCTTGAACCACCCAGTTTATAATATACAGTATACATTGAGTGTACAAAACATTAGGAACACCTGCTCTTTCCATGACATAGACTGACCAGGTGAAAGCTATGATCCCTTATTGATGTCACCTGTTAAATCCACTTCAATCCGTGTAGATTAATGATTAAAGAATGATTTTTAAGCCTTGAGACAATTGAGACATGGATTGTGTATGTGTGCCATTTAGAGGGTGAATGGGGGAAAGACAAAATATTTCAGTGCCTTTGAACACGGTATGGTAGTATAGTAGGTGCCAGGTGCACCGGTTTGAGTGTGTCAACAACTGTAATGCTGCTGTTTAAAAAAAATTCTCAATAGTTTCCTGTGTGTATCAAGAATGGTCCACCACCCAAAGGACATCCAGCCAACTACAGGCATTGATGAAAGAGGAGGCTGACACGAATTGTACAGAGCAACAGACGGGCTACAGTTAGTCAACTGATAGTCCAGTACAGCATTGTTGCCCAAATACCCATAAAAGAATGCACAACTCATCATACCTTGACACGAAGGGAATATGGCAGCTGACGACCTTACAGAGTTCCACTTCTTTCAACAAAAACACAAAACTGCGGTTGCAGTGGGCTAAGGAATGAAAACACTGAATAGAGATTTGGAAAAACATCAAGAATGGTCCACCATCCAAAGGACATCCAGCCAACTTGACAATTGTGGGAAGCATTGAAGTGAACATGGGCCAGCATCTCCGTGGAACACTTTCAACACCAAATTGAAGCTGTTGTGATGGCAAAAGGGGATGCAACTCAAATTTAGCAAGGTGTTCTTAATGTTTTGTAAACTCACTGTATATTAAATATGATAGCCTGCCTGCTGCTTGCTTCAATCTGACCCAAGAATAATAACCAAATTCATGTAATATTCTTTCTGACATTTATGATGACAAAAATAGAAGGATGTCTGGGACTGCCTTACCAAACTACATTGACAAGAAAGACCCCAATCCCTCCACATCCACCATGAGGCAAGCGCTCAAACAGAGAGTAAGCGAGAGGTTTTAGTTTAGCCAAAATCTGTCCAAAATAAGCCTAATGCGTTTCCATTTATTTTGCACCTCAACTTGTTGCCTGCCTTCCCGTCCTCGGGACAAGGACTCCCATTGTTAGGGCGGAGGCATTATCATCTCGTCATTATATACAGATCTCTAGCTCAGCTATCCACGGATGAACAAGACGACAGCAGAATCCATCTGATCACTGACAGGACAGCAAGGGCAAGAACAGCTCCAGACCAGAGGCAGCGCGCATGGACACGGATGTGTTGTTGGCAACATTACGCAGCACAAGAGTGGTGGAAAGTACTCGATAGAGTCGATAGTGGGCGAATTATAACACATTTGGCTTACAAGTGTGTGTCCACATACCTAAATGTCATTTTAAACCCTTATTCTACACACCAAATTGTTTTATTTTCATCAGAGTCGATTATGTAGCCTACCTTTCCCTTTCGACGGAATTCCAGGCATCATCTACGGTATTCCAGAACCGCCGGCATCAGAAAGACTTCTCTTTACAAACGACAGTTGAAGAAGTCACGACGAAGACAGGAAAACACTGAAATGTGTAGCAAACAGGGATATTTAAGAGTGTGAAAACTTCCTCAACGCAACACGAAGCTGCTCTTTCAGTTTTTTTGTTGTTCAAGAGGAGAGAAAATGATTCCACCGGCTAACATCATGCAGGACGAGAGTTTGGGCAAGAACGAGCGCGATCAGCACGAGACACCTCAGTCACCAGCGCCCAGTGCTAGTCAACAGGAGACAAAGGTAGTGTACCCAAGAAGGTCGTTTTTAGGTGATGCGACCATTCCATTAATCAATAGATCGTGAAAGGGTATGAAATAGATAAAGAGGCTGCATGACTCCCTTCTCAATCTAGAACAGCCAAAGCTTAGACATGTGTTTTACAAATTTAGCCTGTTCAATTAATTATATATTTTAAATATGCAGCCTCTCAGTCTGGAACAGCCAAAGCTTTGACATGTATTTGACATATGTTGTATATTTTTGATGGCTCATATATTGGACACGGTCATACTTCACTTATGCACTATGGTGGAAACAAAAAGATATTCACACGGTATATTCCATCTTTTCATACATATTTCATGTATTCAGTTATGTATTCCAAAAATGTTAATTAAAACGTATCTGTCCCATAATAGGCATTATTGAAGTAGAGTTATATGATTGAAAAATCAAGCCTGTACTCTGAAATTCTATTCTAGGCAACTATTTTGGTTATAGCTTAATATCCTTTCATAACAACATTGTTTGTTCCTTAGTTCATTTAGTCTGAATTTAGTTTTTGCACTTATTGTTTTCAGCCAATAATATTAATGTATGACATTCAACCTTGCCAATGAAAGTACAGTATCATAAACAGCTTAATATGTATGAATAGGACAGACAGATGGACCCTAAAAGTTTTGGGGGTTGCAACATGTGGGAACTATAGGATTGTTCCAGCTCTGCTATTGCCATTTTTTCTACAGATGTAAACTCTTAATTTGAGCCAGTTTGCTACAGCAGAAAAATAATCATGAACAGAAGAGAAATAACCCTACAGCAACAGGAAATGACCCATAAAAGAATGCACAGCTCATCAATACCTTGATATGAAGGGGGTATGGCAGCCGACAACCTTACAGAGTTCCACGTCTTTCAACAAAAACACGAAACTGCGGTTGCAGGACATTTTTATAAGGGTTGATACATTTTTCATTAGGGCAAATCAAGTCTGAAATTTCAAAGTGGAATTTACAAACTTTAGAAGCCTTTTACACTATACTCATAACTATACGTTTGCATTTCCTGCTCCGCAGGAATATTCTCAGCAACAATAGAGTGATCAAATTAATATCCCATATCTGTAGTTTTGTAGTCCACACCCATTTATCTGGGTCACCTGTAACCCTGTGTAAGTACTTCAATTAGATGTCAAATACTGGACCAATCACTATCACTACAGTTGTAGATTTTAAACCAGTTACGCTCCCTTCCTGTCCCAAAGCTCTCGGGCTTAAGCAGGACACTTTAGACACGCTTCTGAGTTTCTTTCATCACTGACCTGTTTTCATTTCAGTTTTTCCATTTCCTCTCCATGGCAGCCAGTTGCTCCGGCGATGGCAAAATGAGAACTCTTTCCCTTTCATTGTTACATTACTGTAGCACTCCCTATCCCTACACATCAGTAAATGTGGTCAGTAGACTGTGCGATTAGAAGGGATTCGTGGCAGGTATCCTGGCATAGTTAGCAGCTATGGGCAATCAACTGTACTACTTGCTTCCAGGTGTCTCAGTTGGGATGCTATGGTTGGGTTCCTTGGAGAGAGGTGCATGACTTTGAGAATGTTGATTGCTTTCTAAATGGATAATGAGCTATTTAGCTAGGTGTCATTATACTCTTTGATAATCAGAAATAATATCTTAGAAAGGGAGAAGCATTTAACCCAAACCCTCTGAATCAGAGAGGGCTGCCATAATCGACATTGGCGCCTGGGGAACAGTGGATTAACTGCCTGGCTCAGAACAACAGATTTTTACCTTGTCAGCTCAGAGATTCGATACAGCAACCTTTCGGTTACTGGCCTGCTCCCAAAATTCCCTTGATACTCTAGGGCAGGGGTATTCAACTCTTACCCTACGAGGTCCGGAGCCTGCTGGTTTTCTTTTCTACTTGATAATTAATTGTACCCACCTGGTGTCCCAGGTCTAAATCAGTCCCTGATTAGAGCGGAACAATAATATAAACACTGTGGAACTAGCTTTGACAGCCAGAGTTGAGTTTGAGGGTTCTAGGGCATTCTAGAAGGTCAGAGTAGTGCATGGAACTATACCTCACATGGGTGATTCAACAATGCACATGGCACAGACTGTTGATTTCACTCAAAATGCATAATAAACCATTTGTAATACATGTTCATGAAGTCGCAGAGAAAGAAGCTAGGCTACTTCTTTGAAGACACCATATAGGGACTCTTTCAATCATTTGAATGTGACTTTTATGGTTTTTCCTTTTAAGGAAAAGTTGGGTTTCATAAAGTAAGAAAAGTTAAGTGCCCTATCAAAACTTGCATCAGAATCTTTGCTAAAACTCTAATTTTGTATAGTCTTAATGACAAACACTATTTAAGCTTCCTTGGGAAAATCATAATTCATCATATTCCCTGAGGTGTTTTTGGTAAATTAGGTTTTAGCTTGAACCCCCACCCCCCCCCTTCTCATGGCTCCTTTTAAGCTTGTCCATGTGGCTATTGCTCTTGTGATAGATCCCGTATCAACAGCCAGCTATTTCCCAATGGTGCACCCACAGTCTGGTGTTGCCTGATGCATTTATTTTCTTATTATGCTGACAACCTTTATGTTCGTTTCCAGTCTTGAGAAAGAGAACATTGCCTCCTTGAGCCTTCATTGTTTAGAATTAGAAATAGCTGAAAGCTCTTCATCCAGAAAGTAGTTTGTTTTATTTTTCATCGTTGGAAAGCAATATGTAGGTGCAAATGTTTTCTATACAATATAATGCATGTCAAATCATTTTAGAATTGAGGTACAGTAAATGTTCTGTTTAATTCCATAGTAGCTCTGTAACTTAAAGATAACACAGACAGATCATCCCCTTACTGAGGGAGGGAGAGAGTGGACAATATATTTTTTATACACTACCGTTCAAAAGTTTGGGGTCACTTAGAAATGTCCTTGTTTTTGAAAGAAAAGCACAGTTTTGTCCATTAAAATAACATCAAATGGATCAGAAATACAGTGTAGACATTGTTAATGTTGTAAATGTGTCACGGCTGATTTCCTCCTCTTCGTCTGAAGAGGAGGTGTAGCAGGGATCGGACCAAAATGCAGCGTGGTCTCCATAGTTGTTTTTAATGAATAAACCGAAACACTACAAAACAATAAACGAAACTTGAATAACCGAAACACTACCGTGTGTTGAAACAAACACAGACACGGAAACAATCACCCACAAAGTACCCAAAGAATATGGCTGCCTAAATATGGTTCCCAATCAGAGACAACGATAGACAGCTGCCTCTAATTGAGAACCAATCTAGGCAACCATAGACATACAATATACCTAGAAAGGAAACAGCCCCATAAACATACAAAACCCCTAGACAAGGGAAAAACACATACATCACCCATGTCACACTCTGACCTAACCAAAATAACAAGGAAAACAAAGAATACTAAGGTCAGGGTGTGACAGTACCCCCCCCCCCAAAGGTGCGGACTCCCGGCCGCACACCTAAACCTATAGGGGAGGGTCTGGGTGGGGCGTCTGTCCATGGTGGTGGCGCTGGACGTGGACCCCACCACACCATAGTCTTTGTCCGCTTTAGTCTCCTCCTAGCGACCCTCGCCGTCAACCTAGAATTGGCACCCTACTAAATGGCCCCACTGGACTGAGGGGCAACTCCGGACTGAGGGGCAGCTCGGGACTGAGGGGCAGCTTGGGACTGGCTGACGACTCTGGTGGATCCTGGCTAACTGGCGGCTCTGGCGGATCCTGGCGGCTCTGGCGGATCCTGGCAGACAGGCGGCTCTGGCGGATCCTGGCAGACTGGCGGCTCTGGCGGATCCTGGCAGACTGGCGGCTCTGGCGGATCCTGGCAGACAGGCGGCTCTGGCGGATCCTGGCAGACAGGCGGCTGTGGCGGATCCTGGCAGACTGGCGGATCCTGGCAGACTGGTGGCTCTGGCGGATCCTGGCAGACTGGTAGCTCTGGCGGATCCTCGCTGAATGGCGGCTCTGGCAGATCCTGGATGAATGGCGGCTCTGGCGGATCCTGGCTGACTGGCGGCTCTGGCGGCTGACTGGCGGCTCCTGGCTGACTGGCGGGAGATTCTAGCAGCTCTGGACAGGCAGGAGACTCTAGCAGCGCTGGACAGGCGGGAGACTCTAGCAGCGCTGGACAGGCGGGAGACTCTAGCAGCGCTGGACAGGCAGGAGACTCTAGCAGCTCTGGACAGGCTGGAGACTCTAGCAGCTCTGGACAGGCTGGAGCACCTGTAGGGCTGAGACGGAGAGACAGCCTGGTGCGGGGGGCTGCCACCGGAGGGCTGGTGCGTGGAGGTGGCACTGGATAGACCGGACCGTGCAGGCACACTGGAGCTCTTGAGCACCGAGCCTGCCCAACCTTACCTGGTGGAATGCTCCCGGTCGCACTGCCAGTGTGGCGAGGTGGAATAGCCCGCACTGGGCTGTGCAGGCGAACCGGCGACACCATGCATAAGGCTGGTGCCATGTACGCCGGCCCAAGGAGACGCACTGGAGACCAGATGCGTAAAGCAGGTTTCACCCGCACTGGGGACACCGTGCGCTCCACAGCATAACACGGTGCCTGCCCGGTCTCTCTCACCCACCGGTAAGCACAGGAAGTTGGCACAGGTCTCCTACCTGGCTTCGCCACACTCCCTGTGTGCCACACTCCCTGTGTGCCACCCCCCAATACATTTTTGGGGCTGACTCTCGGGCTTCCATCCGCACCGCCGTGCTGCCTCCTCATACCAGCGCCTCTCCGCCTTCGCTGCCTCCAGCTCTTCTTTGGGGAGTCGATATTCTCCTGGCTGTGCCCAGGGTCCTTTCCCATCTAGGATCTCCTCCCAAGTCCATGTCTCTACATAGTGCTGCCTCTCCTGCTGCTGTTGCTGCTGCTGCTGCCTCTCCTGCTGCTGCCTGTTACCACGCCGCTTGGTCCTTGGTTAGTGGGTGATTCTGTCACAAAATAACAAGGAAAACAAAGAATACTAAGGTCAGGGTGTGACAAAATGACTATTGTAGCTGGAAACGGGACATTTTTTATGGAATATCTACATAGGCGTACAGAGGCCCATTATCAGCAACCATCACTCCTGTGTTCCAATGGCATGTTGTGTTAACTAATCCAAGTTTATCATTTTAAAAGGCTAATTGATCATTAGAAAACCCTTTTGCAATTATGTTAGCACAACTGAAAACTGTTGATCTGATTAAAGAAGCAATAAAACTGGCCTTCTTTAGACTAGTTCAGTATCTGAAGCATCAGCATTTGTGGGTTCGATTACAGGCTCAAAATGGATAGAAACAAAGAACTTTCTTCTGAAACTCGTCAGTCTATTCTTGTTCTGAGAAATGAAGGCTATTCCGTGTGAGAGGAAACTGGATCTAATCAGAATAGAAAGAGGAGTGGGATGCCCCGGTGCACAACTGAGCAAGAGGACAAGTACATTAGAGTGTCTAGTTTGAGAAACGGACACCTCACAAGTTCTCCACCAGCAGCTTCATTAAATAGTACCCGCAAAACACCAGTCTCAACGTCAACAGTGAAGAGGCGACTCCGGGATGCTGGTTTCTGATAATGGGCCTCTGTACGCCTATGTATATATTCCTGTAAGGGTTTTCCTGTGGTGAAGGAGAAGCGGACCAAAATGCAGCGTGGTGGTTATTCATGTTCTTTAATAAAGGAACTAGACATGAAATAACTAACGAAACAATAAATGTGCAAAAACCTAAACAGTCCTATCTGGTGCAAACACAGAGACAGGAACAATCACCCACAAACACACAGTGAAACCCAGGCTACCTAAGTATGATTCTCAATCAGAGACAACTAATGACACCTGCCTCTGATTGAGCACCATACTAGGCCGAAACATAGAAATACCCAAAACCTAGAAAAACAAACAGACTGCCCACCCAACTCACGCCCTGACCATACTAAATAAATACAAAACAAAGGAAATAAAGGTCAGAACGTGACAATTCCATATAAAATCAGCCGTTTCCAACTACAGTAGTCATTTACAACATTAACAATGTCTCCACTGTATTTCCGATCAATTTGATGTTATTGTAATGGACAAAACATGTGCTTTTCTTGGGTAACACACATGCACTGTATGCTCATAAAGTACTGATGTCTAGTGTATTATGTCGCCCTCTGGTCTTAGTAGAGAAAAAAGTGCAAAATTCAATGATAATGCTCCTGTAGCTAGACAATGTTAGACATTGCTTTTATAATTCTACTTCTCAGCCAGGCCCTATTGAAATGGAGAACAGGTATTCCTTAGATAAGTTATCAGCTCATGTCTTACCCCACCTTACCTGTTTAATTCAATTAGACTTGAATCGAAATGGAAAGAGAGATAACGTTACAATTTGACTTTCAAGATGCCACAATGTATGGCAACATTTTTTATCTCGACCGTAGTTTCATTTCCATCTCATTACTAAGAAGGTAAACAAACAGAAAAGGTAGCGTTTCTCAGTGAGAACGTTGTGTGTTTCTGAACATTATTGATAGGTATTTTCTTTCCTAATCTCCTAGAGTGAAGGCTAGGCTACATCAAAGCTTCAGTGAATTCCCAGAGTACCGTGATGTGTAGGTGGTAGAGGGCTGGATTGATTGTTTCCAGATTGACCTGAGTAATCAATAGGTCCTGATCATACACTTGCTGCCACAACTCCACTCAGTTGATTTGAACTGTTATACAATCATTGATCACCCCAGGTGATTTCAACTTAACCAAACATTAATGATCCTCTGACTGTATAGGCTTATGTGTGTTAACCTCAACACTTTCCAGTCATGTAACCTAGAAATCATTGTTGAGGCCAATCTAATAAAACCAGATCAAATGTAATTTACGAAAGTTCAATCATGAAGGCTGGTCTGAAGCATAACATAATTCACTTTTGTTTCCTATTCCACGGGCATATTGGGAATGAATACAAATGTACCATCATCAAAAGAGCGTCTTCTTTCTTCTCCTCTTTCCTATTAGCCATGTGCGGAATGTCATTCACCTACTTACCTTATAGCCTATAACACAGCACAATAATGCACATTCCTCACACCTGCTGTTTAACCTTGCAATTATCACCTTCCTCTTTCTCAACCAATGGGTGTAATTATTGGGATGTATTTATACTGTATGTCAAATGACCCATGTTCTCTCACTTGCTGTTTTTTGGCAACAATTTTCAACAACCATCCACTTCCCCACCACAAGCAGCTATAATAATCTTAGGGCCCGTCACTGGAACTCCTTTACCCCAGCGGGCGGGGGGCTTCAATGCCAGCAGCCCTGCATAGGGCTACCTGCCATCACATCATCAGAAACGAGGTCATTCCCCAAACTATTTAATAAAATGTCATATTGCATTCCGTCTTTGTTGTTCGTTCAGTTAAGCCTGTACTCGATTGAACAGCAGGGACAAATGCACCTAAATAGCAAGCAGAAAATAGGCACTCAATTCACCCTGGTGTTGGGTCCCCATTACAGAGCCAGCCCTGTCCTGTGTAATTGAACATCATGTTTTTATGAGACCATTCTATGACCGTCATTCACCACCATTTATAAAGAAGTGTTCGTCAATGTTTATTTTTTACATTTGATTTAACCTTTATTGAAATAGGCAAGTCAGTTAAAGAACAAATGATTATTTACAATGTGACGCTGCAGGCACTGACTGGACAGATACGGAAGCAATGAAATGATCGTTTGTTGGAGAATCATTCGGTTGAGACTTTGTCACTACCCAAGTGGGAGCGTAGTAAACGATAAGTCCTTCAAGATGAGGAAATACATTTTCTAGAGGTTGTAGAGGAGCTGTTTCCTGTCTCCAGGGTTGCTCTATAAATTATAGTTTAAAAAAGAGAAGCAGTAATGAAATTGATTCAGGCTGTGGCACGGAATTGCCGCCCAGCATGGTAGAAATGATAAGCTACCTCCATGATGCATTGCCTAACCCAGGAAATTGCATTTCTTTTCGAGATGGGGGACCGGACCTACTGTATACAGAGTTTTCACAACAACAACAAAATCAGGTTGCCCTGGCAATGTAAGTGGGCAATATTGAGCATCAGAAAGCTACAAATAAATGAACATTTATGAATGGTTGTCTCTTTCAGTTGAGGCAAGACTAAATGTGAGTTTTCTTGGAACAGCCCAATGAGAAGTCATATGGAGTAATAGTGCAGAACAGGACTTTACGGAACCTTGTACAGATGTAATGCGTATAGTGATGGAAATTTCAGGAGCAAAGATACCCATACATACTACAGTCATGAGCAAGATTGACTGAACTTGATACATACTGTACAGTATGTAATAAACATGCTTTAATATATTATGATGGGACTATAGTCAATTTCTTCTCAAGCTTCTCTCTCTCTCTCTCTCTCTCTCTCCAGATGCAGAAGCTGAAGCGCTCATTTTCCTTCAAAACCAAGAGAATGCGCAGCAAGAGCGCAGACAATTTCTTCCAGCGCAACAACAGTGACGCCAAGCTGTCGACAGAGCTGCTCTCGGACAACAGCAGCATCACAGGCCAAATGAGCATCATCGGGGTTACGGTGGCCAATCCCGTCCACCCTGTCCACCATGCCCCCCCTCGCTCAACCTCCAACCTGGTGATCTCTAATGCGCCCCCGGCCATCCCATGTGCCCCCCCTTCCTTGGTCTACTCCCCGGGGCGCCACCCCCTCGCCATCGACCCCACCGGACACGGCTTCATGGAGCACATCTTTAAGAAGCCCACCTTCTGTGACGTCTGCAACCACATGATCGTAGGTAATGGTCACCCTTCCAACCCAAATAAACATTTGCACCGCATTGTATTGCAGAAAAAAACTCAATGCAGATGATCTGGAAGGTGTCACTTATCCAGTGACTCTCGTTGATGTTTTGAAATGTTCTCTGTAATTACTGCATATGGTATTTCAATGATTTAAGAGAAAGCATTGTTATGAAACCACCCCTTTCTCGGTGAGATGTAGTTCTATCCATCAAAATGTGTCAGGCGGTCACAAGTGTCATAGAGTCATACTTAACCACTAGCTTCATTCCCGTAGGAACAGCCCGACAGCGGAAATGTGTCAGTGTTGTCCAGGAGCTGCAGTATGAACTGGGTGCTTAGTGAAAGAGGTCAGTCGGTCTCTCAGTGTCTGACAGGCAGCACAGTTCCATATGGCGGTCCCCAAACAGATGCTCCACCTTCCTTGCCCCCTTGTTAGGCACCATGCAGGCAGGGACCACCGGGAGCTTATGTAACAAGGTAGTAATGAGGGTCGCTTCAGACCATCTGCTAAGCCAGTGTTTGACAGCCAATAAAACAAAACAGACGGTAGGTAGGGACCACGTGCTTTTGGTGTTGTTTGATGTGTTGGGGAGATGGGAGTACCAGGAGAATGGATCATTTGTTTCCTCTCTGAGTTTGAGGAACAATAGTGCTTTATTATTATGTAAAAAGTGCTTTGTTATTACGTACACTGCCGTTCAACATTTTTGGGTCATTTATAAATGTCCTTGTTTTTGAAAGAAAAGCACATTTTTTGTCCATTAAAATAACATAAAATTGATCAGAAATACAGTGTAGACATTGTTAATGTTGTAAATGACTATTGTAGCTGGAAACGGAAGATTGTAATAGAATATCTACATAGGCGTACAGAGGCCCATTATCAGCAACCATCACTCCTGTGTTCCAATGGCATGTTGTGTTAACTAATCCAAGTTTATCATTTTTAAAGGCTTATTGATCATTAGAAAACCCTTTTGCAATTATGTTAGCATAACTGAAACTGTTGTACTGATTAAAACAGCACTAAAACTGGCCTTCTTTAGACTAGTTGATTATCTGGAGCATCAGCATTTGTGGGTTCGATTACAGGCTCAAAATGGCCAGAAACAAAGACTTTCTTCTGAAACTCGTCAGTCTATTCTTGTTCTGAGAAATGAAGGCTATTCCATGCGATAAATTGCCATGAAACTGAAGATCTCGTACAACACTGTGTACTACTCCCTTCACAGAACAGCACAAACGGGCACTAACCAGAATAGAAAGAAGAGTGGGAGGCCCTGGTGCACAACTGAGCAAGAGGACAAGTACATTAGAGTTTCTAGTTTGAGAAACGGACACCTCACAAGTCCTCAACTGGAAGCTTCATTAAATAGTACCCGCAAAATACCAGTCTCAACATCAACAGTAAAGAGGCGACTCTGGGATGCTGGCCTTCTAGGCAGAGTTGCAAAGAAAAAGCCATCTCTCAGACTGGCCAATAAAAAGAAAAGATTAAGATGGGCAAAAGAACACAGACACTGGACAGAGGAACTCTGCCTAGAAGTCCAGCATCCTGGAGTCACCCCTTCACTGTTGATGCTATGCATAAATTAAGGGGCCTGATGAACATTCCTCAGCGATCAATGCATCTCTAAATCCTATCTAGACTGTAGATGGTTGGAAGTAAGCCATATTAGAAAACCTGTTGAGAATTCTCTGCCAGGAGTCAACAACACCCTGTTTGCACTTTTTACTTTTGTCGCATAAAATATTTCAGAAAAGTCCATGCTATACTATCTAGCCCTCTCACTCCACCTCTCTCTCTATTATTTTTCTGACTGTCCCCAAGCACTTGAAAGATGTCTTGTGCGTTGCTCCCTCAAATTTTGGTGGAAATAAGCTTCAGTCGGCTTTTCAAAAAGCCATTTAATTGACTAGAAGGCTCCTTGCGTTCCGCGGATGTAGGCCTTGGCCATAAAAGTCTCTCTTATTGAACGTGATGGGAACTCCACAGCAGATTAGTTGCCTCTGATTGAGCACCGCACATTACTCGGTTATTGATTAAAGGGCCTTGCTGCAAATGACCTATTAAATAAAGTCTACCTTGTTACTGGGGAGTGAATAGGAGAGTTATAGGGGGGTGACAGAGGGTGGAAAGTAATTTACAGTTGAAAAGAGGTGATAAATAATCGTCCAGCTTTTACTGAATGCCTCGATATGAATAATTTTCTAGCTGTAAGCTATGTGTGTATGCGTGTGTTTATGAGTATTGAACAAATAGACTTTATACAGCTTATAAGGCATGTATGGAGGCCAATTATGCACGGGTTGCCTCATAACCTGCAGTCGCTGGGCAGACGGGTTTAGGGTCAATAAATATTGTGGGGCTAAAGGGCGGGTGGGTGGCAGACGGGTTGAATAAAGAGAAACAATACCTTAAAAACGTATTTTAAAAAGTATCATTATTGTGCAATTTACATAGGCTACATTGAGGTTTTTCTTTCATTATTTTAGGCTATCTGGTATGACTGCATAAGCCTAAACTTCAGGGTTTAACTGTATTTCCGCCAAATTGCCTACACAGCCAATTGCCAAATAATGCTTTTGGGAAGGGCAGAAAAAGTTAACGTCAATCCACGGAAGCAAAAAAGGACATTATCGAAGTTTAATAATTCAATCAAACAAAAGCTGCAAAAGGAGAGGTGAAAATAATATTTGGAAAAGATTTGGTGAAGTGGTAAAAGAGGATGATAGCAGTGTTATGTCGTGTGTGATGATTGTGAGGCTCTATACAACTTCGACAGTCACAAGTCTTGTTTTATAGAATTCAATACATTTAATGTGCTGCGCATATGAAGGGCCTACATGTATCAACTTTCACAGTGGATGCTTTTGTTTATACGTTTTGTGCGAATTCATTGATCATCACCAAATGCATCATGAAAACAATATTGAGCTTCTGGAATAATGGCCATTCTGGGGTGATAAATACAGTACCAGTCAAAACTTTGGACACACCTACTCATTGAAAGCTTTTTCTTTATTTTTACTATTTTCTGAAGACATCAAAACTATGAAATAACACAAAAAAAGTGTTCAACAAATCTAAATATATTTGATATTTGATATTCTTCAAAGTAGCCACCCTTTGCCTTGATGACAGCTTTGCACACTCTTGGCATTCTCTCAACCAGCTAAATGAGGTAGTCACCTGAAATGCATTTCAATTAACAGGCGTGCCTTGTTAAAAGTTAATTTGTGGAATTTCTTTCCTTCTTAATGCGTTTGAGCCAATCAGTTCAGGTAGGGGTGGTATATATATTTTTTGGTAAAAACCAAGTCCATATTATGGCAAGAACAGCTCAAATAAGAAAAGAGAAACAACAGTCCATCATTACTTTTAAAAAATTATGTCAGTCAATCTGGAACATTTCAAGAACTTTGAAAGTTTCTTCAAGTGCAGTCGCAAAAACCATCAAGCGCTATGATCAAACTGGCTGTAATGAGGACCGCCACAGGAAATTAAGACTTAGAGTTACCTCTGCTGCAGAGGATAAGTTCATTAGAGTTACCAGCCTCAGAAATTGCTACCCAAATAAATGCTTCACAGAGTTCAAGTAACACACATCTCAACATCAACTGTTCAGAGGAGACTGCGTGAATCAGACCTCCATGGTCTAATTTCTACAAAGAAACCACTACTAAAGGACACCAATAATAAGAAGAGACTTGCTTGGGCCCAGAAACACGAGCAATGGACATTAGACCTGTGGAAATCTGTCCTTTGGCCTGGAGTCCAAATAGCGTTGGGAGCTATGGGCTCAAGTTATCCTGCCTCTCACCCGTCCTTAAAGGGTTCTCCGAATCCTGTGAAGCATGGAAGTGGGCAGATTTCCTCGTCCTTCTCGCCAGCCTTGATTTTGGGCAGCTCCATGGTAAGAAATGGCACTGTTCCTGGTGCAAAAACACTGTCCTATCCCGGAGCTCGAATAAATAACATTTACTAAGCTTCTCCCGAATGTTCTATGCCAGGTCTGTGCAAAGCTGTCATCAACGCAAAGGCTACCTTGAAGAATATAAAATATATTTAGATTTGGTTACTACATGATTCCATATGTGTTATTTCATAGTTTTGATGTCTTCACTATTATTCTACAATGTAGAAAATAGTAAATTAAGAAAACCCCTTGAATGAGTAGGTGTGTCCAAACTTTTGACTGGTATATATATATATATACAAAATAATATATAATGTCAAAGTGAAAAGAACATTCTATTAAAAAAAATATATATATATACATCCCAAGGAGCACTGTGCAAGCGATAATATTGAAATGGAAGGAGTAGCAGACCACTGCAAATCTACCAAGACCTGGCCGTCCCTCTAAACATTCAGCTCATACAAGGAGAAGACTGATCAGAGATGCAGCCAAGAGGCCCATGATCACTCTGGATGAACTGCAGAGATCTACAGCTGAGGTGGGAGACTCTGTCCATAGGACAACAATCAGTCGTATATTGCACAAATCTGGCCTTTATGGAAGACTGGCAAGAAGAAAGCCATTTCTTAAAGATATCCATAAAAAGTGTCGTTTAAAGTTTGCCACAAGCCACCTGGGAGACACACCAAACATGTGGAAGAAGGTGCTCTGGTCAGATGAAACCAAAATTGAACTTTTTGGCAACAATGCAAAACATTATGTTTGGCGTAAAAGCAACACAGCTCATCACCCTGAACACGCCATCCCCACTGTCAAACATGGTGGTGGCAGCATCATGGTTTGGGCCTGCTTTTCTTCAGCAGGGACAGGGAAGATGGTTAAAATTGATGGGAAGATGGATGAAGCCAAATACAGGACCATTCTGGAAGAAAACCTGATGGAGTCTGCAAAAGACCTGAGACTGGGACGGAGATTTGTCTTCCAACAAGACAATGATCCAAAACATAAAGCAAAATCTACAATGGAATGGTTCAAAAATAAACATATCCAGGTGTTAGAATGGCCAAGTCAAAGTCCAGACCTGAATCCAATCGAGAATCTGTGGAAAGAACTGAAAACTGCTGTTCACAAATGCTCTCCATCCAACCTCACTGAGCTCGAGCTGTTTTGCAAGGAGGAATGGGAAAAAATTTCAGTCTCTCGATGTGCAAAACTGATAGAGACATACCCCAAGCGACTTACAGCTGTAATCGCAGCAAAAGGTGGCACTACAAAGTATTAACTTAAGGGGGCTGAATAATTTTGCACGCCGAATTTTTCAGTTTTTGATTTGTTAAAAAAGTTTGAAATATCCAATAAATGTCGTTCCACTTCATGATTGTGTCCCATTTGTTGTTGATTCTTCACAAAAAAATACAGTTTTATATCTTTATGTTTGAAGCCCGAAATGTGGCAAAAGGTCGCAAAGTTCAAGGGGGCCGAATACTTTCGCAAGGCACTGTATATATATTATTATTTTTAATAGAATGTTCTTTTCACTTTGACATGATATATTATTTGTATGTAGGTCAATGACAAGAAAGTACAATTAAATCAAATCAAATGTATTTATATAGCCCTCCTTACATCAGCTGATATCTCAAAGTGCTGTACAGAAACCCAGCCTAAAACCACAAACAGCAAGCAATGCAGGTGTAGAAGCATAGTGCCTAGGAAAAACTCACTAGAAAGGCCAAAATCTAGGTAGAAACCTAGAGAGGAACCAGGCTATGAGGGGTGGCTAGTCCTCTTCTGGTTGTGCCGGGTGGAGATTATAACAGAACATGGCCAAGATGTTCAAATGTTCATAAATGACCAGCATGGTCAAATAATAATAATCACAGTAGTTGTCGAGGGTGCAACAGGTCAGCACCTCAGGAGTAAATGTCAGTTGGCTTTTCATAGCCGATCATTAAGAGTATCTCTACCGCTCCTGCTGTCTCTAGAGAGTTGAAAACAGCGGGTCTGGGACAGGTAGTACGTCCGGTGAACAGGTCAGTGTTCCATAGCCGCAGGCAAAACAGTTGAAACTGGAGCAGCAGCACGGCCAGGTGGACTGGGGACAGCAAAGAGTCCACATGCCAGGAAGTCCTGAGGCATGGTCCTAGGGCTCAAATCTATTTCAATTCCACTTTGTAACTGAACAAAATGCGAAAAAAGTTCAGAAAGTGACAATAAAGGGTTCAGGTCTGTCACATGTCCAAACTATTACTGCGGTTGCCATGGTGCCATCACTTCTCCTGTTATAATCAGAAGCTTCTTGCCAACTCACTCCACCAGCCACTATTCACCACCGTATGTCATTACCCAGCTGAAAGGGCAGTGGGGATGGCTTTTGTCAGATGGAAGTGTCTAGGCACTTGGGCACCATAGCTCATTCTATAGCTGCACTCATCTCATTCAGCGTGAGGGGTTCTCATCATTCTTCCATGTTATCACATGAGTCAGTGAAAGCACCCCCATTCAACAACTGTGTGACAAGGGTTTAATTTGACCTTTGGTATTATTTGGTATTTTTTAAGGATCCCCATTAGCTGTTGCAAAAGCAGCAGCTACTCTTGCTGGGGTCCACATGAAACATTACATAATACAGAACATTAATAGACAAGAACAGCTCAAGGAAAGCACTACATCAATTTAAAAAAGACGCACGTAGACAACATATCAATACATACACATAAAATATCTAGGTTAAATAGGGGATAGGCGTTGTGCCGTGAGGTGTCGCTTTATCTGTCTTTTGAAACCAGGTGTGCTGTTCATTTGTGCAATATGAGATGGAACAGAGTTCCATGCAATAATGGCTCTATAAAATACTGTACGCTTTCTTCCAATTTCTCTGGATTTGGGGACTGTGAAAAGACCCCATGGTGTCATGTCTGATGGGATAAGTGTGTGTGTCAGAGCTGTGGGTAAGTTGAATATGCAAACAAATTGGTATTTTCAACACATTAATGTTTCTCATAAAAAGAAGAAATGATGCGGGTCAGTCTCTCCTCAACTCTTAGCCAAGAGAGACTGGCATGCATAGTATTTATATTAGCCCTCTGATTTCAATGAAGAGCAATACATGCTTCTTTGTTCTGGGCCAGCTGCAACTTAACTAGGTCTTTCCTTGCAGCACTCGACCACACGACTGGACAATAATCAAGATAATCAACTTGTTCAACAGCGACACCAGTCATTACCTGATTGAGCTGAGGTCTAATTTAGGGAATGATTTGTTCCAAATACAATGCTCTTAATTTTACAGATGTTCAGGACCATTTATTTTACTGGCCACCCATTCCAAAACAGACTGCAGCTCTTTGTTAAGGGTTTCAGTGGCTTCATTAGCTGTCTTTCTGCCCATAATTTCATTTAAACTACTCCAACGTTTTTTCCATCATTCTTTATATCATTGATCTTGGCTTCATAATACAGTTTCCTCTTCTTTTTGTTGAGTTTACTCATATCATTTTTCAATTTGCAGTAAATCAGCCAGTTATTTGTACAGCTAGACCTATTAGCCACTCCTTTTGCCCCATCTCTTGCAACCGTACAGTTGTTCAACTCCTCATCAATCCATGGCGCCTGAACAGTTCTAACAGTCAGTTTCTTAACAGGTGCATGTTTATCAATAATTGGAAGAGGAAATGTCATAAATTCATCAAGTGCAGCACCTGGATGCTCCTTATTAATCACATCAGACCAGCAAATATCTTTAACATCATCCACATAAGAGTCACAGCACTATTTTAGGCCCACCTATTGGAACTTTGGCTTTCCTGGATATAGCCACTGCATCCAATGAGTATGGATACAGCTTTAGAACAAAGTTCTACAGTATTAGTAAAACTGCGATTGATACATGTGAATGATCTTGTTCCTGTAGTGTTTGTAAACACCTTGGTAGTTGATTAACCAGATTATAGGCACTGGCTTCATTGAGAAGCTTCCTCTTGAGCAGACAGCTTGATGAAAACCAGTCAATATTCAGTTCCCAAGAAAGTAGACCTCTCTGTTTACATCACATACACACTATCAAGCATTTCACACACATTATTTAGATACTGACTGTAAGCACTTGGTGGCTTAAAGCAATATCCCAAAAGAAAAGGCTTTAGATGTGCAAAGTGACCACCTGTAACCACAACACCCTTGACTAAGATATTCTCTAAGCATTGCAGGGATATGGCTGTGAATATATACAGCAACACCTCCCCCATAAGCATGTCCGTCTCTTCTATAGATGTTATATTCTTGTATTGCTACTTCTGTATCATCAAATGAATTATCTAAGTGAGTCTCAGAAATGGCTATTATATGAATGCTATACATGTGGCCTTATTTCTAAGGGGCTAATTAATATGGGCTATTTTCAGCCCTTTCCTGTGTAGCTTATCAGAGAAAGAAATAACATGGAAAAGAGAAAACAAAGCAAGAAAACAAAATATACATTCCATTAATCAGTTGGTGTGTGTGTGCTGCGGGTTGAAGCTATGAACCCATAAGCTTGGCTCTATCATCCCTTCCAGTCTTTTGGGAGGGAGGGTGTGCAATGAGCCTGTCATAGCGGATTCAAGTAAAGACCCCACACACTATGGCAGCTTTCATGGCTGGGATAAGTTATTTTCTCTTCTGGTGCACAGCTTTAGGATAGTCCTCATTGAAGAAGATGTATGTTCCTCTCATGTTCTTGGCTCTTTCCAGAATAGCTACCTTGTCCTTGAACCTCAGGAACTTGACCACTTATCGGCCTGGACCTGTCACCTGGGCCGGTGGTGGGTTTTCCAGTTCTGTGGGTGCGCTCTACCTCAATCTTCCTGTGGTCCATCTTCAGTTTCTCTGAGATAATTTCCCTCACTTTGTCCTCAGACTCCATCCAGGTCTCGTGTGGAGATTCTGCAATTCCGTCCACAACCATGTTGTGTCGCCTTGATTGTACCTCGAGATAATCTGATTTCTCTGTCATTGTTATCATGGATTCACATACAGAACTGATGTCCTCTCTCAATGACTTACAGATTGCTGTCATCTTAGGAGAACTGCAAACATTTATTCAGGTCCTGGACCTCTCTGGTCAGGTTGTGCATTATTTTATTAGTTGACTCCACCAGTATTTGGACAAAACACTTGAAGCTATTTTCTTGTTGTTGTAACAACTGCTTGTATAACTATTTTTGATTGTTTAAAAGATCCTTCACCTGTGATAGAGAGACACCACTGTCCTCAATGGTACTCCTGCCGGCTTTGGTCTTTGTCATGGTAGCAAAGTAGGTTGCGCTGTTACTCCTCGCAGTTCCAGACAGGTCAGGTCGCAGGGAAGATTGAAAACAATAAACAACAGGGATCTACATAGCCACAAACCCGGGACAATCCGTGGTCCCAGCCACAATGGCTAACCGCGTCGTGGGCTGCGTTCAACCCCTCATGAAAACCCTGCTAGCTTGATAGGCAGCTAGCTAACAGCTAGCTAGCAGCTACACCAAACAGCTCCTCAGATCCGGCCTTGTTCGGCAAGATCACTGGACAGCAGTGGAGGCTGCTGAGGGGAGGTCGGCTCATAATAATGGCTGGAATGGAACGAATGGAGCCCGTTCTCCCCAATTAAGGTGCCACTAACCTCATGTGCTGGACAGAGAGTAGCAGTCCCAGCAACTAATGCCAACCGGGTTGCGGGATCCAAACTCAAAAGATAGCTAGCTACTAAGAAACTTTTCAATACACTTTTAAAACAACAAACTTTCAAAAACAACAAAACAAGCTCTCCCTCGTTCCGTGCTCAACAGGAAGAGACGTGAATGATTACTGTTTCATTGTCTCCAAGTGGCTACACAGGTTTGCTATGCTGTCAATCAGGCACTCTTAGCTATCCAGATAGATATTGCAGTGATCACAATATAGGCCAGTCATAGTTCCTATTAAAAACAGTCATAAAGGGTACACAGTAATTGCAGTAGAAACAGTAATCCATGCCTTCCAAGTCATACTAGTATGAGTTCACTTTGTTGTAACCTTGACATTTGACATTAGCAGTAACCTAACCTTGTCACCAGGCCTACGAAGTCTACTGTAGTGTACAAGACTATCAATAACCTGACTTTGCTTGAAAAAAATCTCTACAGGTGTAGGTTTATAGGGCTTATGTTCCCCTCTGGTTTACAGTTGCTGTTGGTTTGTTTGTTGCCTTGTTGTTGATTGTGATCTGACAAGGATCCTATTCCTCTGGTTTCCATCTCAGTATCACTAACAACTCCTGTTGTTGTCTATTAATGAGGCTTAGTCAAACAACACAGGACAGACTGCAGGATAAGAACCTATCTTTTCCCTCTGGTTAAAGTCGTTTTGGACGGATGGGGGATATGAAGGTGTGCTCAGTCATTCATGACCTGTTAAGAAAAAAAGTAATTTATGATGATAATTGCGTCATCATTAACCTTTTTTATAGGTCGGTGCTCATAGACAGTACTTTACAACTTTGTATGAAATTCCTGCTTTTACTGTGTACCTATATGACAATTTTTTAATGGAAATTATGGCTGTTGCTCTTTGCAGTTTTGTTCATTCCTGCTCTTGGAGTTCTACATTTTAGGTGCTGGTACGCCAATGTTGTCCATACCGGTGTGCACCAGCTCAATTCAAGCACTGATGCGTTGAGAGTCACGTCAACAAGTCATTAATTAAGGATCATTTCAGTTTGACAGGGGGCAGAGACATAGACAGTCTCATCAGTCTAGCCTGGACAGGGCCTCTCCAAACATCAGCTGTATATTCAGCTCTCATCCTATGGATCAGGTTTTACTGCTGTAATTTGGGCCTGTATGACATCTCACCGCTAATCCAGATTCCACTGTAAATTATGAATGATGGCTGTGCAGTAAGTCAACATGGACACTAACAGAACTCAAACAAACCAGGGCTCACTCTGCCTCGGTGCGATGTGAAGGAATCGATCAGGCTTTTGTGTGTTCACATATTCACACACACACAGTGTCTGGGCTGGGCACGGGCTCATTGATTAATCAATTACTGGAAGCAAATAGTTTTGCCAGACAAATGGCAAATGGCAGTGGGGCTTGTCGTGGAAAGTACTGAAAGAGATTTGGTCATTTCTTCAAACAATCATCTTTATTTAATATTGATTATTTATTGCAATAATGAGGCTGGTCGACCCCCCACCCTTGAGTGTTGGACCGAGTAACCAAACATTTACACAAATGCACAATACTATGTATAGCTGACACTAACGATGCTCATTCATGGTTGGTTCAACCCCCCTCATGCAGACCAAGGAGCATCATAAGCCACTGGATTCATCCTGTCGTTATCTGCACGTCGGTTGTTGTCTTAACCCCACCCTGGCTTAGTTTCCCAGATGCAAGGACGATTTAGAGAAAATTAGGAATTGTTCTAAACTCCTCCTGGCTATCTCTATCTCGGTTACACCCACCACATCTTGTTTATGTAATGCAGTCTTTAACTAATTTGTCAGCTCAAGCCATCTCTGGTGACCATACGCCCAGATAAGCTCCAGGGAACTAGAGTGGAGACACTAACAGGACAGAAATGTCTTTCTATTAGTTCAATATTAATTGTTAACCATTAATATCAAATAACCCAGGTATTTACATAATTTTTCTATCACAGACTCATATGTTGCATATTATTACGTGATCACCATTGTCGATGGAATTAATGCTCAGTTAGGTTTCATAGGAACACGCTATTGTGAAGTCTACTCTACAAAGCCAATCAATAACATGGGCAGAAAATGGAGGAAAAGGGGTTGATACGGAAATATAGACACAGATAACAGATAATCAAATCCAGTATTCCAAGATGGTGTAGCATTCAGACGTCTTTGTCTTTTGTCCTGTCGTGTCCCTTGTATATATCTTTTTTTATTTTATTCTTTGCATATCTTTTAAAAATATTTTCCTAAAACTCAGCTTCTAAATACTCTCCTGCAAACCGCCTCACCCAATGTGGCGTGGATCTGCTTTTTTCTAAAGTATTTCTATTTACTTCGGATCTGGAATCCCTCAACTGAAGCTAGCCAGCTAACTACCTACCAGCTATCAGTTAGCAAACCATTGCTAGCGGTCATCAGCTAACCTTCAGCTCGGAAAGCTCTCGCCAGTTCGAACAACGTGACTCAAACCAGAGCATAACGGACCTATTTCTATCCATATCCCCGGATTCCTACCGCTAACTCTGAACATTTTCATCTGGATCTTCGCAACTAGCTAACCGCAATCCCGCGTGACCACTCCTGGCTAGCGTTTCCATCCCAAAGCAAGCACGAATTAGCCTGAAGCTAGCCTGGACAGTGCTCCTGTGCTACCACCGAAGCCCACTCCTGGGCTACAATATCCAGACCCCTTCCTATATCGCAACAAAGCATCCTTCACTCATGCTGCCAAACATACCCTCGTAAAACTGACCATCCTACCGATCCTCGATATCGGTGCAGTCATCTATAAAATAGCCTCCAACACTCTACTCAACAAACTGGATGCAGTCTATCACAGTGCCATCCGTTTTGTCACCAAAGCCCCATACACTACCCACCATTGCGACCTGTACGCTCTCGTTGGTTGGCCCTCGCTTCATACTCGTCGCCAAACCCACTGGCTACAGGTTATCTACAAGTCTCTGCTAGGTAAAGCCCCGCCTTATCTCTGCTCACTGGTCACCATAGCAGCACCCACTCGTAGCATGCGCTCCAGCAGGTATATCTCATTGGTCACCTCCAAAGCCAATTCCTCCTTTAGTCATCTTTCCTTCCAGTTCTCTGCTGCCAATGACTGGAACGAACTGCAAAAATCTCTGAAGCTGGAGACTCATATCTCCCTCACTAGCTTTAAGCACCAGCTGTCAGAGCAGCTCACAGATCACTGCACCTGTACATAGCCCATCTGTGAACAGCCCATCTATCTACCTACCTCATCCCCATACTGTATTTATTTATTTATTTATTTATTTATCTTGCTCCTTTGCACCACAGTATCTCTACGTGCACATTCATCTTCTGCACATCTACCATTCCAGTGTTTAATTGCTATATTGTAATTACTTCACCACCATGGCCTATTTATTGCCTTAACTCCCTTATCATACCTCATTTGCACTCACTGTATATAGACTTTTTGTTTTCTTTTGTTCTACTGTATTATTGACTGTATTATTAAGGCCCTCCCCCGCTCTCCTTTCGGAAAATCTGACCACGACTCCATTTTGTTGCTCCCTGCCTACAGACAGAAACTAAAACAAGAAGCTCCCGCGCTGAGGTCTGTTCAACGCTGTTCAATCTGATTCCACACTCCAAGACTGCTTCCATCACATGGACTGGGATATGTTTCGTATTGCGTCAAACAACAACATTGACGAATACGCTGATTCGGTGAGCGAGTTCATTAGAACGTGCGTTGAAGATGTCGTTCCCATAGCAACGATTAAAACATTCCCAAACCAGAAACCGTGGATTGATGGCAGCATTCGCGTGAAACTGAAAGCGCGAACCACTGCTTTTAATCAGGGCAAGGTGACCGGAAACATGACCGAATACAAACAGTGTAGCTATTCCCTCCACAAGGCAATCAAACAAGCTAAGCGTCAATATAGAGACAAAGTAGAATCGCAATTCAACGACTCAGACACACGAGGTATGTGGCAGGGTCTACAGTCAATCACGGATTACAAAAAGAAAACCAGCCCAGTCACGGACCAGGATGTCTTGCTCCCAGGCAGACTAAATAACTTTTTTGCCTGCTTTGAGGACAATACAGTGCCACTGATACGGCCCGCAACCAAAACATGCGGACTCTCCTTCACTGCAGCCGAGGTGAGTAAAACATTTAAACGTGTTAACCCTCGCAAGGCTGCAGGCCCAGACGGCATCCCCAGCCGCGCCCTCAGAGCATGCGCAGACCAGCTGGCTGGTGTGTTTACGGACATATTCAATCAATCCCTATCCCAGTCTGCTGTTCCCACATTCTTCAAGAGGGCCACCATTGTTCCTGTTCCCAAGAAAGCTAAGGTAACTGAGCTAAACGACTACTCACTTCCGTCATCATGAAATGCTTTGAGAGACTAGTCAAGGACCATATCACCTCCACCCTACCTGACACCCTAGACCCACTCCAATTTGCTTACCGCCCAAATAGGTTCACAGACGATGCAATCTCAACCACACTTCACACTGCCCTAACCCATCTGGACAAGAGGAATACCTATGTGAGAATGCTGTTCATCGACTACAGCTCAGCATTTAACACCATAGTACCCTCCAAACCCGTCATCAAGCTCGAGACCCTGGGTCTCGACCCCGCCCTGTGCAACTGGGTACTGGACTTCCTGACGGGCCGCCCCCAGGTGGTGAGGGTAGGTAACAACATCTCCACCCCGCTGATCCTCAACACTGGGGCCCCACAAGGGTGCGTTCTGAGCCCTCTCCTGTACTCCCTGTTCACCCACGACTGGGTGGCCACGCACGCCTCCAACTCAATCATAAAGTTTGCGGACGACACAACAATTGTAGGCTTGATTACCAACAACGACGAGACGGCCTACAGGGAGGAGGTGAGGGCCCTCGGAGTGTGGTGTCAGGAAAATAACCCCACACTCAATGTCAACGAAACTAAGGAGATGATTGTGGACTTCAGGAAACAGCAGAGGGAGCACCCCCCTATCCACATCGACAGGGACAGTAGTGGAGAGGGTAGTAAGTTTTAAGTTCCTCGGCGTACACATCACAGACAAACTGAATTGGTCCACCCACAAAGACAGCATCGTGAAGAAGGCGCAGCAGCGCCTCTTCAACCTCAGGAGGCTGAAGAAATTCGGCTTGTCACCAAAAGCACTCACAAACTTCTACAGATGCACAATCGAGAGCATCCTGTCGGGCTGTATCACCGCCTCGTACGGCAACTGCTCCGCCCACAACCGTAAGGCTCTCCAGAGGGTAGTGAGGTCTGCACAACGCATCACCGGGGGCAAACTACCTGCCCTCCAGGACACCTACATCACAGGAAGGCCATAAAGATCATCAAGGACAACAACCACCCGAGCCACTGCCTGTTCACCCCGCTATCATCCAGAAGGCGAGGTCAGTATAGGTGCATCAAAGCTGGGACCGAGAGACTAAAAAACAGCTTCTATCTCAAGGCCATCAGACTGTTAAACAGCCACCACTAACATTGAGTGGCTGCTGCCAACACACTGACTCAACTCCAGCCACTTTAATAATGGGAATTGATGTAAAATATATCACTAGCCACATTAAACAATGCTACTTAATATAATGTTTACATACCCTACATTATTCATCTCATATGTCTACGTATATACCGTACTCTATATCATCTACTGCATCTTTATGTAATACATGTATCACTAACCACTTTGAACTATGCCACTTTGTTTACATACTCATCTCATATGTATATACTGTACTCGATACCATCTACTGCATCTTGCCTATGCCGCTCTGTACCATCACTCATTCATATCTTTATGTACATATTCTTTATCCCTTTACACTTGTGTGTATAAGGTAGTAGTTTTGGAATTGTTAGTTAGATTACTCGTTGGTTATTACTGCATTGTCGGTGTCACGGTCTGACCATCGTTCGTATGTGTTTTCCTTGTTTTAGTGTTGGTCAGGACGTGAGCTGGGTGGGAATTCTATGTTGTGTGTCTGGTTTGTCTATTTCTATGTTTGGCCTGATATGGTTCTCAATCAGAGGCAGGTGTTAGTCATTGTCTCTGATTGGGAACCATATTTAGGTAGCCTGTTTTGTGTTGGGTTTTGTGGGTGATTGTCCTTAGTGTCTTGATGTCCTTGTTCTGTGTGTATGTGCACCAGTATTAGGCTGTTTCGGTTTTCGTTACGTTTATTGTTTTGTAGTTTTTAATATAGATTTGTGTTACGTTTGTTGAATAAACATGGATCGCAATCTACACGCTGCATTTTGGTCCGACTCTCCTTCACCACAAGAGAACCGTTACAGAATCACCCACCACAAACGGACCAAGCAGCGTGTCAACAGGCAGGAGCAGCCCAAAGAGGAGATGCGTAAGAAGGATTTCTGGACATGGGAGGAAATCCTCGACGGGAGAGGACCCTGGGCTAAACCAGGGGAGTGTAGCCTCCCAAAGGTGCAGCAGGAGAAGAGGCAACAGGAGCAGCCCAAAGAGGAGTACAGTATGGACTATACTTCTTGGGAGGAGATAGACAGGTGGGTGGTCGACCCAGGGAGAGTGCCGGAGCCCGCCTGGGATTCGATGGAGCAGTGCGCGGAAGGTTACAGGAGAATGAGGTTGGCGAAGCAAGCACGGCGGCGCGGACGGAAGCCGAGAGTCAGCCCCAAAAATGTCTTGGGGGGGGACTCACAGGGAGTAGGGCTACGCCAGGTAGGAGACCTGCGCAAACTCCCTGTGCTTACCGGGGGGCTAGAGAGACCGGGCAGGCACCGTGTTATGCAGTGGTGCGCACGGTGTCCCCAGTGCGGGTGCATAGCCCGGTGCGGTATATTCCAGCTCCTCGTATCGGCCGGGCTAGAGTGGGCATCGAGCCAGGTAAGGTTGGGCAGGCTCGGTGCTCAAGAGCTCCAGTGCGCCTGTACGGTCCGGTCTATTCAGTACCACCTCCACACCCCAGCCCTCCGGTGGCAGCTCCCCGCACCAGGATTCCTGTGCGTGTCCTCGGTCCAGTACCACCAGGACCAGCACCACGCATCAGGCCTACAGTGCGCCTCGCCTCTCCAGCGCTGTCGGAGCCTTTTTCCTCTCCTGCGCTGCCGGAGTCTCCCGCCTGTTCAGCGCAGCCAGAGCCTTCCTCCTCTACAGCGCTGCCGGAGTCTCCCGCCTGTTCAGCGCAGCTAGAGCCTTCTTCCTCTACAGCGCTGCTGGAGTCTCCTGCCTGTTCAGCGCAGCCAGAGCTGCCAGCCTGCATGGAGCAGCCAGAGCTGCCAGCCTGCATGGAGCAGCCAGAGCTGTCAGTCTGCATGGAGCAGCCAGAGCTGTCAGTCTGCATGAAGCGGCCAGAGCTGCCAGTCTGCATGAAGCAGCCAGAGCTGTCAGTCTGCATGAAGCAGCCAGAGATGTCAGTCTGCATGGAGCAGCCAGAGCTGTCAGTCTGCAAGGAGCTGTCAGTCTGCAAGGAGCTGTCAGTCTACATGGAGCAGCCAGAGCTGTCAGTCTGCAAGGAGCTGCCAGTCTGCAAGGAGCTGCCAGTCTGCACGGAGCTGTCAGTCTGCAAGGAGCTGCCAGTCTGCACGGAGCTGCCAGTCTGCAAGGAGCTGTCAGTCTGCAAGGAGCTGTCAGTCTGCATGGAGCAGCCAGAGCTGTCAGTCTGCAAGGAGCTGCCAGTCTGCAAGGAGCTGCCAGTCTGCAAGGAACCGCCAGTCTGCAAGGAGCTGTCAGTCTGCAAGGAGCTGTCAGTCTGCAAGGAGCTGCCAGTCTGCACGGAGCCGCCAGAGCTGCCAGTCTGTAAGAAGCCGCCAGAGCTGTCAGCCTACATGGAGCAGCCAGAGCCGCCAGTCAGCGTGGAGCAGCCAGAGCCGCCAAGTCAGCATGGAGCAGCCAGAACTTTCAGTCTGCCAGGATCCGCCAGTCAGCCAGACTCTTCCAGATCTGCCAGTCAGCCAGGATCCGCCAGTCAGCCAGACTCTTCTAGGTCTGCCAGACTCTTCCAGATCCGCCAGTCAGCCAGACTCTTCCAGATCCGCCAGTCAGCCAGACTCTTCCAGATCTGCCAGTCAACCAGACTCTTCCAGATCCGCCAGTCAACCAGACTCTTCCAGATCTGCTAGTCAACAAGACTCTTCCAGATCTGCCAGTCAACCAGACTCTTCCAGATCCGCCAGTCAACCAGACTCTTCCAGATCCGCCAGTCAGCCGGGATCTGCCAGAACTGCCAGTCGGCCAGGATCCGCCAGTCAGCCAGGATCCGCCAGTCAGCCAGGATCTTCCGGATCCGCCAGTCAGCCAGGATCTGCCAGTTAGCCAGGATCTGCCGAAACCACCAGCCAGCCAGGATCTGGTAGATCCATCAACCTGCCTGAGCTTCCTCTCACTCCTGAGCTTCCTCTCACTCCTGAGCTTCCTCTCACTCCTGAGCTTCCCCTCAGTCCCGAGCTACCCCTCAGTCCTGAGCTACCTCAGTCCGGAGCTGCCCCTCAGTCCAGTGGGGCCCGTTGTTAGGTTTCGTAGGCCAAGGTTAGCGGCGAGGGTCGCCACTCAAGGGACGCTAAGGAGGTGGACTAAGACAATTATGGAGTGGGGTCCACGTCCAGCGCCAGAGCCGCCACCGCGGACAGATGCCCACCCAGACCCTCCCCTATAGGTTTAGGTTGTGCGTTCGGAGTCCGCACCTTGGGGGGGGGGTCTGTCACGGTCTGACCATTGTTCGTATGTGTTTTCCTTGTTTTAGTGTTGGTCAGGACGTGAGCTGGGTGGGCATTCTATGTTGTGTGTCTGGTTTGTCTATTTCTATGTTTGGCCTGATATGGTTCTCAATCAGAGGCAGGTGTTAGTCATTGTCTCTGATTGGGAACCATATTTAGGTAGCCTGTTTTGTGTTGGGTTTGTGGGTGATTGTCCTTAGTGTCTTGATGTCCTTGTTCTGTGTGTATGTGCACCAGTATTAGGCTGTTTCTGTTTTTGTTACGTTTATTGTTTTGTAGTGTTTAATATAGATTTGTGTTACGTTTGTTGAATAAACATGGATCGCAATCTACACACTGCATTTTGGTCCGACTCTCCTTCACCACAAGAGAACCGTTACAGTCAGAACTAGAAGCACAAGCATTTCGCTACACTCACATTAACATCTGCTAACCATGTGTATGTGACAAATAAAATTTTATTTGATATTGACTATGTTTTGCTTATTCCATGCGTAACTGTGTTGTTGTATTTGTCGAATTGCTATGCTTTATCTTGTCCAGGTCGCAGTTGCAAATGGGAACTTGTTCTCAACTAGCCTACCTCGTTAAATAAAGGTGAAATGAAAAAATAAAATAAATAAATATTGAGGACATTTAGTTTAATCAGTGGTAGTTAACTGCAGTTTTTCAGGCCAGCCACATGCCACATGTCATTGGAATGGTATATGTGGCAAGGATTTAATCTTCATTCAAAAGTACTAACCCTCTATGTTAAATCTAAAGCTAAAGCGTGAACGTTTAACTGACCCCAGTGAGGCTGAAACAACCCTCTGCTGTCACGGCCATCGTCGGAATGAGACCAAGGTGCAGGGTGGTGAGCGTACATTTTATTTTATTTTGTAAAATGTCACCAACAAAACAAGGAAACGACCGTAACTGTCACGCCCTGGTCTAAGTATTTTGTGTTTATCTTTATGTATTGGGTCAGGCCAGGGTGTGGCATGGAGTTTTTGTATTGTGGTGTGTTTTGTCTGGGGGTTTTGGTGTGTATGTTAGTGGGATTGTAGCTTAGTAGGGTGTTCTAGGAAAGTCTATGGCTGTCTGGAGTGGTTCTCAATCAGAGGCAGGTGGTTATCGTTGTCTCTGATTGGGAACCATATTTAGGCAGCCATATTCTTTGGTTGTATTGTGGGTGATTGTCCTTAGTGTCTTGATGTCCTGAGTATGTGTTAGTTTGCACCAGTTTAGGCTGTTTCGGTTTTCATTACGTTTATTGTTTTGTTGAGTTTGTGTTTTGATTCGTGTTACGTTGTTTTATTAAACATGGAT
Source organism: Oncorhynchus nerka (assembly GCF_034236695.1). Lineage (NCBI taxonomy): Eukaryota > Metazoa > Chordata > Actinopteri > Salmoniformes > Salmonidae > Oncorhynchus > Oncorhynchus nerka. The sequence goes on from NC_088407.1 coordinate 48,595,471, forward strand.
CGAAATCTACACGCTGCAGTTTGGTCCGACTCTCCTTCACCATATGAAAACTGTGACAGAATCACCCACCACCAACGGACCAAGCAGCGTGTCAACAGGCAGGAGCAGCCCAAAGAGGAGAAGCGCTATAAGGATTTCTGGACATGGGAGGAAATCCTAAACGGAGAAGGACCCTGGGCTCAGCCTGGAGAATATCGCCGCCCCAAGGAAGAACTGGAGGCGGCGAAAGCTGAGAGGCGCAGATATGAGGAGGCAGCACGGCGACGCGGACGTAAGCCTGAGAATCAGCCCCAAAAATTTCTTGGGGGGGGAGGCTCAGGGAGTGAGTGGCAGGGTCAGGAGTCAGACCTGAGCCAACTCTCCCTGTTTATCGTGAGAAGCCAAGGAGGAGACCAGAACCAGAGCCGGTGTTGGAGGTGAGCGAAACAGAGACTGTGAAGGAGTTAATGGGGAAATTGGAGGAGAGAGAAATGAGGGAGTTGCTGTGTTGGTGCTTTTTGCATGGAATTCGACCGACGGAACGTGTCGGGGATTTGATGGCACCTGGGTTAGCGCTCCATACTCGTCCTGAGGTGCGTGTTAGTTGGCTGGTGAAGTTGGTGCCAGCCTCACGCACCAGGCCTCCTGTGCACATCCCTAGCCTTGCACATCCTGTGCCAACACTGCTCTCAAGATCTCCAGTACGCCTTCACGGTCTAGCCCATCCTGTGCCACCTCCACACTCTAGTCCTCCGGTAGCAGCTCCCCGCACCAGGCTTCCTGTGCGTGTCCTCGATCCAGTACCACCAGTTCCAGCACCACGCACCAGGCCTTCAGTGCGCCTCGCCTGTCCTGCGCTGCCGGAGTCTCCCGCCTGTTTAGCGCAGCCAGAGCCTGTCTCCTCTCCTGCGCTGCCGGAGTCTCCCGCCTGTTTAGCGCAGCCAGAGCCTGACTCCTCTCCTGCGCTGCCGGAGCCTCCCGCCTGTTTAGCGCAGCCAGAGCCTGTCTCCTCTCCTGCGCTGCCGGAGTCTCCCGCCTGTTTAGCGCTGTCGGAGCCTTTCTCTTCTCCTGCGCTGCCGGAGTCTCCAGTCTGCCCAGCGCCACCAGTCTGCCAGGATCCGCCAGAAGTGCCAGTCGGCCAGGATCTGCCAGTAGCACCAGTCAGCCAGGATCCACCAGTCTGCCAGGATCCGCCAGAAGTGCCAGTCGGCCAGGATCTGCCAGTAGCACCAGTCAGCCAGACTCTTCCAGATCTGCCAGTCAGCCAGACTCTTCCAGATCTGCCAGTCAGCCAGACTCTTCCAGATCTGCCAGTCAACCAGACTCTTCCAGATCTACCAGTCAACCAGACTCTTCCAGATCTGCCAGTCAACCAGACTCTTCCAGATCTGCCAGTCAACCAGACTCTTCCAGATCTGCCAGTCAACCAGACTCTTCCAGATCTGCCAGTCAACCAGACTCTTCCAGATCTGCCAGTCAACCAGACTCTTCCAGATCTGCCAGTCAACCAGACTCTTCCAGATCTGCCAGTCAACCAGGTTCTTCCAGATCTGCCAGTCAACCAGGTTCTTCCAGATCTGCCAGATCTGCCAGTCGGCCAGGATCCTCCAGTCGGCGAGGATCCGCCAGTCGGCCAGGATGATCCGCCAGTCGGCCAGGATGATCCGCCAGTCGGCCAGGATCTGCCAGTCGGCCAGGATCTGCCAGTCGGCCAGGATCTGCTGAGACCACCAGCCAGCCAGGATCTGGTAGATCTATCTACCTGCCTGAGCTTCCTCTCACTCCTGAGCTTTCTCTCACTCCCGAGCTTTCTCTCACTCCCGAGCTTTCTCTCACTCCCGAGCTTTCTCTCACTCCCGAGCTTCCCCTCAGTCCCGAGCTGTCCTTCAGTCCCGATCTGCTCCTCAGTCCAGTGGGGTTCTGGGTGAGGACTACTAGGCCATGGTCGGCGGCGAGGGTGGACTATCCAGGGACGCGAAGAAGAGGGACTAAGACATTAACTGAGTGGGGTCCACGTCCCGCGCCGGAACCGCCACCATGGACAGACGCCCACCCGGACCCTCCCTATTGTGTTGAGGTGCGTTCGGGAGTCCGCACCTTAGGGGGGGGGGTTCTGTCACGCCCTGGTCTAAGTATTTTGTGTTTATCTTTATGTATTGGGTCAGGCCAGGGTGTGGCATGGAGTTTTTGTATTGTGGTGTGTTTTGTCTGGGGGTTTTGGTGTGTATGTTAGTGGGATTGTAGCTTAGTAGGGTGTTCTAGGAAAGTCTATGGCTGTCTGGAGTGGTTCTCAATCAGAGGCAGGTGGTTATCGTTGTCTCTGATTGGGAACCATATTTAGGCAGCCATATTCTTTGGTTTTATTGTGGGTGATTGTCCTTAGTGTCTTGATGTCCTGAGTCTGTGTTAGTTTGCACCAGTTTAGGCTGTTTCGGTTTTCATTACGTTTATTGTTTTGTTGAGTTTGTGTTTTGATTCGTGTTACGTTGTTTTATTAAACATGGATCGAAATCTACACGCTGCAGTTTGGTCCGACTCTCCTTCACCATATGAAAACCGTGACAGTAACGCTTACAAGGGCTATAGTGCCCCTCACAAAGATAACTTCCCACAATGACAAAAGGTGAAAAGGCTGCCTAAGTATGATTCCCAATCAGAGACAACGATAGACAGTTGTCCCTGATTGAGAACCATACCCGGCCAAAACATAGAAATACAAAAACATAGAAAACATAACATAGAATGCCCACCCAGATCACACCCTGACCAAACCAAATAGAGACATAGAAAGGCTCTCTAAGGTCAGGGCATGACATCTGCTCTGACATTCCAAGGGTCAAAGGTTGAAAATGAGAGCCCTGTGATAAGGTTCTCAGTGGCAAATGTCTTTAGGAGAAAACTTTATTTACAGACAGCCAAAGCGTGCTGCTGATTCCCGACCCAAAAAATACCATTCATAAAAATTTGGAAGCGAGTCAGAAAGATGGTGCCAAGCATCTGCTATCATCACCAGGGCTCCTTCACCCAAACAATTCTCTCTCTCTCGCTTACAGAAAGTCACACTGTCTGTTTCATAACTCCCGAACGCAACTAAGCCTAATTAATCTTCATTTATGCCAACGTCTGTGACTCAAACATCAATGAAATGCTGCAGTTTAGACACAGAGGCAGGAGGTATAATTCCACATGGGGATTTATTTTGTTGTAGCCAGATTAGGGGAACGATTTTGAATGTGAATGGAAGCGCATCTAGACACTGAGGAGAATAGTATTAGATTAAGTTGGGTCCAATTTAATCAAAGTTTAAGAAAGGAAGTTTGGGGTAAATGTTTTGGGCTTGGGGGAGGTCATATTTGTTCCCTTTGTTTATTGAAGACTTGATTTATTTACCTTAGCAAGACGGACAAGTCTAGATAAGTCTGGTCCACTGCACTCTCAAGGTGAACGCTGCTGTGGCTGAGATTGACAGCACTGCAAATGGGCAATGTCTTAGTAGTACTTAGTAGCAATGACTGATTACAACAGAATGATAGTTAACTAACCTGTCCTGAATTCCTCTGCATGTAGGCTGGTAAAAGCAATCATGACCATAAAATTGTCAGAGACTCCAGTGACCCAAGTCATAGACTGTTTTCTCTGCTACTGCATGACAAGCGGTACCGGAGAGCTAAGTCTAGGACCAAAAGGCTCCTTAACAGCTTCTACCCCCAAGCCATAAGACTGCTGAACAATTAATCATATGGCCACCGGACTATTTACATTGACGCCCCGCCCCCCTCCTTTTGTTTTGTGCTGCTACTTGCTGTTTATTATCTATGCAGTCACTTGACCCGTTCCTACATGTACAAATTAACCTGTTTCCCCGCACACTGACTCGGAACCAGTACCCCCTGTATATAGCCTCGTTATAGTTATGTTATTGTGTTACTTTATATTATTATTTTTTAAATACTTTAGTTTATTTGGTAAATATTTTCTTAAGTCCTCTTGAACTGCACTGTTGGTTAAGAGTTTGTAAGTAAGTATTTCACGGTAAGGTCTACATTTGTTGTATTCAGCGCATGTGATAAATAAAGTTTGATTTGACATGGCATGGTACTGTATTTGTGATTGAATCCCCTTTCTTCTGTCATAAAAAATGCTGAGTGAATTGAGTCATGAAATTGTACTGTGTCATGGGAAATGCGGAATGAATTGTGTTTTGGAATTTTATTCTGCCATGGGAATTGCCGAATGAACTGTGTAATGGAAAATGTAGATAATTCAGCCAAATAATTTCTGAATACATCACATAAAGATTAAAGATGAATGTTTTCAACAGGCACCACCTCCAAGCATGTGGTGATGCTGGCAGGCAACACAGCCAAGCATGGCCTTCGCTGCAAAGCCTGCAAGATGAGCATCCACCACAAGTGTGAGAAAGGAGTGGGATCGCAACGCTGCCAAGGCAAGCTGGTAAGAGCCTTAACATCGTCACAAAATTAAATATACACTGAACAAAAATATAAACGCAACATGTAAATAAATGTTGGTCCCATGTTTCATGAGCTGATATAATATATCCCAAGCTTATTTCTCTCAAATTATGTGCACACATTGTTTACATCCCTTTTAGTGAGCATTTCTCCTTTGCCAAAATAATCCATTTACCTGACAGGCGTGGCATATCAAGAAGCTGATTAAACAGCATGATCATTACACAGGTGCATCTTGTGCTGGGGACAATAAGGCCACTCTAAAATGTGCAGTTGTCACACAACACAATGCCACAGATGTCTCGTGTTTTGAGGGAGCGTGCAATTGGCATGCTGACTGCAGCAATGTCCACCAGAGCTGTTGCCAGACTGTTAATTTCTCTACCATAAGCCGCCTCGAAGGTCGTTTTAGAGAATTTGTCAGTACGTCCAATCAGCCTGACAACCACAAACCACCTGTATGGCACAGTGTGGGCGAGCGGTTTGCTGATGTCAACGTTGTGAACAGAGTGCCCCATGGTGGCGGTGGGGTTATGGTATGGGCAGGCATAAGCTACGGACTATAAACACAATTGCATTTTATCGCTGGCAATTTTAATGCACATACGTACCATGACGAGATCCTGAGGCCCATTGTCGTGCCATTCATCTGCCACCCGCATCACCTTGTGTTTCAGCATGATAATGTACAGCCCCATGTCGCAAGTATCTTTACATAATTCCTGTAAGCTGAAAATGTCCCAGTTCTTCCATGGCCTGCATACTCAGCAGACATGTCACCCATTGAGCATGTTGGGAATGCTCTGAATTGACGTGTACGACAGCGTGTTCCAGTTCCCACCAATATCCAGCAAATTCGCACAGAGGAGTGGTACAACATTCCACAAGCCACAATCAACAGCCTGATCAGCTCTTTGCGAAGGAGATGTGTCGCGCTTGCATGAGGCAAATACCAGATACTGACTAGTTTTCTGATCCACGCTCCTACCTTTTTTTAAGGTGTCTGTGACTAACAGATGCATATCTGTATTCCCAGTCAGGTGAAATCCATAGATTAGGGCCTAATGAATTAATTTCAATAGACTGATTTCCTTATATGAACTGTAATTCAGTAAATTTTCGAAATTGTTGCAAGTTACATTTATATTTTTGTTCAGTGTATTTGTTTCTATTAAGTGTCTTCAGAAAGTATTCAAAACCCTTTACTTTTTCCACGGTTTAAATTGTTGCATGTTGCATTTATATTTTTGTTCAGTACCGAACTAAATGTAGTACTATACTAGTATAATACTGTATGTACTGTATCTCTATGGTATATACTGTATCTCTATGGGCATCATCACCAGTGTCGTCATTATTGTCGTCATCAATGTCATCATCAATTACACCACTGTCATCATCCATAGAGATACATACACTATGTTCTATCACACATCATCAGAGTAATCATCAGCGTTCTCTCCAAGCTAGCCAAAGAACATATTGAAAATATTGTATTAACGTCATCATCAGCACCATCAACCTCTCTTCATGCCTACAGTACAGTATGTCTCCCTGCATAAAGCATTAATCCAAAGTCAATAGGTCTACCCTCGAGGCATCTTTTCATTACATGTAATTTATTGACGCCCTACAGTACATGCCATTCTGTTAGAAGTACACCATCGGGATCGAAGCCTATTGCTTAGTATTATTCACATGTTCATATATTCGTCTCAAAAGTCCCAACAGAATACCAGATTAAAGATGGTGTGGAACATATTGTGCAGCGAGGCACAACTCCACAGAGGTTAATGTACTCATCACAAAGACAGAAAAGATAGATTAGTAATGTGGCACTGCAAATACAGTATTGAATAATCATGGTGGACCTCAAAGTCCACTGCAGCTGCCATATTGCATCAATAGGCAGCTCGTAAAAAGAATTCAGCAACAGGATGATCAAGGATACAGTTTGTGAGAAGGAGGGGGGGGGGTAGTTGCAGAGAATACGAACACCCATCCGTCATTTCGCCGTCGTCCACTGTACTCAAGGGAACTGGCAGTCACGACTACACAGGGGCTTTTAAGTCATTCATATCGAATCACACGTCCCACGCAGAAAATATACAGCTTGTTAGGTTCTGTCATGTGTGATTGCCTTGGCTCTCCAGTGACTAACTCCTCCAGAGTCCAGGTTGTCCCTGGCCTGCATGGGAGGGAGTTTACTGGAATTGACAGGGAATTATTGGGAATAACTGGACATTACTGAGTTTAAATGGAGTACTGGGTAGGATTAAATGAAAATGATCAGGATTGAACTGAGGTTCAGTGAACCTTGTGAACCATGAGAATATATTGGATACAGGGAGACACGTGTTCCCTTTTCCCTCCTTTTTTCTTCTTCCATGAGCTGCCCAATGCCTTGAGGATGAGCCTTGTGGAGATAGGGATCAGCTTTCAGGAGTGGAAAATGAGGTTGAAGGGTCAAGCATAAAAAGAGAATATACTCCCAGTGCGGCTCGCCTCTAAATTAAGGTTTCTCTAAACTTGGCAGGTTGTATTTCTACAACCCTGCTTATTTCTCTTGGCAACAACATTTGGTCGGAGTAAAAAGAGAATACATTGCTGCTTGGGGCTATCTTGAAACCAAATATATATCATGATGCGATGTTTGAGTTGAAGATAAAAATATAACAGTGAAACTGACTACTGGGCTGCACTTGAGAGGTGCTTATAGAGTTCGAGAGTTGCTTATTTCAGCTTCTCGTTATCAGCCGCGGCACATTGAGAATCAATCAAGGCAGATTACTTATGCAGATTGCTTGAACACACGGTTGATCATGCAAAATGTAAACAAACAAAAGGAGGCCTCTCCTCCTTTGTGCAGTGGAGGCAGAAGGATTGTGCTAATTGTAGGACTAATGCATCGTCTGTGTAGCTGCCAAAAACCCGAAACACAATACAAGTAGATTTCATTGTCAGATCATTATCCCAGTAAGGAAATTACCTTTCACTGTATATTATGCTGAGTTGAATCTCCTTGTTTTGATAAATGTAGTTATTGATAAACACCTGATGTAGCCCTTTCCTGCAGTCAAATGACCTAGTGGCCTCATAGATGGAATGATATTTATATTTTCATAATTCCATGATAAACATTATTTTAAAAACCTGCTGAAAATCCTGTGCTTCTATGTAAAGCGGTTTTGTTATATTTCAGTCGTCTGTGATGTATATAAAGTGTAATATTGGGATGCAAACTCAAAACGTAATACATTTCAACTCTATATCTGACATGGTACAGGTGTCTTCTTATTTTAAGCCCATAACCATGTGTGAGGTGTATACTTTTGTTTCAAAGTAGATTTGTTTAAGACTACCAAGAAACAAGGCCTCCCGAGTGGTGCAGCAGTCTAAGGCACCGCAGTGCTAGCTGTGTCACTACAGATCCTGGTTCGATTCCAGGCTGTGTCGCAGCCAGCTGCAACTGGGAGACCCTTGAGGCGGTGCTCAATTGGCCCAGCGTCATCTGTGTTAGGGAAGGGTTTGGCCGGTCGGGATGTCCTTGTCCCATCGTGATCTGGCGACTCCTGTGGCGGGCTGGGCACATGCATGCTGACAAGGTGTACGGTGTTTCCTCCAACACATTGGTGCGCCTGTCTTCTGGGTTAAGCAGGCACTGTGTCAAGAAGCAGTACGACTTGGCGGGGTGTTTTGGAAGGCGCGCGGCTCTCGACCTTCGCCTCTCCCGAGTCTGTACGGGAGTTGCAGCGATGGGGACAAGACTGTAACTACAAATTGGATACCACAAAATTGGGGAGAAAATGGGTAAAAAAATATATATATATTTAGAAAAAGACTAAACAAGAAACACTGTGAGCCTGATTTAGCCAACTGCAGTAAAAGGTTAGTTATTCCACCTACTTGTCTTATACAAGCATGTATTTCCCTGACATTACCATCCTTACCTCAGATTACTCTTTCTTGGGTGAGATACTGATTCAGAAAATTGAGGCTGTCTACTGTCATTTTTCTGGATATACGAGGGACACATCTCTGATGGGAAATATTGATTGTAGGGGAAGCAGTAAACACAGAAATGTCATGGTTAGATAAATGATAGTCTGGGGGAGTGTCCTTGTAAGAACTTGGTATGTGGGGAATGGGACGGGACTTAACAGCAAAGAGACTGGTATACATCTTCTTAATGACTTTGGGGCTGTATTCAAAAAGGGTTTCAGAGTAAGAGTGCTGATTTAGGATCAGGTCCCCCTCCTGTCCAAAGAATCTTATTGATTATGCTCTAAACTGATCCGTGATCAGCATTGCTACTCTGAAACTCTGTGAATACGGGCTATGTAATCTGCTATATGGCCAGCTTAGTTGTTCAAACCGTACACAAGCTACTTAAATAACAGAATTGATGCTGGACTAATCTGCTTCGGGTCCAGATGCACTTCTTCAATCAACCCTCATTAAGAAATTTAAACTAAACATTAGGTAATATTGTTTAGCATGGCTGATGTAGGGAGAGTGATCAGCAGGTGGTTTAGGGGGGGAAATAGGAAGGACATGTCACAGTGGTCTGAAGTGGTAGGTTTTAACCAGTTTTTCTCGCCTAGGATATGTCTAAAATGGCTCCTCTGCTTTGGCCAAGTCATTGTCAAGACAAACAATGATGTTGCGTGGTTGAATGCAGAAACACTCTGAAACCCAGACTAAAGTACAGTATAGACAAATACAATTTGATTTGATTAATACAGTGCATGTGGAAACTTAACAGAGAAATTAGGTTATGCAGTGGCTCTAATGTATTTTGCTGGTGGTGTGCTGTGCTGTCTGTTGACGTATCGATCCATCACTCACTATGATGTTCCTGCCCTCTCTTAACCTCTCCCTCCCCCCTCCACAGCCAAAGGGCTTTCGACGGTACTACAGCTCCCCACTGCTGATAACGGAGCAGTTTGGCTACATCAAAGAAGTCATGCCCATTGGTAAGCGCACTCTCTTTCCCTTTGCCTTGACAATACTCTAGAGATGTCACTACAAACCAATGTGCATGAACAGAAGATACTCAGCTATTATTGGTAAGTTTCCTTAATTATTAAGAAAAGTATATTTTGTTGTTGAAACCAACACGTTTCGGCAAATGCCTTCATCATATTTACTGAGACAAGATAAAGGACTTTATATTCCTTTCAAAAGGACAACATGAACAGTAGGTTACATTGATACACAGCTAGACTGTCATGTAGGGGTTCTTGTTGTGTGATTGCTTTGACTGAAAATAGGTTTTCTCAATGTCTCCTCCCAGCTTGTGGCAGTAAAGTGGACCCTGTGTATGAAGCTCTCCGGTTCGGGACGTCTCTGGCACAGAAGAACAAGAGGGCCAGTGGCTTTGAGTCCCCCCACAGAAACTCTGTAAGAACAACAACAACAACAACACAATGTATTAATGAAACAACCTCATCAGCAACTCAACAGCTGACAGTCATTTAGGAAACTACTCCATCAACAGTAGCAGTGTGAGGGTAAAATCACTGAGGAAGCCAAGCCAAGCCAGTTAAAAAGCCATGTTACAACCTGTTGTGATAATTGCGTTGTTTGCTCTATAACCCATTCGTTCATACGCCACCGAGATATACAATAATAAGGCCGTGACCATAAAGACAACAGTCTCACAGTGGCGGAATATATTCAACTACACATACGTTTGTTTCATCACAAAACCGGTGAAGTTCACAAAGCAAATATTGCATGTAATACGTTATACCTGTTATACGTTATACGTTCACCTGTAGCATAGTCAATAAGTTCATCCTTTCGACAGTTTACTAGACAACTACTGATTTTGAACCACGGAGTTACCGCAAGTCACCACAAAGACAACAGGAGCACTGCCTCCGCTAATTCAAGCACTATTTCAACGTAAACGTTTAAACATCATCAAATCAACAAGGCTATATATGCTTAGTTTAATACACTGAAAACAAATGTAAAGATACCAAAAACAATTTAGTCCAATCAATGTGGCTAAATATCATGTGGCTGTCCATGGTACTGATTTATCTGTGTGTGTGTGCGTGCGTGTGTGCGTCCGTGCTCATGCAAGTAAAACATTTTTTTTTGACTCGCCCTACTTGTAGACTAGTTGAACGCCAATGCCATTCTCCTCTCTTTCATGTTGGCAAAATGGTTTATGGCTCAGTCATACAGTACACTTTTATTTTTGTTGTCATAGGCTACCTAGCTAAAATGTTTGCTAGCTTCAGTTCCTCGTATGGGCAACAATGAACCAGCTAAGTTAGCTAGCTAGCTAACGTGAGCCTACTAGGATACATCTAGGCTACATATTGAACTTCAATCATCTCAGGCCAGTTGCACAAAATATGAATTTATTGTTAGATCAGAATTGCCATCATAATCATTGGCCTGTACAGAGAATTAAGTCAAAAACACAAGTCCAAATCCCCATCTCCATCCATGGCTTAGGAAAGGCCCGATTTAGCAAGCTAGCTACTGCAGGACATCAACACAGCAGATCAGAAACAGACAAGTTTGAAAATGATGTTTTGCTTAGGAAGTGTTTTGATTGCTCTGAAGCCAAATCCAAACTGGCTTCCCTTGGTCGGGCATTTTGCTGCACCAAGACAACCCACAGTTCAGCTCAGCTCAACGATGATTGGCTAATTATTTTAGGCCAAATACCAAATGGCCAAATGCTTACAGGTCTCAATCAATCAAATGCTACTGCGGCAACATGTTATACTCTTTTGGTCCAGACAGCATCAGATACATGGGCTACACATACTGAGATTCAGCCACTTGCTAATTCATGGAAATGTATGAAAACACAGAGAGACGAAAGATAAATTATTTTAGAATTTTTATAGGTTAATTATTTGGGGACGCCTGGCTTCCCTTTGAATCCACTGCCCATCAGCAACACATAGTGATTCATAACTGTCACGCCCTGGTCGAAGTATGTTGTGTTTATCTTCATGTATTGGGTCAGGCCAGGGTGTGGCATGGGGTTTTTGTATTGTGGTGTGTTTTGTCTTGGGGTTTTGGTGTTGGTATTGGGATTATAGCTTAGTGGGGTATCTAGCAAAGTCTATGGTTGTCTGGAGTGGTTCTCAATCAGAGGCAGGTGTTTATCGTTGTCTCTGATTGGGAACCATATTTAGGCAGCCATATTCTTTGAGTTTGTCGTGGGTGATTGTCCTTAGTGTCTTTGTTCCTCCGCTGTGTTAGTTGACACAAGTATAGGCTGTTTCGGTTTTCGTTACGTTTATTGTTTTGTAGTGTTTGTATTGATTCGTGTTTTACGTTTGTAGATTAAACATGGATCGCAATCTACACGCTGCATTTTGGTCCGACTCTCCTTCACACCTAGAAAACCGTTACAGAATCACCCACCACAAACGGACCAAGCAGCGTGTCAACAGGCAGGAGCCACAGGAGAGGCAACAGAGGCAGCAGCAGCAGCAGGAGCAGCAGCCGCTGCAGTGGGAGAGGCTGCACTACCTGGAGAAATGGACATGGGAGGACGAACTGGACGGTAAAGGACCCTGGGCTCAGCCTGGAGAATATCGCCACCCCAAGGAAGAACTGGAGGCGGCGAAAGCTGAGAGGCGCAGGTATGAGGAGGCAGCACGGCGTAACGGATGGAAGCCCGAGAGTCAGCCCCAAAAATTTCTTGGGGGGGGACTCACAGGGAGTAGGGCTATGCTAGGTAGGAGACCTACGCTAACTTCCTGTGGTTACCGGGGGGCTAGAGAGACCGGGCAGGCACCATGTTATGCAGTGGTGCGCACGGTGTCCCCAGTGCGGGTGCATAGCCCGGTGCGGTATATTCCACCTCCGCGTATCGGCTGGGCTAGATTGAGCGTCGAGCCAAATGCCATGAAGCCGGCTCTACGCATCTGGTCCCCAGTGCGTCTCCTTGGGCCGGCTTACATGGCACCAGCCTTGCGCTCGGTGTCTCCGGTTCGCCTGCATAGCCCAGTGCGGGCTATTCCACCTCGCCGCACTGGCAGGGCGACCGAGAGTATTCAACCAGGTAAGGTTGGGCAGGCTCGGTGCTCAAGAGCTCCAGTGCGCCTGCACGGTCCGGTCTATCCAGTACCACCTCCACACCCCAGCCCTCCGGTAGCAGCTCCCCGCACCAGGCTTCCTGTGCGTGTCCTCGGTTCAGTACCACCAGTGCCAGCACCACGCATCAGGCCTACAGTGCGCCTCGCCTCTCCTGCGCTGTCGGAGTCTCCCGCCTCTCCAGCGCTGTCGGAGCCTTTCGCCTCTCCAGCGCTGCCGGAGTCTCCCGCCTCTCCAGCGCTGCCGGAGTCTCCCGCCTGTTCAGTGCAGCCAGAGCTGCCAGCCTGCATGGAGCAGTCAGAGCTGCCAGTCTGCATGGAGCAGCCAGAGATGCCAGTCTGCATGGAGCAGCCAGAGATGCCAGTCTGCATGGAGCAGCCAGAGATGCCAGTCTGCATGGAGCAGCCAGAGATGCCAGTCTGCATGGAGCAGCCAGAGATGCCAGTCTGCATGGAGCAGCCAGAGCCGTCAGTCTGCATGGAGCAGCCAGAGCCGTCAGTCTGCATTGAGCAGCCAGAGCTGTCAGTCTGCATGGAGCAGCCAGATATGTCAGTCTGCATGGAGCAGCCAGAGCTGTCAGTCTGCATGAAGCAGCCAGAGCTGCCAGTCTGCAAGGAGCTGCCAGTCTGCAAGGAGCTGCCAGTCTGCAAGGAGCTGCCAGTCTGCAAGGAGCTGCCAGTCTGCAAGGAGCTGTCAGTCTGCAAGGAGCTGCCAGTCTGCAAGGAGCTGCCAGTCTGTAAGAAGCCGCCAGACCTGTCAGCCTACATGGAGCAGCCAGAGCCGCCAGTCAGCGTGAAGCAGCCAGAGCCGCCAGTCAGCATGGAGCAGCCAGATCTTTCAGTCTGCCAGGATCCGCCAGTCAGCCAGACTCTTCCAGATCCGCCAGTCAGCCAGACTCTTCCGGATCTGCCAGTCAAGCAGACTCTTCCGGATCTGCCAGTCAACCAGACTCTTCCGGATCTGCCAGTCAACCAGACTCTTCCGGATCTGCCAGTCAACCAGACTCTTCCGGATCTGCCAGAACTGCCAGTCGGCCAGGATCTGCCAGTCAGCCAGGATCTGCTGAGACCACCAGCCAGCCAGGATCTGGTAGATCTATCTACCTGCCTGAGCTTCCTCTCACTCCTGAGCTTCCTCTCACTCCTGAGCTTCCTCTCACTCCCGAGTTTCCTCTCACTCCCGAGTTTCCTCTCACTCCCGAGCTTTCTCTCACTCCCGAGCTTCCCCTCAGTCCCGAGCTGTCCTTCAGTCCCGATCTGCTCCTCAGTCCAGTGGGGTTCTGGGTGAGGACTACTAGGCCATGGTCGGCGGCGAGGGTGGGCTATCCAGGGACGCGAGGAGAGGGGACTAAGACATTGACTGAGTGGGGTCCACGTCCCGCGCCGGAGCCGCCACCATGGACAGACGCCCACCCGGACCCTCCCTATTGTTTTGAGGTGCGTTCGGGAGTCCGCACCTTAGGGGGGGGGGTTCTGTCACGCCCTGGTCGAAGTATGTTGTGTTTATCTTCATGTATTTGGTCAGGCCAGGGTGTGGCATGGGGTTTTTGTATTGTGGTGTGTTTTGTCTTGGGGTTTTGGTGTTGGTATTGGGATTATAGCTTAGTGGGGTATCTAGCAAAGTCTATGGCTGTCTGGAGTGGTTCTCAATCAGAGGCAGGTGTTTATCGTTGTCTCTGATTGGGAACCATATTTAGGCAGCCATATTCTTTGAGTTTGTCGTGGGTGATTGTCCTTAGTGTCTTTGTTCCTGTCGCTGTGTTAGTTGACACAAGTATAGGCTGTTTCGGTTTTCGTTACGTTTATTGTTTTGTAGTGTTTGTATTGATTTGTGTTTTGCGTTTGTTGATTAAACATGGATCGCAATCTACACGCTGCATTTTGGTCCGACTCTCCTTCACACCTAGAAAACCGTTACAATAACTAGTTAACTAATAGCTACAGTATGTCAAACCAGTGGTTAGGCTACTAACATAACAATCATTAAGCAGGTGATTTTAATGTGTTTATGTCTGTGCTTTGGTGCTTCTCTTTCATCTTTAATGCGAGCGATTAGTGCTTTTTGAGGTCGGTTCGGATTGATTATTAAAAAAATGATCACGGGTTTCGATGCATTATGTGGGTTGAATGCTGTAACACTGAATAAAATATGTTAGTGACTGCCCATTACTGCTCATCACTTATTAACCATCATATATTACATTTCCTTTACTTTAAATCAAATATTTGTTTTATTTTATGACTATGAGCCTATGCTGTCTGACAAAATCACTGTTTTAGGAGTTTTTCAAAGTAATTAAGGCATACTTTTATGGCTGCTGAATACCAACTATCAATCACTTAGATCATGTATTTTCAGGCTCGCGAAGCAACTGCTTTCCATCCCTCTAGATCGTGGGTTCTCTCTTCTCTCAGTCTCCATGTCTGCTCCTCACAGACCGGACAAGTTTAACACTAGAACCGCCATAGCCGAACGGCCACTGGCGTTTGATTTTGTAAATAAAAAAATCTGCTCCCCACCAAAAAACTATGTCCTGTCCCTTTCCTGACTTTCCCTAAATGTTTTTATTTTACACTGCTCATTTGTCAGAATTTTGAAATCAAAACAGAAAAGTATTTAGAGCCTTCTTACCCATTTTTTTCACACCTATTCCCAACTTAATCCCCCAAGACAATGTGCTGTAGGTCGTTGGTACCCAGCCAGGCGCTAATGCGACTCTCTTTTCCTCACTGAATGAACGACAAATGGATGAATGGGCAATAATTATGCACCTTCACAATTGAATTTAAATTAGGCCTAACTGAATGATAAGGAGGGTGCATGATTAGGAAGGTGACGAGGTAGATTTAATTTAGAAAGACAATAGTGTAATGATGAGTTTGTGTTATGCCTATTTATCAGCGTTGGCGCTCAGTTAATGATTTGACCACGCACCTTGCAGGTTGATACCATTCTCTTTTACGTTTTACTTTGTAAAAATAAGCTATTGAAGGACTGTTTTATATACTGTAACTCTATTACTAATAAAATGTATTGTAAGGTAAATGAAAACATGCTATATGTTGCGGTAGGTCTTTAGAATAATGCAAAACATATCCTTGACTCTATCCAAGTTGATGAGCGGGAAACAAACGATGCCAGTCAGCCGGCACAGCAGGCCCATCGAAACTACACCTAAACTATACCAAAACTAATTTCACACATAATAAGAGTTAGCCAATAGACAAGATTAAATTTACAATAATCTGATGAGTGACAATATTAAGCCTATAAATTGTCAAATTGTACATGAAGAGATGGGCGCATTTTGTAATTGACAGATGCAGGAAAAGGAGCATCGCTTTATCAAATCCACCTTCAGGGTCACGTGCAGATAAAATATTTTTATGACACTTACCCTTTTCAAATAACTCTCAAAATTCAAGAGGTGCAGCTCTGTTTCCAAATCGAATCTTTTCCAAGAATGTCCGTGCTCTGGCTGTGCAGCAGGCCCCTAGTGATTAGACTGTTGGGCCAGTAAACGAAAGGTTGCTGGATCGAAACCCTGAGCTGACAAGGTAAAAAATCTGTCATTCTGCCCTTGAGCAAGGCAGTTAACCCACTGTTCCCGGGGTGCCAAAGATATGGCTGTCGATTAAGGCAGATCCCGTACAACGCTGTGTACTACTTCCTTCACAGAACACCCCACAAGTCCTCAACTGGCAGCTTCATATCTCAGACTGGCCAATAAAAATACAAATTTAAGATGGGCAAAAGAACACAGACACTGGACAGAGGAACACTGGCTAGAAGACCAGCATCCTGGAGTCACCTCTTCACTGTTAATGTTGAGACTGGTGTTTTGCTGGTACTATTTAATGAAGCTGCCAGTTGAGGACTTGTGAGGAGTCTGTTTCTCAAACTAGACACTCTAATGTGCTTGTCCTCTTGCTCAGTTGTGCACAGGGACCTCCCACTCCTCTTTCTATTCTGGTTAGAGCCAATTTGCGCTGTTCTGTGAAGGGAGTAGGACACAGCATTGTACGAGATCTTAACAGTTTTCAGCTGTGCTAACATAATTGCAAAAGGGTTTTCTAATGATCAATTAGCCTTTTAAAATGATGAACTTGGATTAGCTAACACAACGTTCCATTGGAACACAGGAGTGATGGTTGCTGATAATGGGCCTCTGTACGCCTACTGTATGTAGATGTTCCATAAAAACAAATCTGCTGTTTCCAGCTACAATAGCCATTTCCAACATTAACTATGTCTACACTGTATTTCAGATAAATTTGATGTTATTTTAATGGACAAGAAATGTGCATTTCTTTCAAAAACAAGGACATTTCTAAGTGACCCCAAATTTGAATGGTAGTGTACATATGAGATGAGTAAGGCAAAATATGTAAACACTATTAAAGTGACTAGGTGTTCCATTATTAAAGTGGCCAGTGGTTTAAAGTCTGTGTGTATAGGGCAGCAGCGTCTAATGTGCTAGTGATGGCTATTTAACATACTGATGGCCTTGAGATAGAAGCTGTTTTTCAGTCTCTCGCTCCCAGCTTTGATGCACCTGTACTGACCTCGTCTTCTGGATGATAGCAGGGTGAACAGGCAGTGGCTTGGGTGGTTTTGTCCTTGATTATCTTTTTGGCCTTCCTGTTTTGGCCTTCAAGTGCTGTAGGTGTCCTGGAGGGCAGGTAGGTTGATGCATTGGGCAGACAGCACAACCCTCTGGAGAGCCCTGCTGTTGTGGGCGGTGCAATTGGCGTACCGGGCAGTGATACAGCCCGACAGGATGGTCTCAATTGTACATCTGTAAAAGTTTGTGAGGGTTTTGGTGCCAAGTCAAATTTCTTTAGCCTCCTGAGATTGAAAAGGTGCACGCCGAGGAACTTGAAGCGTTCCACCTTCTCCACTGTTGTCCCGTCGATGTGGATAGGGGGGTGCTCCCACTGCTCCCTCTTTTGTTTCCTGAAGTCAATGGATGAATGGGCGATAGAAACCAGATAGAAATTGATAATGGTGCATGTCACATTAGTTCAGTTTTTGTTAGATGCAGATGTCGATGTGGATAGGGGATAGGGGGTGCTCCCTTTACTGTTTCCTGAAGTCAGTGGATGAATGGGCGATGTAGAAACTGATAATGGTGCATGTCACTTTAGTTCAGTTTTGGTTAGATGTCAAAGCCATGTACTTGCTCAATGGCTTTCCATATCTGGAGAAAGATGAAACCAGGCCAGCGGGTGAGCAATTTTCTGAGACTGTGGGTTTGAGACTCGTGGAGCCTTCCATGGGCAAAGACAGAAATGTGACCATGGACAACTTATTCACATCAATTTCCCTGGTAGACAAGTTGATTGCAAATAAGACTAGCCTGCTTGGAACAGTGAACAAACAAAGGCGGGAGCTGCCCCCCTCTGCGCAAAACAACATACCAGTGGAGCTGTGGTAAAGCAACACTCATGGTGTACAGATGTAAAATAAATAAGTGTTTGCATCCTCAGCACCATGCATCCCATTGTTGCCATCGGCAGTGACCAGAAGAAGAAACCGGAGACGGTGACAGACTGCAATCGCACAATGGTATATATCTCTGCCATATACAGATAGCCTTTCCACCTGCCAAACACCAAATATGGTCCCCTTTTATTATATTACATTCATATTATTACTATTAGTATTATTATTCTATATCATTCTAACCTATTCTATTTTATGTAATAGTTTAGTGTGGGTGCACTCGACCAGATGGCAAGACTGTGCTCTGTAAAAGGAGGTACTCGCAGCTCTCCTGTTGTGGTGTTTTACAACGTGCTCGACATGGGTGCCATCAACGCGTACGTGTTGTACAAGCAATGCCTTGATAAGACAGTCAGCAGGAGAGATTTCATCATGGATCTGGCATGTGAGCATTGTGAGAACCACATGAACGCCAAGAAAGAAGCTACAGCCGTCAAGCAGGCTGCCAAGGCAGCAGGTCCTGCTCTCCCTCTTCCCCAAGCACCACAGTTCCCACTCTGGAAAAATAAGACAATGTCAAGTAGGTGCACGCGGAATGAGACACATTTGTTCACACAAAGCCCCGAAGCTGTGTGCTGATTGTGGACCCGAAGCATAAAGAGAAGACGCGATTGATTCATGTGTAAAGGCACGGGTAGAAGGGCATAATACAGTGTCTGATACGATCAACAAATGACTGTTTTTATATCTTGTCATGAATATATTTCCACAAATATTTATTCATGCAATTAATCCTTTGCAATTGTTCATGCACTGGTGGTTTTGTTTAGGAATACAGAAAATTATTTCACCTGCGCAGCTGGCTGTTTGTATTATTATTATTTATCACGTTTCAGGAGAAGACCCAGATGCAGACAGTGTCGAAGTGACAACGTTTATTACTAGAACAGGGGGCAGGCAAAACCACAGGCCTGATCCGAGTCCATAAGGTACAGAATGGCAGGCAGTCTCGGGGTCAGAGCAGGCAGAGGTCAATAATCCAGGGTGGTGTGACAAGGTACAGAACAGCAGGCAGGCAGAAATGGTAAAAACCAGGAAAACTAGAAAACAGGAACTAGAAAAAAGACAGCTGCAAGGGGAAACCGCTGGTAGGCTTGATGAACAAAACAAACTGGCAACAGACAAACAGAAAACACAGGTATAAATACACTGGGGATAATGGGGAAGATAGGCGACACCTGGACAATTATTATAATTTGAGTTTCTTCTTTGTCTAAACAAGCTGTAACTGGACATGATTAATTACTATAACTCTATTACTAATCAAATATACAAATAAAGTTGATCAAATGGATTAAACTTTAATGTTTTAATTGCAAGGGAAATTAAAATAGGCTATAGGCCTAGTTATATGCTGAAAGGCCATGCGGTTCTAGTGTTAAGCGGGCACACAATGGATTATGGTCATTGTAGTTAACTACCACATTTTCTGCGCTAAACTATGTCGAATATTGGATGGTTTGTAACTACAACTCCCTGCTACATTGCACAGTTCAGGCTTGATCTGATTTATCTCTACAGAAACAGCTCACAGAAGAAAAATCAAACATAACGAAATGGTATTCAAATAATTTAAGCAATTAGTTGTTTAAAAAACAAAAAATAACTGGACATTTTGGAATAATCGCTCAGCATTAATCTTTACCTCCTGTGAGTGAATAAGGAAAGGGAGAGGGGATACCTAGTCATTTGCACAACTGAATGCATTCAACCGAAATGTGGCTTCCGCATTTAACTCCTCTGAGTCAGAGAATAAGTGTAGGGACTCAGTACATTAGGACAGATACTGGCACCTAGGAAACATGGTGGTGTATCTGTGCTCCGGCACAGTTGCGTGGCTGCTGCTACACTGGCTTAATTGATTAGAGTTCGATCACTCATTTTAGCCTGGCAGCATGGTTGACGGGTCAAGTTAATACATTATGTACTTTATATATTCTGTTATATTCAGCTGGACTAATGGTACAGATGAGAGACACACAATGAAGTACGTGCCAAAACTAGCGTGCTCTGTTTCTTACAGCAATGATTGGAATGCAATGATTGTACAATTGAAACAAAGAACAGTATGAATATCTACAGTACAGCAGCTTCAATACAGGTGTCCTTGTTGTATGTTTACTCCAGCTCTTTAATACCTGATCGTCAGTGGTTGAAAAAGTACCTAATTGTCATACTTGAGTAAAAGTAAAGATACCTTAACAGAAAATGGCTCAAGTAAAAGTGAAAGTCACCCAGTAAAATTCTACTTGAGTAAAAGTCTAAAATGATTTGATTTTAAATATACTTAAGTATGAAAAGTAAATATTTCAAAATATACTTCAGTATCAAAAGTAAAAGTATAAGTCATTTCAAATTCCTTAAATATGGCAAACCAGACGGCACGATTGTCTTGTTTTTTTAAATTTACGGATAGTCAGGGGCACACTCCAACAATCAGACATAATTTACAAATGAAGCATTTGTGTTTAGTGAGTCCATCAAATCAGAGGCAGTGGGGATGAGCATGGATGTTCTCTTGATTAGTGCGTGAATTGGACCATTTTCCTGTCCTGTTAAGCATTCAAAATGTAACGAGTACTTTTGGGTGTCAGAGAAAATGTATGGAGTAAAAAGTACATTATTTTCTTTAGGAATGTAGTGGAGTAAAAGTAAAAGTTGTCAAAAATAGAAATAGTAAAGTAAAGTACAAATACCCAAAAAAACAACTTAAGTACAGTAGTACTTTAAAGTATTTTTACTTAAGTACTTTACACCACAGTTGATCGTGTAATCAATTACAGCCAATAAGGAGTAAATATGACCAATAAAGGAAATCTAGGGGGGATTGGAATGACGACTCCAGGAGAGATATCTGCTCATGAAAAACGCTCAGATTACAGAGCTTTTAGACAGAGAGGAGGACTCGAAGACTCAAAGCATAAAAATTACACCTTTCATCTCCTGCAGTTTATCTGTGTAAATCTCACATTAACTGTACTGCGACTTGAATCAGCCCTTTCTACAAGGATGTCTCAAAGCAACCAGGGCAGTCCTGTCAACGGCAACTGCTATGAATGGGTCTAAAATACTATGTGTTTAGACACTGGGACAATGTGATCACAGCAAGGGTTACCATCAATGATAGCAGAGGGCAAACTCAAGTAAACTCAGCTCACCCACCCCTTTTGCTTACCACTACATACAATAATAATGACCAACTGCAGATTTTGAGCCCATATTACTTTACTTCCACATTCAGTTGATTGGATCATCAGTGTTGTTATGATTCCTTCAACTGTAGCCCAGTCATAATATTAGTCAATGTTTTGGAGCTCCATTGAGCAGTTTTTGTAAATTCCAAGATAACATCAAAGCTTTTATGGTGGTCCTGAAAGTGGTCCAACATCTAGACCACCCTCTACGATTCTCAGAAGTGTGGCAAACATTAGGATGTTGTAGAAAGCAGTGTTTCTCAGTGTGTGCATGTTCTGGGTACCTATCTACTGTATGACGGGTGATCTGAATGACTGGTATCAATATGTCAGTTAGATGTAATAGCTTCTATCTGCTCCCACAGACCAGTGACTTGGCCCAGGTTCCAGAAGAGGCCGTCGCTAACAGCAGTCAACATGAACTCACCAGGAAGCACAGTGACAATGGTGAGTACTGTACACAGTGTACTCAGTGGAGTAAAGTACCTAAGTAAAAATACTGTAAAGTACTACTTAAGTTTTTGGGGTTATTTGTACTTTACTTTACTATTTATATTTTTTTTAACTTTTACTTCACTACATTCCTAAAGAAAATAATGTACCTTTTACTCCATACATTTTCCCTGGCATCCAAAAGTACTCGTTACATTTTGAATGCTTACCAGGCTCAGAACTAAAAGCACAAGCATTTCGCTACACTCGCATTAACATCTGCTAACCATGTGTATGTGACCAATAAAATCTGATTTGATTTGACAGGAAAATAGTCCAATTCACGCACTTATCACGAGAACATCCATGGTCATTCCTATTGCCTCTGATGGCGGATTCACTAAACACAAATGCTTTGTTTGTAAATTATGTCTGAGTGTTGGAGTGTGCTCCTGGCTATCTGTAAAAAAGAAAAGAAATGGTGCCATCTGGTTTGCTTAATGTAAGACATTTTAAATTATTCATACTTTTACTTTTGATCCTGAAGTATATTTTAGAAATTACATTTACTTTTGATATTTAAGTACTGTATATTTAAAACAAAATACTTTTAGACTTTTACTCAAGTAGTATTTTACTGGGTGACTTTCACTTGGTGACTTCCACCACTGGGTGTACCAAGAGGCAGCCATTAGTGACACTGGGAAATGCACTGCTGTTATGCATAGACATTATGAATGAAACATTACTGACTACTTAATGATATCTCCATAATCTTAAAAATGCTATACCTAGAATTTCTCAGAACGTCACCCCTAAAGTGGAAGATAGGTGAATTGCAACAGTACTAGGCTGCATTCAAAACAAATCTCCCCCATCCCATGCATCCTATTTCTTCTAACATGGCGGAGGGTCGCACATGAACCTTTTACTTTAGGCTTTAGTCCACCAGCTTCAAAGGGCTGTAAAAAATAATATTTTTTGTTATTGAAAATATATTTCATAGCAATTTAGATGGTATAATGATTCTCTACACTTTTCAGTGCTTGTTTTCTCATGTAAACGGAAATTGAGCGATTTTAGCATCCAGGAAATAACAGTGCGATTTCTACATTGGCCACTTGACCCGATTTCCACTAGATAACATAGCCACAAACAGCTTTCCCATTTTAACAACAGATGCCGCTCCGGCCGGAAAAATCATTAGCCGAATATCACAGCCAATTACAACACTGGCGAGTAAGTAATACTGTGAAACACTATCATTCCGCTATTACTGCAGATATACACTGAGTATACAAAACATTAAGAAAATTATAGAACTTCAAGGTGAAAGTATTGCCAGAATAGGAATTGGACTGTAGTGAAAAGTTTATCATGATTGTATAACATACAGTATTTCAGAAAATCAATTATATCAATGTATGAATGAATCTTACGGGAGGTGACATTGACTGAGCTTTTCTGTAGAATCCGTAGAGGGCCTTGCAAAACAATTGACCAATACACCAAACATGTATGTTACATACATTGAGTGTACAAAGATTAAGAACACCTGCTCTTTCCATTACATAGACTGGCCAGGTGAATTCAGGTGAAAGCTATGATCCCTTATTTATGTCACTTGTTAAATCCACCTCAATCAGTGTAGATGAACGGGAGTTAAAGAAGGATTTTTAAGCCATGAATCAATTGAGATATGGATTGTGTATGTGTGCCATTCAGAGGATGAAAGGGCAAGACAAAATATTTCAGTGCCTTTGAACGAGGTATGGTAGTAGGTGCCAGGCGCACCGGTTTGTCTGAAGAACTGCAATGCTGCTGGGTTTTTCACGCTCACCAGTTTCCCATGTGTATCAAGAATGGTCCACCACCCAAAGGACATCCATCCAACTTGACACAATTGTGGGAAGCATTGGAGTCAACATGGGCCAGCATCCCTGTGGAATGCTTTCAACACATTGTAGAGTCCATGCCCTGACAAATTGAGGCTGTTCTGAAGGCAACTACATATCAGAAAGGTGTTCCTAATGTTTGGTATACTCAGTGTATTACATACATTTTCTGAAATTACAATGCAAAAAAAATAAAAATAAATCCAATGTGTCCTATATTTTTGGTCAAAAAAAGAGGTAATCATTTCA
Organism: Oncorhynchus nerka; assembly: GCF_034236695.1. Lineage (NCBI taxonomy): Eukaryota > Metazoa > Chordata > Actinopteri > Salmoniformes > Salmonidae > Oncorhynchus > Oncorhynchus nerka. The sequence continues at coordinate 48,619,276 of NC_088407.1, forward strand.
TGGAGTCTGTGAAGGAATAAACCACATGGTTTCTTCCTTATTAGAAGTTTCAGGATGCTTGTATCTAAACCAAAGTAGATCATTTTAAGATTGTTCTATATTCAATTCAATTCAATTCAAGGGCTTTATTGGCATGGGAAACATGTGTTAACATTGCCAAAGCAAGTGAGGTAGACAACATACAAAGTGAATATATAAGGTGAAAAACAACAAAAATGAACAGTAAACATTACACATACAGAAGTTTCAAAACAGTAAAGACATTACAAATGTCATATTATATATATATATATATATATATATATATATATATATATATATATATATATATATATACAATGTACAAATAGTTAAAGGACACAAGATAAAATAAATAAGCATAAATATGGGTTGTATTTACAATGGTGTTTGTTCTTCACTGGTTGCCCTTTTATCGTGGCAACAGGTCACAAATCTTGCTGCTGTGATGGCACACTGTGGAATTTCACCCAGTAGATATGGGAGTTTTTCAAAATTGGATTTGTTTTCGAATTCTTTGTGGATCTGTGTGATCTGGGTGAAATATGTATCTCTAATATGGTCATACATTGGGCAGGAGGTTAGGAAGTGCAGCTCAGTTTCCACCTCATTTTGTGGGCAGTGAGCACATAGCCTGTCTTCTCTTGAGAGCCATGTCTGCCTACGGCGGCCTTTCTCAATAGCAAGGCTATGCTCACTGAGTCTGTACATAGTCAAAGCTTTCCTTAATTTTGGGTCAGTCACAGTGGTCAGGTATTCTGCCGCTGTGTACTCTCTGTGTAGGGCCAAATAGCATTCTAGTTTGCTCTGTTTTTTTGTTAATTCTTTCCAATGTGTTAAGTAATTATCTTTTTGTTTTCTCATGATTTGGTTGGGTCTAATCTATATATCAGTTGGATTCTCTATAAGCTTAAGTATGAGGTCCTAAACCTAGCATGAAAGTGCATCCATGTAGCTGTGTCGGCTAATATAGGTAAAATGTTTGCCTTGGGGTAAGTTGAGCCAGTGGTTGAGCCAATGGCAAGTTGAGCAAATTGCAAGACATTATTGCTGGGATATGAGGTAACAACAGGGCCTATAAATTTCAAAAAGGGTCTGATCCTTAAGAGGTTTAATACAATTATAAGTACAAAGTGTTTGTTAGGTGTTGAGCCTGAGTTAAAATATGCTTTAAATTATTAAAAGATAAAAGAGCGATTGTATTGAATTGTGTTTCGGAAATAAAGATAGACATGGTCTTTAAAAGGTAGTGGTACAAATGAATTCAGTACAGAAATGTGTATGTTGCTTCACTTACCCTGTCCTGCCGCTCTCCTTACCCCATACCCAGGGGGAGTTGAGCCAAGAGACCCCTTTTTCTGGACAAGCTATGTTTTCAAAACTGTAATGTTTACATGAATTCTGATTCTTTCCAGGGATACAAAACATCCTGAAATACAGTATATGTAAATATATTTGTTAGAAATAATACTATTTCCCTTGACAGAGTGATGTGGAATTAAAGAACTGCTCAACTTACCCCACTCTCCCCTACTTGCATCTCAGTTCTATGTATGGGTACAGTATTCAGAGTAAGATCTCAAAGACACATTTAATTATAGGAGAAATAAGCCAATGAGCCTGACCTTTTGCTTACAGTAGCATTCACCCAGAACAATGAAGTCAAAAAAAGCACACTATTCAAAATGCCATTTGAAGCTCCACACAAAGAATATCATCTGTCCCATAAGGATAGAGAAATAGAAACATTGTGCTGTATTCCTCTCTGCTTGCCACATGTAGAGACTGGAATTTCTACTCAACCATATTTGAATATCTGGACAGGGCTCAGTAGGGAAAAAATGACCCAAACTTAAAGTATGAGAATCTGCCCCGTTCGTAGTCCCATCCGAATACCCTGTGGCTTTCTGAAATATGTATTTATTCATGAAATAGCTTCTCTACCAAAGCTTGTAAAATTAATGCTTAGGTTTATTCCAGGACATTCAGTAGATAAAATCCCACTGCTGTAGATATTCAACCAAGCTTCTCTGTCTTCTATAGCTTTGATAATTTAAGTATTTGTCATTGATATGTGGTGATTTATTGAATGTTTTGTGTTCCAGTGTTCACATCACTTGAGAACGGGACGGAGCCCATTCCCTATTGCCATGTGGCTGAGAGGAAACCTGATGATTCACCGGTAAGGAGCCCAAGGACTTGATATACAGTATAGTATGAAGATGGCGATGGCGCCGTACTGGATGGCTGCCGTTTTGCAAGCTTTCGACGCAACTTTGCTATTTTGTGATTTTTAGTTTATTTTCATGAAATGTATCCACTATCATTTCTTACAACCGATAGGAACTTTTGAACATCAGATTGGCAGTTAATTACCTCAATATCGGCTTTGACTTCAACTAATCTGCCCGGTGCCCATTCGGTAATTCCGACCCAATTTTCAACATTACAATGACAAGAGTGTGGGGTAGGGCTGTTACAGTGACAGTATTACTGCCACACCAGCGGTCATGAGTCATGACGGCATTCAAATTCCATGTGACCGTTTAGTCACGGTAATTAGGATTCTCCCAGTTCTGATGCTGCTGATGGTCATTAGTAGCCTACCAAACATGCTAACTGCCTGGTACTCCCTTTAATCACTCTGACATCAATGCAAATGTAAATCAAACACTTCATAGCAGAACTATGAGCTCATGTTATGCAACATTTCTATAGGCTTTGCAATTGCGTGAAAAAACAGAGTGATGGCCTCTATTAAAAAGAGGAGGATCCCATTACCTTTCTATAGGCTAGGCCTACTATATTTATTTCTCAACTTTCCTAATATTAAGCACATTCCTTCTCTTTAAAACAGGAGTATAGCCTACCTCACTGGTATGAAAATGAACCACGGGAAAAGCGCTCTCCATTCGCTATTTAAGTGCATAGATGTATTTTTTTCCACTGCACCTGTTTCGAGATAGGTGCGTGATAATGGTCCATTCTAAATCAAAACTAATTTACATTTACATTTACATTTAAGTCATTTAGCAGACGCTCTTATCCAGAGCGACTTACAAATTCACCCATTTATTAATTTGTATATGTAAAGACAAGATTGAATCAATAATAGTGTGATGGGTGACAATATTAGCCTATCACTTGTGAATTATATATTATCACTTGTGAATGATGCCCAGCTTTTTTTTGCGACCTTTTCAAATCATAGTCACACACCTGTAGCCTAGCCCATAGGCCTATATGTTTTGATCACAACTAAAGTTGGCAAATAACTTCTTAAAAGTAATCATTCATCCACTTTACAAGGGATATAGAGCCTAACTGGCATACATAAGCTGCGTGTGAGTTTCAAATTTGGGGAAAGATAATTTTCACCATAACATGGTGTTTTCCAACTTATGGAACATTCATGCTTATAGTCTGCTGCCGTGTGCGCATTGCTGCGCTTATAATGTGAAGAAATAGCCTAATAGTTTATCAAAATTTTAAGCTAAACATTCTCATCTGTTTCATTAGGCTCATTGCTTAAAACATGTTTTTTTGATGCTAGTGGTTGTATTAATTTGGGATCTATCGCATCCCACAACTGTCCTGGACAATGTTTTGAATATTTATTTCTCACACAGAATAGGTCAACTTTTGTACTATGGGGGATAGTAGATTGACATATGCTAGTGCTTTTGCTGTTCGTTAGGCCTACTAATCTTGTTGGCTGATGAAAAGTAAATGTGGACAGTTCTTCCAATATATTCAATATGTGCCTCGGAATTGGATTCGGACGCGTGAAGTTGTGTCCCCGATGTGTCTGTCTTCAATTGTAGCCTTTGAGATAGACCCGATCACGTGACTGAGAGCCATGTGAGTGAGAGGCACACAACTCAAGGGCAGAACGGCCACTGGATGCAAAAGGCATGGATTTTTTTAGGGGGCATTACAGCCACTTGTATCCAAGATGGCGTAGCAGTCAGACGTCTTGTCGTGTCGTGTCCCTTGTATATATCGTTTTTTTAACATATTTTTCTTCGCATATCTTTTAAAACATTTTGCTAAACCTCAACATCTAAATACTCTCCTGCAACCCGCCTCACCCAATGTAGCGTGGATCTGCTTTTTTTCTAAAGTATTTATATTTACTTCGGATCCGGAACCCCTCAACTGAAGTTAGTCAGCTAACTACCAGCTACCAGTCAGCAAACCATTGCTAGCGGTCATCAGCTAACCTTTAGCTCGGAAAGCTCTTGCCAGTTCGAACAACGCGACTCTAACCAGAGCATAACGGACCTATTATTTTTATCCCCGGATTCCCACCGTAAACGGAACATTTTCATCTGGATCTTCACAATTAGCTAACTAGCTAACCGCAACCCCGGGTGACTACTCCTGGCTAGCGTTTCCATCCACTTAGCTTGAAGCTAGCCCGGCCAGAGCTCCTGTGCTACCACCGAAGCATACTCCTGGGCTACAATATCCGGACCCACGACCTGTCTATCGATGTCACCGCATGAAGAGGCATAAACAGACTTAACCCCATCGCGACGTCCCCCAAAGGCTAACTTTCTAGCCCTTGCTATCTGCTTGCTTGCTAATTCGGCCTGCTAACTGCTAGCTTGTTTAGCCCCGGTCTGCTAACTGCTAGCTTGTTTAGCCCCGGCCTACTAACTGTTAGCTTGTTAGCACAGGCCTGCTAACTGTCTGAATCGCCGCGTCCCCAGCCAGCCCAACCACTCACTGGACCCATATTTACTTTCAATCTCTTTTCGATTTTTAATTTGATTATACCTTCCGGTAACCTGCCTCACCCAATGTGATACGGAATCGCTATTATTTTTAATTTTTAGAACACATTCAAGAACCTCCAGAAGCTAACTAGCTACAAGCTATTTAGTCATTGTTAGCCACTGCTAGCGGCTTTTACCTTCTGCACAGCCAGCCAGTTTGTTTTAGCCTGGATAATACTCGCCAGTCTAGCTTCCCTGTCCCATCCACCGCTGCCCCCTGGACACTGTGATCACTTGGCTACATAGCTGATGCCCGCTGGACTGTCCATTAATCACGGTACTCCATTCTGTTTGTTTATGTTTATCTGTCGGCCCCAGCCGCACTCAGGCTCTGTGTGTAGTTAATTCGACCCTCTCTGCCTAGTCAACGCCATTTTACCTGCTGTTGTTGTGCTAGCTGATTAGCTGTTGTCTCACCTACTGTTTTAGCTAGCTCTCCCAATTAACACCTGTGATTACTGTATGCCTCGCTGTATGTCTCTCTCAAATGTCAATATGCCTTGTATACTGTTGTTCAGTTTAGTTATCATTGTTTTAGTTTACAATGGAGCCCCTAGTTCCACTCTTCATACCCCTGATACTTCCTGTGTCCCACCTCCCACACATGCGGTGACCTCACCCATTACAACCAGCATGTCCAGAGATACAACCTCTCTTATCATCACCCAGTGCCTGGGCTTACCTCCGCTGTACCCGCACCCCACCATACCCCTGTCTGCGCATTATGCCCTGAATATATTCTACCATGCCCAGAAATCTGCTCCTTTTATTCTTTGTCCCCAACGCTCTAGGCGACCAGTTTTGATAGCCTTTAGCCGCACCCTCATACTACTCCTCCTCTGTTCCGCGGGTGATGTGGAGGTAAATCCAGGCCCTGCATTTCCCCAGGCACCCTCATTTGTTGACTTCTGTAATCGAAAAAGCCTTGGTTTCATGCATGTCAACATCAGAAGCCTCCTCCCTAAGTTTGTTTTACTCACTGCTTTAGCACACTCTGCTAACCCTGATGTCCTTGCCCTGTCTGAATCCTGGCTCAGGAAGGCCACCAAAAATTCTGAGATTTCCATACCCAACTATAACATGGAGTTGCAGTCTACTGCAGAGATAGCCTGCAAAGTAATGTCATACTTTCCAGGTCCATACCCAAACAGTTCGAACTACTAATTTAAAAAATGACTCTCTCCAGAAATAAGTCTCTCACTGTTGCCGTCTGCTACCAACCCCCATCAGCACCCAGCTGTGCCCTGGACACCATTTGTGAATTGATCGCCCCCCATCTAGCTTCAGAGTTTGTTCTGTTAGGTGACCTAAACTGGGATATGCTTAACACCCCGGCAGTCCTACAATCTAAGATAGATGCCCTCAATCTCACACAAATCATCAAGGAACCCACCAGGTACAACCCCAAATCTGTAAACAAGTGCACCCTCATAGATGTCATCCTGACCAACTGGCCCTCCAAATACACCTCCGCTGTCTTCAACCAGGATCTCAGCGATCACTGCCTCATTGCCTGTATCCGCTACGGATCCGCAGTCAAACAACCACCCCTCATCACGGTCAAACGCTCCCTAAAACACTTCTGTGAGCAGGCCTTTCTAATCGACCTGGCCCGGGTATCCTGGAAGGATATTGACCTCATCCCGTCAGTTGAGGATGCCTGGTCATTCTTTAAAAGTAACTTCCTCACCATTTCAGATAAGCATGCTCCGTTCAAAAATGCAGAACTAAGAACAGATATAGCCCTTGGTTCACTTCAGACCTGACTGCCCTCGACCAGCACAAAAACATCCTGTGGCGGACTGCAATAGCATCGAATAGTCCCCGCGATATGCAACTGTTCAGGGAAGTCAGGAACAAATACACGCAGTCAGTCAGGAAAGCAAAGGCCAGCTTCTTCAGGCAGAAATTTGCATCCTGTAGCTCTAACTCCAAAAAGTTCTGGGACACTGTGAAGTCCATGGAGAATAAGAGCACCTCCTCCCAGCTGCCCACTGCACTGAGGCTAGGTAACACGGTCACCACCGATAAATCCATGATTATTGAAAACTTCAACAAGCATTTCTCAACGGCTGGCCATGCCTTCCTCCTGGCTACTCCAACCTCGGCCAACAGCTCCACCCCCCCCCCCCCCCCGCAGCTACTCGCCCAAGCCTCTCCAGGTTCTCCTTTACCCAAATCCAGATAGCAGATGTTCTGAAAGAGCTGCAAAACCTGGACCCGTACAAATCAGCTGGGCTTGACAATCTGGACCCTCAATTTCTGAAACTATCCGCCGCCATTGTCGCAACCCCTATTACCAGCCTGTTCAACCTCTCTTTCATATCCTCTGAGATCCCCAAGGATTGGAAAGCTGCCATAGTCATCCCCCTCTTCAAAGGGGGAGACACCCTGGACCCAAACTGTTACAGACCTATATCCATCCTGCCCTGCCTATCTAAGGTCTTCGAAAGCCAAGTCAACAAACAGATCACTGACCATCTCGAATCCCACCGTACCTTCTCCGCTGTGCAATCTGGTTTCTGAGCCGGTCACGGGTGCACCTCAGCCACGCTCAAGGTACTAAACGATATCATAACCGCCATCGATAAAAGACAGTACTGTGCAGCCGTCTTCATCGACCTTGCCAAGGCTTTCGACTCTGTCAATCACCATATTCTTATCGGCAGACTCAGTAGTCTCGGTTTTTCTGATGACTGCCTTACTACTTTGCAGACAGAGTGCAGTGTGTCAAATCGGAGGGCATGCTGTCCGGTCCTCTGGCAGTCTCTATGGGGGTGCCACAGGGTTCAATTCTCGGGCCGACTCTTTTCTCTGTATATATCAATGATGTTGCTCTTGCTGCGGGCAATTCCCTGATCCACCTCTACGCAGACGACACCATTCTGTATACTTCCGGCCCGTCCTTGGACACTGTGCTATCTAACCTCCAAACAAGCTTCAACGCCATACAACACTCCTTCCGTGGCCTCCAACTGCTCTTAAATGCTAGTAAAACAAATGCATGCTTTTCAACCGTTCGCTGCCTGCACCCGCACGCCCGACTAGCATCACCACCCTGGATGGTTCCGACCTAGAATATGTGGACATCTATAAGTACCTAGGTGTCTGGCTAGACTGTAAACTCTCCTTCCAGACTCAACATCTCCAATCTAAAATCAAATCTAGAGTCGGCTTTCTATTCCGCAACAAAGCCTCCTACACTCACGCTACCAAACTTACCCTAGTAAAACTGACTATCCTACCGATCCTCGACTTCGGCGATGTCATCTACAAAATAGCTTCCAACACTCTACTCAGCAAACTGGATGCAGTTTATCACAGTGCCATCCGTTTTGTTACTAAAGCACCTTATACCACCCACCACTGCGACCTGTATGCTCTAGTCGGCTGGCCCTCGCTACATATTCGTCGCCAGACCCACTGGCTCCAGGTCATCTACAAGTCCATTCTAGGTAAAGCTCCGCCTTATCTCAGTTCACTGGTCACGATGGCAACACCCACCCGTAGCACGCGCTCCAGCAGGTGTATCTCACTGATCATCCCTAAATCCAACACCTCATTTGGCTGCCTTTCGTTCCAGTTCTCTGCTGTGCGGGGGCACCAAAGAATAAAGATATAAACTTGCCATTTTCACATACAGTGCCGTGAAAAAGTATTTGCCCCCTTTCTGATTTTCTCTATTTTGGGCCATTTTTGATACTGAATGTGTCACGTTCATCATAACGAGGATACCAAGGCGCAGTGTGATATGAATACATTCTTCTTTATTAAACAAAGAACACTAAACAAAATAACAAAATGAACGTGAAGCTATATAAACCGAGTGCTGACAGGCAACTACACATAGACAATAACCCACGAAATACCCAAGGAATATGGCTACCTAAATATGGTCCCCAATCAGAGACGACGATAAACAGCTGCCTCTGATTGGGAACCAATCCAGGCAACCATAGACATATAAACACCTAGATATACACCAACCCCTAGACAATACAAAAACTACACAAACCACCCTCGTCACACCCTGACCTAACCAAAATAACAAAGAAAACAAAGATAACTAAGGTCAGGGTGTGACAGTACACCCCATCCCCCCAAAGGTGCGGACTCCCGGCTGCAAATCTAAACCTATATGGGAGGGTCTGGGTGGGTATCTGACTTCGGAGTTCTCGCCGTACACCCCGGGCTGGGGACCGTCGCTGGAGACCGCGGGCTGGGGACCATCGCTGGAGACCCCGGGCTGGGGACCGTCGCTGGAGACCCCGGGCTGGGGTCCGTCGCTGGAGACCCCAGGTTGGGGACCGTCTTTGGAGGTTCCGGACTGTGGCCCGTCTTTGAAAGTTCCAGACTGTGGCCTGTCGTTGGAGGTTCCGGTCTGTGAACTGGCGTCGGACACAATGTACTGGGTACTGTCACCGGACGCTCTTGCCTGGGTACTGTCGCCGGACGCTCTGGACTGGGTACCGTCGCCGGACGCTCTGGACTGGGTACCGTCGCCGGACACTCTGGACTGGGTACCGTCGCCGGACACTCTGGACTGGGTACCGTCGCCGGACACTCTGGACTGGCTACCGTCGCCGGACGCTCTGGACTGGATACCGTCGCCGGACGCTCTGGACTGGCTACCGTCGCCGGACGCTCTGGACTGGCTACCGTCGCCGGAGGCTCTGGACTGGCTACCGTCGCCGGACGCTCTGGACTGGGTACCGTCGCCGGACGCTCTGGACTGGCTACCGTCGCCGGACGCTCTGGACTGGGTACCGTCGCCGGACGCTCTGGACTGGCTACCGTCGCCGGACGCTCTGGACTGGGTACCGTCACCGGACGCTCTGGACTGGGTACTGTCGCCGGACACTCTGGACTGCCGAGGCGCATTGGAGGCCTGGTGCGTGGTGCGGGAACTAGTGGTACCGGGCTGGTGACACGCACCTCAGGGCGAGTGCGGGGAGCAGGAACAGGGCGTACTGGGCTCTGGAGGCGCACAGGAAGCCTGGTGCGTGGTGTTGGCACTGGTGGTACTGGGCTGGTGACACGCACCTCAGGACGAGTGCGGGGAGGAGGCAGATACAGGATACACTGGACCGTGGAGACGCATTGGAGATCCAGAACATAGAGCTGGCTCAATACGTCCTGGCTGAATGCCCATTCTAGCCCGACAATTGCGAGGAGCATAACACGCTCTACCGCATAACACGGTATCTGACCAGTAACACGCTCCCCACAGTAAGCATGAGGAGTTGGCTCAGGTCTCCTACCTGACTCAGCCAATCTCCTCGTGTGCCCCTCGTGTGCCCCCCCTGCCTCTCGGGCTTCCGTGCTAGCCGCGTACCTTCATATCGTCGCCGTTCCTCTATTCTCCTGTATTTTTCCTCGTAGTATCACCGTTCCGCTTTCGCTGCCTCTAACTCCTCCTTAGGACGGCAATACTCCCCCAGCTGTGTCCAGGGTCCTGCGCCATCTAATATTTCCTCCCAGGTCCATCTCCCCATTAAGCTCTCTTCCTCCTTTTCACGCTGCTTGGTCCTTTGGTGGGTTATTCTGTCACGTTCGTCATAACGAGGAGACCAAGGTGCAGCGTGATATGAATACATTCTTCTTTATTAAACGAAGAACACTAAACAAACTAACAAAAATAACAAAACGAACGTGAAGCTATATAAACCGAGTGCTGACAGGCAACTACACATAGACAATGACCCACGAAATACCCAAGGAATATGGCTACCTAAATATGGTCCCCAATCAGAGACAACGATTAACAGCTGCCTCTGATTGGGAACCAATCCAGGCAACCATAGACATATATCCACCTAGATATACAACAACCCCTAGACATACAAAAACCCCTAGACAATATAAAAACTACACAAACCACCCTCGTCACACCCTGACCTAACCAAAATACGTGACAGTATGTTATCAGAGCTTCAACCAAAACCTAATATTAGATAACGGGAATCTGAGTTTACAAATAACAAAAAAAATGGAAGCTTATTTCATTTATTTAATTAACAAAATTATGCAACACCCAATTCCAAAGTTATGCAACACCCAATGGGACCCATCTTGTCCAAAAAGTTGACTCAAGTTTGCCAAAAAGAACCTGGATGATCATCAAGACTTTTGAAAGAATGTTCTATGGACAGATGAGTCAAAAGTATAACTTTTTGTACGGTATGGGTCCAATTATGCCTGGTAAAAACCCAAACACTGCATTCCACAATTAGAACCTTATACAACCGATCAAGCATGGTGCTGGTTGTCTGATGGTTTGGGGATGCTTTGCTGCCTCAGGACCTGGACGACTTACCTTAATAGAATGAACCATGAATTCTGCTCTGTATCAGAGAATTCTACAGGAGAATGTCAGGCCATCCATCAAGTCTATATGGAAATGGCTAAAAAGCTACAAATTTGAAGTTTTGGAATGACCTAGTCGAAGTCCAGACCTAATCCCAATTGAGATGGCAGGACTTGAAATGAGCAGTTCATGCTTGAAAACCAACAAATGCCGCTGAGTTAAGGCAGTAATGCATGGAAGAGTGGTCCAAAATTCCTCCACAGCGACATGAGTGACTGAACAACAACTACAGGAAGTATTTGGTTGGAGTCATTTAAGCTAAAGGTGGCACAACCAGTTATTGAGTGTAAGGGGGCAATTACTTTTTCACACAGGGGCAATTACTTTTTCACACAGGGGCAGTGGGTGTGGCATAATTTTGTTTATGAAATAAAATAAATAAGTATGCAATTGTTGTGTTACTTGTTCACTCAGGTTCCCTTTATCTACTATTAAGTTTTGGTTGAAGATCTGATAACATTCAGTATCATAAATATGCAAAAGTAGAGAGAATTGGAAAGGGGGCAAATACTTTTTCACAGTATGTAGGATGCTGGAGATGATGAATATGATGTTGAAAATTGGCGGAATTGCCCTTTAATTCCTGCCAAAGTACAATGCATTCGGATAGTATTCAGACCCCTTGACCTTTCCCTCATGTTGTTACTTTACAGACTTATTATAAAAATGTGTAAAAAATGTTTTCCCCTCATCAGTCTGGACACAATACCCCTTAATTAGAGCTAGGGTCTATTTTCCTGAATTTCTGCCTGACTGATGTGCCCAAAGTAAACTGCCTGTTACTCAGGCCCAGAAGCCAGGATATGCATATAATTGGTAGCATTGGATATAAAACACATTGAAGTTTCTAGAAATGTTACAATAATGTCTGGGACTATAACAGAATTGATATGGCAGGCGAAAATCCGAAGAAAGACCAACCAGAATCATTTTTTGTTGAGGTCCCAGGCTCTTATAATGGAAAGCTATTGTTCCTATGTAATTCCAGCTCCCAGATTGCAATTCCTATGGATTCCACTAGATGTCAAAAGTCTTTATTCAAGATTTCAGGCTTGTTTCTTCAAAAACAAGTTTTTTCGAGTTTTTGTGACGAGACCACCGGAACAATATCAGTCTTTCTGCGTGCGAGGAAGAGGGCACGTGCTTACAAAGTTTACTTTCCTATTGAAATATTATAGTTTATTTACATTTTGGGGTACCTGAGGATTAAATAGAAACGTTTTTGACTTGTATGTACGAAGTTTAGCAGTAGCTTTTTGGATTCCTTTGTTTGCATGTTGAACGAGTGGATTACTAAAATCAATGGCGCCAACTAAACAGACCTTTTGAAATATAAACAAGGATTTTATCTAACAAAACAACCATTCATAGTGTAGCTGGAACCCTTGGGATTGCAAACAGAGGACGATTTTCAAAAGTAAGTGATTTATTTAGTCGCCATTTATGATTTTGTGTAGCCTGTGCTGGTTGAAAAATATGTTGATGTGGGGCGCCTGAGACGATCGCATGGTCTGCTTTCGCTGTAAAGCCTCTTGTAAATCGGACAACGCAGTTAGATTAACAAGAATGTAAAGCTTTTAAATGATATAAGATACTTGTATGCTCATGTATGCTCATGAATGTTTAATATTACGATTATTTATTTGAATTGCGCACCCTGCAATTTCACAGGATGTTGTCGACTAGCGGGACGCCTATCCCCATTAATGACAAAGCAAAAACAGGTTTTTAGAATTTTTTGCAAATGTATAAAAAATTTGAAATGAAATATCACATTTACATAAGACGCTACAAGCTTGGCACACCTGTATTTGGGGAGTTTCTCCCATTCTTCTCTGCAGATCTTCTAAAGCTCTATCAGGTTGGATGGGGAATGTCACTGCACAGCTATTTTCAGGTCTCTCCAGAGATGTTTGATCGGGTTCAAGTCTGGGCTCTGGTTGGCCCACTCAAGGACATTCAGAGACTTGTCCCTAAGCCACTCCTGCATTGACTTGGTAGTGTGCTTAGGGTTGTTGTCCTGTTGGAAGGTGAACTTTCACCCCAATCTGAGGTCCTGAGTGTTCTGGAGCTCAAGGATCTCTCTGTACTTTGCTCCGTTCATCTTTCCCTCAATCCTGACTAGTCTCCCAGTCCTGGCGCTGAAAAACATCCCCACAGAATGATGCTGCAATGACCATGCTTCACCGTAGGGATGGTGCCAGGTTTCCTGCAGACGTGACGCTTGGTATTCAGGCCAAAGAGTTCCATCTTGGTTTCATCAGACCAGAGAATCTTGTTTTTTAACAGTCTGAGAGTCCTTTAGGTGCCTTTTGGCAAACTCCAAGCAGGCTGTCATGGGCCTTTTACTGAGGAGTGGCTTCCGTCTTGCCACTCTACCAAAAAGGCCTGATTGGTGGAATGCTGCAGAGATGGTTGTCTTTCTGGAAGGTTCTCCCATCTCCACAGAGGAACTCTGGAGCTCTGTCAGAGTGACCATCGGGTTCTTGGTCACCTCCCTGACCAAGGCCCCTCTCCCCCGATTGCTCAGTTTGGCCGGACGGCCAGCTCTAGGAAGAGTCTTGGTGGTTCCAAACTTCTCTGTTTAAGAATGATGGAGGCCAAACCCTTACCCAGATCAGTGCCTCGACACAATCCTGTCTCGGAACTCTACGGACAATTCCTTTGACCTCATGTGTTGGTTTTTGCTCTGACATGCACTGTCAACTGTGGGATCTTATATAGACAGGTGTGTGCCTTTCCAAATCCTGTCCTATCAATTGCATTTACCACAGGTGGAGTAGAATCAAGTTGTAGAAACATCTCAAGGATGATCAATGGAAACAGGAAGCACCTGAATAGTTACGTAAATAAGGTATTTCTGTTTTTTACTTTTCATTCATTTGCAAAAGTTTCTAAAAGCCTGTTTTCGCTTTGTCATAATGGGGTATTGTCTGTACATTGATGAGGATATATATTTTTTAAATCCATTTTAGAATAAGGCTGTAACGTATCAAAATGTGGAAAAAGTCAAGGGGTCTGAATACTTTCCGAATCCACTGTATATCTTTGGAATGCTATAGTTTTTTAAAAATTGTTTGATTGTGCTTTTTACTCATCCAGGAGGCCACTTAACACCCAGATACTTTAATCAGGGCCAGTAGAAAGAGAAAATGGATGTAACGCTAGAAAATGGTTGAGGAAATGGTACGGTGTGGCACATGTGGGTGTGTGAAGCGGCCTGTCTGTCTTATTCTAGTGGAACAGAGTAGAACACACAAACAGAAATAAGGATTCTTTTGATTTTCATACTGTTTTATGAGGTCACAAATAACGTCTCTCGCGAGACGCCTGCCTCATCGACAGCCCTTTTGTCTTGGGTGCTGCGCTATTTCATGACCAAGCACAAACGCATTGAAAAAAATTGCTGGCACATTGAACACAGGTATAAATAAATTCTGCGAGAGATGATCATGACAAATCATAATAACTTCTGGTCTGGAAATAGAAAATGGAGCCTTGTGACAGATTTTTTTCTCAGACTCTATTGTTTGTGCATGCTGCAGGATTTTTTGCCCACAGCTATCCTTAGTCCAATGCCCATTTCTCCTTCGGACTAACACATTGACATCATAGAATTCTAAGTATAGCACCAACTGCTCTGGAGCTAAGAACAGTATGCTATTGAAAGCCTCTGAGAAATGTGTCTGTACTGTGCTTGCTGGCGGTCTGTACTCTACTCTTTAGCCTGAGAACTGATCCTGAGCCAGTTCTTGCTGTGTGTGTGTCCATCAGTGTGCTACTCTTGGCCAGACTCCCATTACTTCTGAATTTCCCAGGAGTTGGGAGAAAAGCCTATCTCCCTTACAGACAAATGGTATTCCTGCCTTGGCCACTGGCACACACAGATGTGAATAGGCTCTGACCCTAATGTTTATATCTCCAGCTCTGGTCTGTGCAATATTTATTTTCTGCGTGCAGCTGACATGTTACAGAATTCATAGTTTTGTCTCAGTGAAAGTTGGCAAACCTGTGCAAACTCCATATTGCCCACTATAATATAAAAAATGTTATGGGCAAATCTTAGACATATTTATTTTACCCTCTCTGGCTTCTACGATGGTAGAATGACAAAGTTGTAGTATCAGAACGTTCATATTTGTAATATTTCTATCCAGTCTCTATTTATAAATATTTGACATGTTTATCCTTTATGTCAACTTTGGAAAAGATCAGATAAACACAAAGATATACAATCAAACATGCACTACAAACACACAGCTTTTTTTCACACACACACACACACACACACACACACACACACACACACACACACACACACACACACACACACACACACACACACACTGCAACACAGCAAGTGTTTATTCTATTCTACTGAGTCATTTACATTGTGGCGAAATCCTGCACGAAGCCTTTACCGGGCGCTGACACTTTAAAAGCGCATCAGCAGTCAGGAATGAGAAAATAAAGATAGCTCTTCCGGCTCTGTGTGGGAGCTCTCAGTTGTCGCGGCAGTTTGATAGTGTGTGCATCTCTGCAGAAGTCTATTTTCAGCGTGCTTAGTTTGTAAAGTGTTTAAGTCGATCGGCGGTGTTACTACTCTAGGTCGTGGTTGTAATCCTTCAGGACCGCTCCTGTTACTGATCGCATGGATTAGTAGCAACATTATTGCGAAGCATACAAACCATCAGATGGACAGACAATGCTACTGCAAGCCTGAAGTCAACAGCTAAGACCCCCTCTCTCTCTTACTCTCATTTTCCCTCTATCGTTCCAGTGCTTTACACTGCAGCAGACTTTCCTTTTTTCAATGTGCTCTCTTTGATGTTCAGTGCCACTGAACTATTATTGCCCTGCCAGATGCATTTGAATGAAGAATGGTGCCGGAGGGGGTGGCTGCCGTTTTACGGGCATCTAACCAATTGTGCTATTTTGTGTGTTTTTTCCGCATCGTTTGTGACTTATTTTGTACACAATGTTGATGCTACCGTCTTTTATGACAGAAAAGAGCTTCTGGATATCAGAACAGCGAATACTCACCTCGAACTGGATGAAGATTTTTTCTTTAATGAGTCAGACACAACGGATATAATGTTGCTCCCAGACAAGGCCCAAATCCCTGTCATTCGCATGAAGAAAATAAGGAAATACTAGGGGCAGGTATCAGGGTGCCTTGTGAGAATTTGTCGGGTAAACCGCCTGTACCATCCGTTCTATTAGCCAACATGCAATCACTGGAGAATAAACTGGATGAACTCCGTTTGGGACATTAAAACCTTCTAATATTCTTATGTTTCACAGAGTCGTGGCTGAACGATGACACGGATAATATACAGTTTGCTGGGTTTTCCATGATTCGGCATGACAGAACAGGTATGTCCGGTAAGACGAGGATTGGGGGTGTGTATCTATTTGTCAATAACAGCTGGTGCGCGGTGTCTAATATTAAGGTAGTCTCGAGGTATTGCTCGCCTGAGGTAGATTACCTCATGATAAGCTGTAGACCACACTATCTACCAAGAGAGTTTTCATCTATATTTTCGTAGCCATCTATTTACCACCACAAACCGACGCTGGTACTAAGACCGCACTCAACGAGCTGTATAAGGCCATAAGCAAACAAGAAAGTGCTCATTCAAAAGCGGCGCTCCTAGTGGCCGGGGACTTTATTGCAGGCAAACTTAAATCCGTTTTACCTCATTTCTACCAGCATGTCACATGTGCAACCAGAGGAAAAATAACTCTAGACCACCTTTGCTCCACACACAGAGATGCGTACAAAGCTCTCCCTCTATTTGGAAAATCTGACCATAATTTTATCCTCCTGATTCATGCTTACAAGCAAAAACTAAAGCAGGAAGTACCAGTGACTCGCTCAATACGGAGGTGGTCAGATGACGCGGATGCTACGCTACAGGACTGTTTTGCTAGCACAGACTGGAAAATGTTCCGGAATTATTCCAATGGCATTGAGAGTATACCACCTCAGTCACCGACTTCATGAATAAGTGCATCGACAACGTCGTCCCCACAGTGACCATATGTACATATCCCAACCAGAAGCCATCGATTACCATTTATTTTTTTATTATATAACCTTTATTTAACTAGGCAAGTCAGTTAAGAACAAATTCTTATTTACAATGATGGCCTTCCCCGGCCAAACCCGGACGACGCTGGGCCAATTGTACGCCGCCCTATGGGACTCCAAATCACGGCCGGATGTGATTCAGCCTTGATACCAACCTGGTACTGCAGTGACACCTCTTGCACTGAGATGCAGTGTCTTAGACCACTGTGCCACTTGGGAGCCCAGGAGCTAAAGGCTAGAGCTGCAGCTTTCAAGGAGCGGGACAGAAATCCGGATGCTTATAAGAAATCCCGCTATGCCCTCAGATGCCCACCATCAAACAGGCAAAGCGTCAATACAGGACTAAAATGGCATCCTACTACACTGGCTCTGATGCTTGTCGGATGTGGGAGGGCTTGCAAACTATACGGACTACAAAGGAAAGCCCAGCCGCGAGCTGCCCAGTGACGCAAGCCTACCAGATGGCTAGATGCCTTTTATGCTTGCTTCTAGACAAGTAACACTGAAGCATGCATAAGAGCACCAGCTGTTCCGGATGACTGTGTGATCACACTCTCCATAACCGATGTGAGCAAGACCTTTAAAAAGGTCCAAATTCACAAGGCCACGGGACCAGATGGATTACCAGGACGTGTACTCAGAGCATACACGGACCGATTGGCAAGTTTACTGACATTTTCAACCTCTCCCTAACCGAGTCTGTAATACCTACATGTTTCAAGAAAAGAAAGAAAAGTGCTCAAGATAGCGAAGTTATCCTGCCTAAATGACTACCGCCCTGTAGCACTCACATTGGTAGCCATGTAGTGCTTTGAAATGCTGGTCATGGTGCACATCAACACCATCATCCCAGAAACCCTAGACCCACTCCAATTTGCATACCGCCCCAACAGATCCACAGGTGACGCAATCTCAATCACACTTCACACTGCCCTTTCCCACCTGGACAAAAGGAAGACCTATGTGAGAATGCTGTTCATTGACTAAAGTTCAGCATTCAACACCATAGTGTCCACAAAGCTCATCACTAAGGACCTGGATCCTGGACTTCCTGACGGGCCGCCCAAGGTGGTAAGGGTAGGCAACAACTCATCTGCCACGCTGATACTCAACACGGGGGTTCCTCAGAGGTGTGTGTTGAGTCCCCTCCTATACTCCCTGTTCACCCACAACTGCGTGGCCAAGCACGATTCCAACACCATCATTAAGTTTGCTGACGACTCAGTTGTAGTAGGCCTGATTACCGACAACGATGAGACAGCCTATAGGGAGGTCAGAGACCTGGCTGTGTGGTACCAGGTCAACAACCTCTCCCTCGACGTGAGCAAGACAAAGGAGATGATCGTGGACTACAGGAAAAGTAGGGCCGAACACGCCCCCATTCGCATCGACGGGGCTGTAGTGGAGCATCGACAGGGCTGTAGTGGACTTTCAAGTTCCTTTGCGTCCACATCATGGTCCAAACACACCAAGACAGCCGTGAAGAGGGCACGACAATACCTTTCCCCCCTCAGGAGACTGAAAATATTTGTTATGGGTCCCCAGATCCTCAAAAAGTTATATGGCTGCACCATCGAGAGCATCACCGCCTGGTATGGCAACTGCTCAGCATCCAACCGTAAGGCACTACAGAGAGTAGTGCGTACGGCCTAGTACATCACTGGGGCCAAGCTTCCTGCCATCCAGGAACTATATGCTAGGCGGTGTCAGAGGAAGGCCCAAAAAATTGTCAAAGACTCCAGTCACCCAAGTCATAGACTCTTCTCTCTGCTACCACAAGGCAAGCGGACCAGAGCGCCACGTCTAGGTCCAAAAGGCTCCTTAGCAGCTTCTGCCTCCAAGCCACAATTAATCAAATGGCAACCTGGTCTATTTGCAATGACACCCCCCATTTGTCTTTACACTGCTGCTACTTACTGTTTATTATCTATGCATAGACACTTTACCCCTACCTACATGTACAAATTACCTTGACTAACCTGTACCCCCATACATTGACATTGACTCGGTACCAGTATATGCAATATTCTGTATTACCTCCCAGCGGTAACCCAAACCAATAATACCTCATAAAAAAATAATGCCAACAATTGACAAGAATGAACCCACTCATAACCCTTAGAGAATTTTTAATATTCTCTATTACCTCCCAGTAGAGGAGTGAGGGGGGAATGAAAGGCCTTAAAATGTCCAAAATCTTCTCGGGAAAATGTCAGTAGTAACACACCAAATCAATACAGTTCAAACAACAATAAACAATCAACTCACACACAAGCTCCCTTTAACTAAAATGTCAACCCAAATACATCTGGAATGGCAATAATACTCCAGCGACACTGAACATCGAAGGGAGCATATTGAAAAAAAGAAAGTCTGCTGCAGTATAAAGCACTGGAATGATAGAAAGAAAATTAAACTAAGCGAGAGAGGGGGGTCTGTCCATCTGATGGTTTTTTGGTTTGTATGTTAAAGTTTTACAACAATGTTGCTACTAATCCATGTGATCAATAACAGGAGCGGTCCCGAAAGATTACAACTACGACCTAGAGCGGTAACACCGCCGATCGACTTAAACACTTTACAAACTAAGCACGCTCAAAATAGACTTCTGCAGATTTGCACACAGTATCAAACTGCCGCGCCAACCGAGAGCTCCCACACAGAGCCGGAAGAGCTATCTTTATTTTCTCCTTCCTGACTGCTGATGCGCTCTTAAAGTGGCAGCGCACAGTGAAGGCGCCGTGCAGGATTTCGTCACACTCTCCTCCCCCCAGAAACAGAGAGGATTCAGGCTTTGGCAGGTTCATGTTCATGTTCCCACTACACAATATCAGGGACGTTCTCATCATCGGAGTCCTCCAAGAAGAGTTCCTGCAGATGTTGCTTTTGCCTGCGATCCAGCTCTTCTGCCATAGGGTAGCAAGGCTTTAGGTCAACAACATGCACCGTCCTGACATCTTCCCAGTGTCTTCCAAACAGACCAGGTAGTTCAACGACCCCAACTGCTGCATCACACAGCAGGGACCTTTTCAATCTCGAAGCTAGCTTGGCAGTGAACTGCTTGGGCGCCTTTGACAGATGATTAGAACGGATCCAGACACAAGACTGGTTTGGGAAACACATGTCTCGTCCATGTTTGTCATAGTTTCTGAGTTGTCGTTGTGTTGGCTATGATTCTGCTGGCCTCCGCTCTGGCTAGCAAGGTATGGTGGTGTTGGACTGCATCAAACGCTGAGCAGTCAGGTGAAACGTTGGAACTTTGCAAGACTCTGTCCATCGGACCTTTTAGTGGCCTTCCCAGGTAGAGTTCGGAGGGAGTGACCCCAGAAGACTCCTGGACCGCAGAGTTCAGTGTAAAGCGAAATTAAGGAAGATGCTGATCCCACCTTGTGTGCTTATCCCCCACAAATGAAGCAATCATCCCCTTCAGGTGTACCCTCTCGGTCAGGTAGGCCGTGGTCAGCTTGGCAACTACACCCAAATAGGTACAGAGCTCTTTGTAAATTCTGAGATGAACTGCGGACCTTGGTCAGAGAGAATTTGGTCTGGAGTCCTGTATCTGGTAAAGACCTCCCTTCACAGAATTAGAACAATTGCAGAGGCAGTATATAGCCTCATTATTGTTATTTCATTGTGTAACTTTTTTTGCTTGTTGGTTAAGGGCTTGTAAGTAAGCATTTCACGGTAAGGTCTACAACTGTTGTATTCGGGGGATGTGACAAATACAATTTAAATGTATTTGACATTTGGGTTGACATTTTAGTTAAAGGGAGGTTGCATGCAAGTTTGTTTATTGTTCTTTGAACTGTATTGATTTGGTGTGGTACTATTAACATTTGGCCGAGACGATTTTGGACATTTTAAGGCCTTTTTTTGTCTATGAACACATCCCTACACACCCATTAATTCCCCCATCACTCCTCCACTGGGAGGTAATACAGAATATTGCAAATTCTCTAAGGGTTATGACTGGGTTTATTCTTGTCAATTGTTGGCATTATTCATTTATGAGGTATTATTGTTTTGGGTTCATGCCGTGCTGTGACGTGTTTTATATGGTGTGTCTTATCCTTTCTCTCCATTGGCTATCTGGAAAACAGGCTACCCTCTAGGCAGTCTCTTCTGATATGCGTGCATCTGGTAGTGGGTCTCTATCTATCCTACTATTTTCCTTTAGGCAGAGTTAATACCTGCCTGGAACCCAAATAAAAATAATTTTCTTTACCCTCTCACAATACTCCTATAACTTTATGTTCGTATTCTTATCTTTTATTATTTCTTATTGTTGTTGCGTTGTTGAGAAGGAACCTGCAAGTAAGCATTTTATTGGACGGTGTTTACCATGTGTATCCTCTAAAAATGACTAATAAAACTTGAATCTTGAAATAAAACTTGAAACACACACGCTGCACACGCATACACTATGCAATCTCTCCTGGCCAGCTCGCTGAAACATGTAAAGTGGTATTTTCCACTCTTATCTGGCTGAGCTTAGCACAGCTGGGTGGAGGTCATTTGTCTGTCTGAAGGCAGGTCTATAAAAGCCTGGCACAGAGACACAGGCTCTGACTTTGAATTAACCACACACTGCAGGAGCAGATTGCCCCATGGTGCCTCCTGTCCTATCTGAAATAAGAGCCTCAAACAACCGGCTGGCCTTTTCAAATTTGCAGCCTATTTATTTTCCCATATTCTGAACACACCTGTTCCCTGGAAATGTAATGTCCCCATGTATTGAACGATTGAGAACTAATCAAATGGCTTGTACTTCTCACACTAAAATGTGAGCTTGTAGATTTTATTTGCTGCTCCTCATATAACCTCTAATGCTTCACTATTTCTTATTGGTCTTTCTTCCGTGATCTCCGCTTTCCCAATGTAATGACCACCATACAGACACATACAGTACATATATTATCACCTAGCGCTAGCCATCAGAGTCGAAAGGCCCCCAGAGAGCTGTTGGTTTGCCATAATGGATCGCCTATTCTGTGCCTTACTGCATTTTAACCCAGAGCCAACAGAGCATTGCTAGAGAGTAACTCAGCTCATCCATCACTAATATCAGTTGCCCATGCTGACCATTTTGGAACACGTCATCCCAAGACACGACACATCATAGCTATGCAGTACCATAACTGTAGTCTGGGAGGAGAGGGACCTTGAGATGTTGTTATTTCTGTTGGAATGGAATAAGACCGTTTAGCAAATGTACAGTACATTGCGGTCTCTACTTTGCTATGATTCTCCCTCAATTCATATAGCCAAAGTATTTTCTCCTGTATGAGAACTACAATGAGAACAAGTTTGTTGACTGGTTGCAGCAATATTTTAGGTCATTGTGAACTCGCGACTAATTGTGACAAAAGTAGAAAAATGCCTTTCGGTGTGGGTGTGTGCAATTACATTAACAAAATGTGTCTGCAATAATTGGGTTAGCTCTTCTCTAACAACATCCTCTCTGCCCCGCCCCCGCTTTTGTTGTCTTTTAATTTCCTGGGCGCTTATGAAAACAGAACAACTAAACAAGGGAATGCTTCCTCCCACTCATATTGATGATATAATGTTGTGGAAACTTTACAGTAGCAGGTGGCAGAACGACTTGAGCAATTCTCCTTCCTTCGATTGGAACAACAGCTCATTATAATCTTGGAATAATCAAAAGGAAACATAGCTCCGAACAGCAATGATTGGGGTTCACAGGATGGCAGAAAGGACACAAGATTAGTTAGATAACAAAGCAAGCACTCTATCATGTAGGAACTATCTTACTTTATGTGCAATCATTGAAAACATTACTATGTTGATTTAAATCACAGTTGGTACTCTCAACATTAGCATTCCCAAATGGACTCTCATAGCAGTAATATGCTGACTGCGCTAGCGGCAGGACTCATTCTCATTTTACAGTATACATATCCACTTTTCACTATGTTCAGACCACATAATATGGCAACAATATTTGATTATACTAATCATGATATACTAATCACGATATTTCACATTGTTCATCTGCATAATTGAAATCTAACATGAATTTCCATGAGACAAAGTCCACTATCCTATGGTGCCACTGGTGCCAATGACATCTATAGTGCTGCCTACTGGTCTGGTGTAGTCAGGCCCTCAGATCAGAAGGGAGGAGTTGCACCGCAGAGGGAAGGAAAAGCAGTCAACTAGTGCTCAGCATATGTGGGAACTCATTCAAGACTGTTGGAAAAGCATTCCAGGTGAAGCTGGTTGAGAGAATGCCAAGAGTGTGCAAAGCTGTCATCAAGGGAAAGGGAGGCTACTTTGAAGAATCTCAAATATCAAATATATTTACATTTGTTGAACACTTTTTTGGTTACTACATGATTCCATGTGTGTTATTTCATAGTGTTGATGTCTTCACTATTATTCTACAATTTAGAAAATAGTAAAAATAAAGAAAAACCCTTGAATGAGTAGGTGTGTCCAAACTTTTCACCGGTACTGTATAAACAATGTACAATTTCAACATAAATAGTTTACTGATTTGTGTTCCAAAATAGCTTAGCATACAATAAAGGAAAGAGAGAAAAAAGGATAGTCACTTATGACCGAGCATTAGTATCTAAAATACCAGTGATAGATAGTGATGGTTTTATTTTTTACACCATGTGTCCAAAGTTTCTGTGTGCCAAATTACAAAAAAAGGTACGAATGTATGCTTTAGTTATTTGACCATGTCGCTGTGAACCCCTAATAAATAAATAATGTATTTCCTCTTTGATTCGATTAATGAATAACAAAAATCTGTTGTCGTTTTTTGCATGTCTATGCTCAGACAACCTGTTTGGTGGATTGTGCTGACAGCTTCTGTGTGTGTGCGCATGTCTGTGTGTGTGTGTGTGTGTGTGTGTTTTGTAGGAGAGGAGACTGCTGCAGAAGGACATACTGCAGCTCAACACCTATGTGGCTTTGTTCACATTCACACCCCAGGAAAGTGAAGACCTGGAGATGAGGTCAGTGGGATCCACACACACACACACACACACTAACAAAAAAACAGACTAATCAATGGTCAGACTAATTCGTGGGATTGCTTAGTTAAAAGTCTCTTATCTGCAGAGGCCAAAAGCTCCTAGCAGCTCACTGTCAGAACTGGATGGATGTTTGATTGGTTTCTAAAGGGCCTTGGTGTAACGGCATTCGTCTGTTGAAAGAGAGTCGGACCAAAATGCAGTGTGGTGGTTACTCATGTTCTTTAATGAAATAGAACGATACATGAAATAACTAAATAAAGATTACAAAACAACAAACGGAACGCGAAAACCTATACAGCCTATCTTGTGAAAACAAACACAGAGACAGGAACAATCACCCACAAAACACACAGTGAAACCCAGGCTACCTAAATATGGTTCCCAATCAGAGACAACGAGAATCACCTGACTCTGATTGAGAACCGCGTCAGGCAGCCAAGCCTATGCTATACACCCCTACTCAGCCACAATCCCCAATGCCTACAAAAACCCCAATACGACAACACAATAAACCCATGTCACACCCTGGCCTGAACAAATAATTAAAGAAAACACAAAATAATAAGACCAAGGCGTGACAGAACCCCCCCTAAGGTGCGGACTCCCGGACGCACCTCAAAACCATAGGGAGGGTCCGGGTGGGCGTCTGTCCATGGTGGCGGCTCGGGACGTGGACCCCACTCCATTAATGTCATAGTTCCTCCCCCTCGCGTCCTAGGATAATCCACTCTCGCCGCCGACCATGTCCTAGTAGTCCTCACCCAGAACCCCACTGGACTGAGGGGCAGCTCGGGACTGAGGAACAGCTCGGGACTGAGGGACAGCTCGGGACTGAGGGGAAGCTCGGGACTGAGGGGAAGCTCGGGACTGAGGGGAAGCTCGGGACTGAGGGGAAGCTCGGGACTGAGGGGCAGCTCGGGACTGAGGGGCAGCTCAGCACTGAGGGGAAGCTCAACTCTAAGGGGAAGCCCAGCACTGAGAGGAAGCTCAGCACTGAGAGGAAGCTCAGCACTGAGAGGAAGCTCAGGCAGGTAGTTGGCTCCGGCAGATCCTGGCTGGCTGGCGGATCTGGAAGAGTCTGGTTGACTGGCAGATCTGGAAGAGTCTGGTTGACTGGCAGATCTGGAAGAGTCTGGTTGACTGGCAGATCTGGAAGAGTCTGGTTGACTGGCAGATCTAGAAGATTCTGGTTGACTGGCAGATCTGGAAGAGTCTGGCTGACTGGCGGATCTAGCTGCTCTGGCTGCTCCATGCAGACTGGCAGCTCCATGCAGACTGGCAGCTCTATGCAGACTGGCAGCTCTATGCAGACTGGCAGCTCTGGCTGCTCCATGCAGACTGGCAGCTCTATGCAGACTGGCAGCTCTGGCTGCTCCATGCAAACTGACAGCTCTGGCTGCTCCATGCAGGCTGACAGCTCTGGCTGCTCCATGCAGACTGGCAGCTCTGGCTGCTCCATGCAGACTGGCAGCTCCATGCAGACTGGCAGCTCTATGCAGACTGGCAGCTCTGGCTGCTCCATGCAGACTGGCAGCTCTGGCTGCTCCATGCAAACTGACAGCTCTGGCTGCTCCATGCAGGCTGACAGCTCTGGCTGCTCCATGCAGGCTGACAGCTCTGGCTGCTCCATGCAGGCTGACAGCTCTGGCTGCTCCATGCAGGCTGACAGCTCTGGCTGCTCCATGCAGGCTGACAGCTCTGGCTGCGCTGAACAGGCAGGAGGCTCCGGCAGCGCAGGAGAGGAGACAGGCTCTGGCTGCGCTGAACAGGCGGGAGACTCCGGCAGCGCTGTAGAGGAGGAAGGCTCTGGCTGCGCTGAACAGGCGGGAGGCTCCGGCAGCGCTGTAGAGGAGGAAGACTCCAGCAGCGCTGTAGAGGAGGAAGGCTCTGGCTGCGCTGAACAGGCAGGAGGCTCCGGCAGCGCAGGAGAGGAGGGAGGCTCTGGCAGCGCTGAACAGGCGGGAGGCTCCGGCAGCGCAGGAGAGGAGAAAGGCTCTGGCTGCGCTGAACAGGCGGGAGGCTCCGGCAGCGCTGTAGAGGAGGGAGGCTCTGGCAGCGCTGAACAGGCGGGAGGCTCCGGCAGCGCAGGAGAGGAGAAAGGCTCTGGCTGCGCTAAACAGGCGGGAGACTCCAGCAGCACTGTAGAGGAGGAAGGCTCTGGCAGCACTGAACAGGCGGGAGACTCCGGCAGCGCAGGAGAGGAGGAAAGCCCTGGCTGCGCTGAACAGGCGGGAGACTCCAGCAGCACTGTAGAGGAGGAAGGCTCTGGCAGCGCTGAACAGGCGGGAGACTCCGGCAGCGCAGGAGAGGAGGAAAGCGCTGGCTGCGCTGAACAGGCGAGGCGCACTGAAGGCGTGGTGCTGGAACTGGTGGTACTGAACCGAGGACACGCACAGGAAGCCTGGTGCGGGAAGCTGCCACCGGAGGACTGGTGTGTGAAGGTGGCACAGGATGGACCGGACCGTGATGGTGTACTGGAGAGCCTGAGAGCAGGGCTGGCACAGGACGTGCAAGGCTAGGTAGGTACACAGGAGGCCTAGTGCGTGAGGCTGGCACAATTTTCACCAGCCGACTAACACGCACCTCAGGACGAGTATGGAGCGCTGACCCAGGTGCCATCAAATCCCCGACACGCTCCGTCGGACGAATATCGTACCTAAAGCACCAAACTAGCAACTCCCTCATTACTCTCTCCTCTACTTTCCCCATTAACTCCTTCACAGTCTCTGCTTCGCTCCCCTCTAACACCGGCTCTGGTTCTGGTCTCCTCCTTGGCTCCTCACGATAAACAGGGAGAGTTGGCTCAGGTCTGACTCCTGACTCTGCCACACTCTCCCTGAGCCCCCCCCCAATACATTTTTGGGGCTGACTCTCGGGCTTTCTTCTGCGCCGCCGTGTTTTTCTCTTCGACTCTATTCTCCTATAGCCCTCTTCGCACTGCTCCAGCGAATCCCAGGCGGGTTCCGGCACTCTCTCTGGGTCGACCGCCCACCTGTCTATATCCTCCCAAGTAGTGTAGTCCCGATATTGTTGATCCTGCTGCCGCTGTTGCTTCTCCTCATACCAGCGCCTCTCATCTCTCGCCGCCTCCAGTTCTTCTTTGGGGCGGCGATATTCTCCAGGCTGATCCCAGGGTCCTTCTCCGAACAATTCATCCTCCCATGTCCGTTCCTCCTTTCGCTGTTGCCTGTTACCACGCCACTCGGTCCGGGTGTGGTGGGTGATTCTGTAACGGCATTCGTCTGTTGAAAGAGAGTCGGACCAAAATGCAGCGTGGTGGTTACTCATGTTCTTTAATGAAATAGAACGATACATGAAATAACTAAATAAATATACAAAACAACAAACGGAACGCGAAAACCTATACAGCCTATCTTGTGAAAACAAACACAGAGACAGGAACAATCACCCACAAAACACACAGTGAAACCCAGGCTACCTAAATATGGTTCCCAATCAGAGACAACGAGAATCACCTGACTCTGATTGAGAACCGCCTCAGGCAGCCAAGCCTATGCTATACACCCCTACTCAGCCACAATCCCCAATGCCTACAAAAACCCCAATACGACAACACAATAAACCCATGTCACACCCTGGCCTGAACAAATAATTAAAGAAAACACAAAATACTAAGACCAAGGCGTGACACTTGGCTTTGCCTGAACCTTTCCTGCATTCTCTTTGTAATCCCATTGTGTTAACAATTACCTATGCTCCTTTTGAATGACTAACATATACTGTGTTTACCTAGATAAGCAGGCAGGCGTCACTGAATGCATGTTCTAATCACTGCTCAATAGATATTTGTCAGAGTTCTTCTCTAATACAACATGTACAAACATTGTATTTTTTGTTACACATTATAATTGAATTGTCTCTGATATGTGTGTGATTTTCCGTTTATACCTGCTCAGTTAAACGACCATTAAACCGTCTCCTAATCATACACTCTCAGGGAAAAAAAAGGTATAGAATTGTACTTGTACTTTTTCTCAATCGTGTACAAGCATTTTTTGGAACAATGTTGTTGACACAGAACTCTGTGGCCTTTTGCGAAACAGTACATGTGTTTTCAAAATGTAGTTGCCTTCTCAAAACATAAATACATCCATCAAAACAATATTACACCGTCAAAATTGCAAAAAGATCAATCAAAAAGATTAACGCAACCGTACTTATCTCTTGAGTCCAAGCAGACAAAACAAAAAGATTGTTAAAAATACAAGTAGATACATTTTCGTGGAGGTCACTAAATCATGAGGATCAAAATTGGAAGTACAACTATCCAAAGGTGCAGAATTATGGGCAATTACACTCCTTTTATGGATATTTCACCAAACTATTTCATACACATCAAAT
Organism: Oncorhynchus nerka; assembly: GCF_034236695.1. Classification (NCBI taxonomy): domain Eukaryota; kingdom Metazoa; phylum Chordata; class Actinopteri; order Salmoniformes; family Salmonidae; genus Oncorhynchus; species Oncorhynchus nerka. The sequence continues at coordinate 48,647,905 of NC_088407.1, forward strand.
ATTATTACAGATTTTTTTTTTTAAAGAAGAAGCAAAAAGCACAATTTGTAAAGGATTCATTCTTCGGTATCATCACAATCCAAATCCATGTATTCAATAGACTGGTTTGCTCATAGTTTTGTAGACTTTCCATTGGTACACAGGAACACAATCTACAATAGAAATAAGGAAGGGTGAATACAATGGAGGAACACAACTGGTATGAATGTATAGGCCTCAATCCACACCAAAGCAAAGCTCTAAAATGAAAGGTCACAATGTTAAGAGACAATGACTTAGGAGTAACCCAAACTTACTTAGAAGTAACCCAACTTCATTCTCTGCATCTCCTGCATGTCCGCAATATTGTAAAAATAAATTTTGCACGCCCAATTTTTCAGTTTTTGTTTGTTAAAAAAGTTTGAAATATCCAATAAATGTCTTTCCACTTCATGATTGTGTCCCACTTGTTGTTGATTCTTCACAAAAAAATACAGTTTTATATCTTTATGTTTGAAGCCTGAAATGTAGCAAAAGGTCGCAAAGTTCGAGGGGGCCGAATACTTTCGCAAGGCACTGTATATTCTGCAAGAATCAGTGGGTACATATGATTAATTTCTAAGTAAAACAAAATGGATGTAGCAAGTGAAGATTGCCCCTTTACCAGTGCATTTTGGTGACATTTGAATTTAAATTTTAGCAAAAGGGGGTCTAAGATATGCAAGTCAGGTACAAAGCCAGGAAAAGTATCAGAAGTTTTGTAAATGTATTTAAACATTTGATCATTGCTATTCTGCTATAGATTCATTTTAACACAGATCCAAAAATTGCTTGTACGCAAATAAGAAAAACTGTAAAGCTGAGATCGGCGAAAGTTGAAACAGCGCCACTGGTCTCCCCAGGCACATTTGTTATTGTTTTTGTTGACTAAATGGAGGTGAGGTGCGTCCAAACGGAGGTGAGCAGTGTTGAAGTACATATTCTTCTGTTCAATCAAGCGTGCAAAAAACAGTGTTTGTTGTTTGCAGTAACTTCTTTGTTGTTATAATATCACAAACAGACTTGGCAGTTTCAGCATTAACACTTAAAACCCTGGGCCTTGAGGGACCCCCCTTCGAGCTAATGAACAGTTACTCTGAATGCAACATTCTAAAGGTGTATTTAATGCATACAGTGGGGCAAAAACGTATTTAGTCAGCCACCAATTGTGCAAGTTCTCCCACTTAAAAAGATGAGAGAGGCCTGTCATTTTCATCATAGGTACACTTCAACTATGACACACAAAATGAGAAAAAAATCCAGAAAATCACATTGTAGGATTTTTTAATGAATTTATTTGGTGGAAAATAAGTAAGTTGGTCACCTACAAACAAGCAAGATTTCTGGCTCTCACAGACCTGTAACTTCGTCTTTAAGAGGCTCCTCTGTCCTCCACTCATTACCTGTATTAATGGCACCTGTTTGAACTTATCAGTATAAAAGACACCTGTCCACAACCTCAAACAGTCACACTCCAAACTCCACTATGGCCAAGACCAAAGCTGTCAAAGGACACCAGAAACAAAATTGTAGACCTGCACCAGGCTGGGAAGACTGAATCTGCAATAGGTAAGCAGCTTGGTTTGAAGAAATCAACTGTGGGAGCAATTATTAGGAAATGGAAGACATACAAGACCACTGATAATCTCCCTCGATCTGGGGCTCCACGCAAGATCTCACCCCGTGGGGTCAAATTGATCACAAGAACGGTGAACAAAAATCCCAGAACCACACGGGGGGACCTAGTGAATGACCTGCAGAGAGCTGGGACCAAAGTAACAAAGCCTACCATCAATAACACACTACGCCGCCAGGGACTCAAATCCTGCAGTGCCAGACGTGTCCCCCTGCCTAAGCCAGTACAAGTCCAGGCCCGTCTGAAGTTTGCTAGAGAGCATTTGAATGATCCAGAATAAGATTGGGAGAATGTCATATGGTCAGATGAAACCAAAATATAACTTTTTGGTAAAAACTCAACTCGTCGTGTTTGGAGGACAAAGAATGCTGAGTTGCATCCAAAGAACTCAACCCCATAGAAAATCTTTGGAGGGAGTTGAAAGTCCGTGTTGCCCAGCAACAGCCCCAAAACATCACTGCTCTAGAGGAGATCTGCATGGAGGAATGGGCCAAAATACCAGCAACAGTGTGTGAAAACCTTGTGAAGACTTACAGAAAACATTTGACCCCTGTCATTGCCAAAAAAGGGTATATAACAAAGTATTGAGATAAACTTTTGTTATTGACTTATTTTACTTACTTATTTTCCACCATAATTTGCAAATAAATTCATTAAAAATCCTACAATGTGTTTTTCTGGATTTTTTTCTCATTTTGTCTGTCATAGTTGAAGTGTACCTATGATGAAAATTACAGGCCTCTCATCTTTTTAAGTGGGAGAACTTGCACAATTGGTGGCTGACTAAATACTTTTTTGCCCCACTGTAGATACTTTTGTACCTGTTTCCTCCAGCATCTTCACAAGGTCCTTTGCTGTTGTTCTGGGATAGATTTGCACTTTTCGCACCAAAGTATGTTCATCTCTAGGAGACAGAACGCGTCTCCTTCCTGGGCGGTATGATGGCTGCGTGGTCCCATGGTGTTTATACTTGCGTACTATTGTACTATTGTTTGTACAGATGAACGTGGTACCGTCAGGCATTTTGAAATTGCTCCCAAGAATTAACAAGACTTGTGGAGGTCTACACATTTTTTTCTGAGGTCCTGGCTGATTTTTTTGATTTTCCCATAATCTCAAGCAAATAGGCACTGAGTTTGAAGGTAGGCCTTGAAATACATCCACAGGTACACTTCCAATTGACTCAAGTTATGTCAATTAGCCTATCAAAAGCTTCTGAAGCCATGACACCATTTTTTGGAATATGCCAAGCTGTTTAAAGGCACAGTCAACTTAGTGTATGTAAACTTCTGACCCACTGGAATTGTGATACAGTGAATTATAAGTGTAATAATCTGTCTGCAAACAATTGTTGGAAAAATGACTTGTGTCGTGCGCAAAGTAGAGGCCCTAACCGACAAGCAAAAACTATAGTTTATTAACAAGAAATTTGTGGAGTGGTTGAAAAAGGAGTTTTAATGACTCCAACCTAAGTGTATGTAAACTTCCGACTTCAACTGTACGTCCTGGATGTCAGGAAACTTGGTCCTAATGATGTACTGTGCTGAATGCACCACCCTATGTAGCTCCTTAAGGTCAGATGCCAAGCAGTTGCCATACCAGGCGGTGATGCAACCGGTCAGGATGCTCTCGATGGTGCAGCTGTATAATTTTTTGAGGATCTGGGGACCCCAGCCAAATATTTTCAGTCTCTTGAGGGGGAAAAGGTGTTGTTGTGCCCTCTTCACTACTGTCTTGGTGTGTTTGGACCATGATAGTTTGTTGGTGATGTGGACACCAAGGAACTTGAAACTCTCGACCCGCTCCACTACAGCCCCGTCGATGTTAATGGGGGTCTGTACGGACCGCTTTTTCCTGTAGTCCACGATCAGCTCCTTTGTCTTGCTTACATTGTCATCGCACCACACTGCCAGGTCTCTGACCTCCTCCCTATAGGCCGTCTCATCGTTGTCGGTGATCAGGCCTACCACTGTTGTGTCGTCAGCAAACTTAATGATGGTGTTTGGCCATGCAGTCGTGGGTGAACCGGGAGTACAGGAGGGGACTAAGCACTCACCCCTGAGGGGCCCCAGTGTTGAGGATCAGCGTGGCAGATGTGTTGTTGCCTACCCTTACCACCTGGGGGTGGCTCGTCAGGAAGTCCAGGATCCAGTTTCAGAGGGAGGTGTTTTGTCCCAGGGCCCCTAGCTTAGTGACGAGCTTTGTGGGCACTATGATGTTGAACGCTGAGCTGTAGTCAATGAACAGCATTCTCACATAGTTGTTCCTTTTGTCCAGGCAGGAAAGGGCAGTGTGGAGTGTGATTCAGATTGCGTCGTCTGTGGATCTATTGGAGCGGTATGCAAATTGGAGTGGGTCTAGAGATTCCGGGATGATGGTGTTGATGTGAGCCATGACCAGCCTTTCAAAGCACTTCATGGCTACAGACGTGAGTGCTACGGATTGGTAGTCATTTAGCTAGGTTACCTTAGTGTTCTTGGGAAAAGACACTTTTGATGTGAGATTACTCTGAAGGTACATTATGTGTATTTATATTTTTGTACCCCAGGGAACAATACTGTTCCCTAACTGTACCCTTTTTTTCACGGAGTGTAAACCAAACATTAACTGAAAAAAGATTATAAAGATATAATTTTACCCGATGACAATATGATGGTTATGAGACAACGTCTCTGTGTCTCTGAGATTTTCTAAAACCTTTTGTAAACTGACAATTGTCTAGACTACCATAACGTAAACCTTTTTTTTATGTACTTTTTGATTCGCTGTTACAAAATAAGGGTTTCTCTCTCAACAGCCCTTGGCCCTAGTATCCATTTTACTACATCATTCCCTCAGTAATCCTGATAGTCTACTCTTTGGCGCTCCAATATGAGATCCCCAGAAAGATTTCAATCATCCCACACTTAATTTGAAATGTATTGACACTAAAGGTTGACCGATTAATCAGAATGGCCGATTAATTAGGGCCGATTTAATGTTTTCATAACAATCGGAAATCGGTATTTTTGGGCACCGATTTGCCAATGTTGTTTTCATACCTTTATTTAACTAGGCAAGTCAGTTAAGAACACATTCTTATTTTCAATGACTGCCTAGGAACGGTGGGTTAACTGCCTCGTTCACGGGCAGAACAACACATTTTTACCTTGTCAGCTCGGGGGATCCAATCTTGCAACCTTACAGTTAACTAGTCCAACGCTATAACCACCTGCATCTCTCTGTTTGCACTCCACAAGGAGACTGTTACGCGAATGCAGTAAGCCAAGGTAAGTTGCTAGCTAGCATTAAATTTATCTTATAAAAAACAATCAATCATAATCACTAGTTAACTACACATGGTTGATGATATTACTAGTTTATCTAGCATGTCCTGCGTTGCATATAATCTGACTGAGCATACAAGCATCTAAGTATCTGACTGAGCGGTGGTAGGCAGAAGCAGGCACGTAAACATGAATTCAAACAGCACTTTCTTGCGTTTTGCCAGCAGCTCTTCGTTGTGCGTCAAGCATTGCGCTGTTTATGACTTCAAGCCTATCAACTGCCGAGATGAGGCTGGTGTAACCGAAGTGAAATGGCTAGCTAGTTAGCGCACGCTAATAGCGTTTCAAACGTCACTCGCTCTGAGCCTTCTAGTAGTTGTTCCCCTTGCTCTGCATGGGTAACGATGCTTCGATGGTGGCTGTTGTCGTTGTGTTGCTGGTTCGAGCCCAGGGAGGAGCGAGGAGAGGGACGGAAGCTATACTGTTACACTGTCAATACTAAAGTGCCTATAAGAACATCTAATAGTCAAAGGTTAATGAAATACAAATGGTATAGAGGGAAATAGTCCTATAATTCCTATAATAACTACAACCTAAAACTTCTTACCTTGGAATATTGAAGACTCATGTTAAAAGGAACCACCAGCTTTCATATGTTCTCATGTTCTGAGCAAGGAACTGAAACGTTAGCCTTCTTACATAGCACATATTGCACTTTTACTTTCTTCTCCAACACTTTGTTTTTGCATTATTTAAACCAAATTGAACATGTTTCATTATTTACTTGAAGCTAAATTGATTTTATTTATGTATTATATTAAGTTAAAATAAGTGTTCTCAGTATTGTTGTAAATTTTTAAAAGTGTTTTAAATTGGCCGATTAATCGGTATCGGGGTTTTTGGTCCTCCAATAATCGGTATCGGTATCGGCGTTGAAAAATCATAATCGGTCGACCTCTAATTGATACCCACAGAACAGCATGACTCCTAGCCCACAATTAGCTGCTGTACAGTTGCCCGCTGCTCCAAGTGTTGTTTTAAATGTTTTCCAATGAAAGCCAAACTAGACATGATCAAGGTCTCAGGATTCTAATACAGACCTTAATCAATACAACAGACGGACACAAAAAGTTCACAATGTAGGCACCCTCATCAAAAGCGGGAACATTTCAATCTCTTTTACATTACATGTTGTGAACTTTTTACACCTGGCTTGTGATAACTTTCTTTGGCATTTTTTGATTAGCCTATTGCTACATGATTATGATGGTGATTATGAATACTAAAAGCATGTTTCCAAACATATTCGGATTGGCTATATACTTAATTGTTCAAAATCAACTGTATTTTAAAAAATATATATATATTTTTTAAATTGTACAATATATTTATTGGCATTTATTTGTATTTTTTTTTACAATTTAACAATCATCAAAATATGACACAGATAATGCCCCTTCCACCTACACAAAACACCATGCTACATGGGGGCACATCGTGCAAACCCCCCCCCCCCCCCCCCCAACACAGGAACACCCCCCTCCCTCCACTCTACCGGTATTAGCTTCACTGATTATCAACAAAAAAAAGAAACAGAATTACCTCCACATTCCATGCTAGAAAATAAATAATTCAACACAAAAACAAATAATAATAATACATTCATGAAGAAAGTAATAAGGGTTTATTGCGTTAATTGTATTATTATTTTTTTTCAGATGGAATATAGGAAGATATTTTAGCCACGTCTGCTTGCTTGGCGGAGTGTCACTTCCATATAATAGCTGTTTATTTATTGGCTGCAATGACTGCAAATGTAATGAATCTGGTTTTGATGCAAATATTAACTGGTAGAACAGAATAATCTACAAGAAGTATAAGGGAAGGATCTAGTGGTACCATCATATTAGTGACCTGTGATAAGATCTGAATAATGTCTTTCCAATAATAGCTTCAGGGCAGGACAAAAACATATACATAAATGTGCCCACTCCTGTTTTACACCTAGAGCAAAATTTTGAATATTCAGAATTCATCTTATACAGTATCTCTGGTGTAAAGTAGACCCTATGTAAAATATTGAATTGCATCAACTTGTGCCTTGTGTCATCCTCAACAATGAGACCAAGGTCATCATGCCACTTCATGCAAGCTTTCCAAGGTTCATCATTCCCCAGCAGAGCTTGAAGACCAGAGTACATGTAGGAAATGAAACATTTTACCCCTTTCCTCTCCAGCCACAGTTTATCAGTTTTAGGTTTACTCATGAGCTGAATCCTACCTCCCTGCTGAGTGGCAATGTAATGCCTAACCTGTAGGTACTTGAAGAAATTAGTTTGAGGTAACTGAAAATGAGATGCCAGTTGTTGAAAGGATAGTAGTTCACCTTCTCTATAGAGATTACCAAATGTTTTAATTCCTTTGTTGAACCAAGAAAATGTAATACCATCTCTCAGGACTTTGGGTAAGATGGGGTTATTATAGAAAGGTGTTTGTTCATATATAGATCTAAGCTCTTCTGTTTGTTTACAGACTTCTATCCATATATTTAAAGTGTTTTTAATTAAAGTGTTGTTTATGAGACCTAGCAAAGCTTTAGGTGGGCTAATATAAGGTATAGATGCCAATGTAGCAGGGGTCAGACACTCCTCCTCTATCTGTCTCCAAGAGGGTGAACTTGTTGTTGTATCTTGTCATACCCACACAGCCTTTAACTGAGATGGCCAGTAATACAACTGGAAGTCAGGTAGAGTGAGTCCCCCTTCTGAGTATGGTTTGCATAAAGTTGTGAGTTTCACTCTGGGGGGTTTCCCTTTCCACAGAAATGAAGAAACCTTCCTATTAAGTTGTTTGAAAAAAGCTTTGGGATTAGGAAAGGGCAAGGTTTGAAAAAGGTAGAAACATTTTGGTAATATCACATCTTTACATAATTGACCCGCCCCATATAAGAGAAATTGGTAAATCTATCCAATTCTTCCCCAACCTTTTTGAGAAGTGGAGTATAGTTGAGTTGATATGTCTTAATAATTTCAGAAGGAATTTGCAATCCAAGTTATGTCATTTTCTGTGGTTTCCAAGGAAACAGCTGGTCTAAGATTGGGTTCTGCATAGCTGCCCTGTTAAAAGGCATAATTATACTCTTCGATAGGTTTATTTTATATCCTGAAAAGGTCCCATGTTCTTTCAGGATGTCAACTAATGCTCGGAGTGAAATTTCTGGTTTAGGGAGGTAAGGCAAAATGTCATCGGCATATAGCGAGACCAGATGTTCACACCCACCTATACGAACACCATGGATGGATGGATGAGATCTGAAAGCTTCTGCCAGTGGCTCTATAGCCAAAGAAAAAAAGGAGAGGACTAGCGGGACAACTCTGTCTTGTGCCACGTGATAGAGAGAACTGTGAGAAAATGTTTCCATTAGTCAGGATCTGAGCTACCGGACATTTGTACAGTATTCTAATCAGACCAACATATTTAGGTTCAATATTCATCCTCTGGAAAACTTCAAACAGGTAGTTCCATTCTATGCGGTCAAAAGCTTTTTCCACATCTAATGAAGCCGCCACTACAGATTCTTGGTCATTCTCTACATAATGCATAACATTAAATAATCTTCTGATATTATCAGGAGATGAGCGGTTTCTTACAAAGCTTGATTGGTCCATATCAACCAAGTCCAGAAGAACCTTGTCCAGTCTAAGAGCTATGAGTTTCGCAAGAATCTTATATGAAGTGTTCAATAGAGATATTGGTCTATCTCGACCCACAAAGCAGAGGATCTTTGCCAGGTTTTAACAAAACTGTGATCAGTGCCTGTTCAAGTGTGTCTGGGAGCTTTTCTGTCTCTATGGCATAATTAAACATACTGCAGAGGCTCAATTAGTTTGGGTAAAAAGGATTGATAGAATTCAATAGGGAAACCATCTAAAATTAATTAATTTGTATCATGTTCAAACTAAACAGTCCTGTTTAGGGTAGCAAAAATTCCTATAATTCCGATGTTTTCCCAAAATCCTGGTAGGAGGATTCACGGATTTCCTGCTTATTCCCTCATAATTCCAGGAATCTTTTAACCAGGATATATGGACAATTTATATGAAAAGCAACCCTAGTCATAATTCAATAGACAGCATGTTTAAAAGAGGCATATGACTTCAGGAAGCAACAAGTGGTAATTGAAACAACATTATTTCATGTTTGTCTTTCTTATTGTCAGATGAGATCTCATTTAGAGCACCAAGTATAGTTGACAGAGAGCATAGTAACAGAGAGCATTTTCAGTACCAGTCCTCTAATTAGACCACAAGAGATGAATGACAAGCAGGAAACAACTGTCTGTTGTTTCTCATTGGTTGAAAAATATTTGTCAAGGCTTTACATAGGCTTTGAATGGATAACAATGAGGACACCTAAGGAAGAAAAAACAATAGGTGAAAACTGAGGTATCGTTCGTATGGCCATTGACAACTGACAATAATGGAGTGTCATTGAACAGTGTGAGGAGGCAGCAGAGGCTGTTTTCACTGACTTCAGCTACCCTGTAGGGAACAGCAGTAGCATGTGTCTGAATCACCATATTCTGTACTCCAGAATATCCAACAGTCCTTTGTCCTCCAATATTTATACTGACATAACAGCAATATATTTTAGATTGTACACTGAGTATACCAAACATTAGGAACAGCTTCCTAATATTGAGTTGCACCCTCCCCCTACATTTTGCCCTCAGAACAGCCTCAATTCATCAGGGCATGGACTCTACAAGGTGTCAAAAGCGTTCCACAGGGATGCTGGCCCATCTTAACTCCAATGCTTCCCACAGTTGTATCAAGTTGGCTGGATATCCTTTGGGTGCTGGACCATTCTTCATACACACGGAAAACTGTTGAGCATGAAAAACCCAGCAGCGTTGCAATTCTTGGCACAAACCGGTGCTCCTGGCACCTACTACCATACCCTGTTCAAAGGCACTTACACTCTCTGAATGGCACACATACACAATCCATGTCTCAATTGTCTCAAGGCTTAAAAATCATTCTTTAACCTGTCTGCTCCCCTTCATCGACACTGATTGAATTGGATTTAAGAAGTGACATAAATAAGGGATCATAGCTTTCACCTGGTCAGTCTATGTCATGGAAAGAGCAGGTGTCCTTAAATGTTTTGTACATTCAATGTATGTATGTGGCTGTTCCTGTGACATTGATTTTTAATACGCAATTTATTTCCAATTTAGACCCGGAGACAGAATCGTACTGGCGGACGACTCCAATGATGATTGGTGGAAGGTATGTATGAAAGTGTGTCACTTTTGGAAGACACAGTGTTTAAATTAAGTGCTTTGTAACACCAGAACACTAGTGGCAACTGAGCTGCCACCAACACGAAGGAGACAAAACCTTAACTTTGCTGTAGTATTGAAACATATCATCCCGAGATGTTTTGAAACATTACATGGTGTGTTGTAACACCCCTAAATCAAGTATTGTGCAACACCTTGACAGGAACGGTTAAAACACTTTTTGTTGAATTTAGTGCAGAATTAGATGCCTTCTCCTTTGGTGTCGTTCCCTCTCTCTATAGCTTCTAAACACTATAATGGTGTTTCAAATCCTGCCTAATGCAGAATGACAGTATTATTACAGTATTTTTATGTTTAACATTGATTTATGAATCTGATCATTTGCCAGTTTAACCCATTATGGTAGGCATTGTTGAGCACAGTGCTCAATCCACCAGCAATAACTACAGGATTTACAGCAGACATTGCAGGATGCTGTATTTGTCTCTACAATTAAAAGTTGTAAATGTGGGAATGGGTCGTCTCATCTTTGAATGTAATTTTTCCTGACTGTTTTAATATCTGTTCATCATGACCAATTACACCTCACAGCACAACAAGCTGATTAATACTAATACAGAAGTATACTTTTCTTTCTTCAAACATGCATACAACATTGTGTATAAGAATCATAAAGTCAAAACATTTGGAGTGACTCACAATCCTCTAAAAACAGAGCCATGTGGCAAGATAGGAAGAGCAAGGAGATTAAATCCAGACTTACAAATGAGTTCAATCACGCAATTTTGTATATCTTTGGTAATCCTCATAAAATATACTTACATTTTGAGCAACATATTAAAGTGGGATTTATTCCGAATTTCTTTGGTAAAATGAAATGAACAAATCATAGAAATGACTGGCATTGATTTTTATGAAGGGTTAAATTCAATCAGATCAAGCGTTAACCGGCGATGGCAGACACCCGCATAGCGGTGTCGAAGGTGGAGCTGCGTTGGACCCGTCAAATCAGTGAGCAGCTGCTCTTGTAATCATTGCCATTGCTCAGTTGTGCACCGGGGCCTCCCACTCCTCTTTCTTTTCTGGTTAGAGCCAGTTTGTTCTGTGAAGGGAGTAGAAAACAGCGCTGTACGAGATCTTCAGTTTATTGGCAATTTCTCGCATGGAATAGCCTTCATTTCTCAGAACAAGGATAGACTGACGAGTTTCAGAAGAAAGTTCTTTGTTTCTGGCCCTTTTGAGCCTGTAATCCAACCCACAAATGCTGATGCTCCAGATACTCAACTAGTCTAAAGAAGGTGAATTTGATTGCTTCTTTAATCAGGACTGTATTTCTGATCAATTTGATGTTATTTTAATGGGCAAAAAAATTGCTTTTCTTTCAAAAACAAGGACATTTCTATGTGACCCCAAACTTTTGAACGGTAGTGTATATGTTTTAAAACACGTTCTGTGTATCAAAGCACTTACATCGGGTTTACCCCCTCCAAACACCAGATCTTAGGTTAGGTGCACTACTTTCATTACACAATCATGGTGTTTTGAGTCCTATTTTTACAGTGAACCTAGTACTTACACTTAAACCACTACACCGCACAAGTCTGCTGCCATGATAGTATAAGTAGTAGCTGTCATGGTGTATAACATTTCATCTGGATGATGGTTCCAGGGCGTAATCGAGGACAGGATTGGTTTCTTCCCAGCAGCCTTTGCTCACCAGGTGAAGGCCGGGGACAGAGTGTTCAGGTGTCACCGGACGTTCATCGGCTGCAAGGAGCAAGGCCAGATCACCCTGAAGGAGGGACAGGTACGTGATCCCACTGTTATATAAAAAACAATATGGCAAACTACTTTGCAACAAAACGACTTTGTGCCAGCAGCATACCACCCTGCGTACCACTGCTGGTTTGCTTCTGAAGCTAAGCAGGGTTGGTCCTGGTCAGTCCCTGAATGGGAGACCAGATGCTGCTGGAAGTGGTGTTGGAGGGCCAGTAGGAGGCACTCTTTCCTCTGGTCTAAAAAAAAAAAAAAAAAAAAAGTATCCCAATACCCCAGGGCAGTGCCCTGTGTAGGGTGCCGTCTTTCAGATGGGACGTTAAACAGGTGTCCTCACTCTCTGAGGTCATTAAAGATCCCATGGCACTTATTGTAAGAGTAGGGGTGGTAACCCCGGTGTCCTGGCTAAATTCCCAATCTGGCCCTCGAACCATCACGGTCACCTAATAATCCCCAGTTTTCAATTGGCTCATTCATCTCTCCCCTGTAACTATTCCCCAGGTCGTTGCTGCAAATGAGAATGTGTTCTCAGTCAATTTACCTGGTAAAATAACAGAGAAAAAAATAAAAAAGGACCCACTTATGCCCATTTGAAATGATACACAAGCAAACATGATTGTTATTATCCATTGTTAAAGAATGTTTGTTAGTCCCTTAATTGTTTCCATGTACTACTTTATTTGGCGCAGTTCATGATCAAGCCCCAGCTAAAAGTGGGCATCGGACATAGTTCCTCCTCCCACCAATTCTCATAGGCAAATGGGAATCCTGAGCACTCAGTCCACAGATTCACTCCCAGAACATTCACTTCAAAGGATTGACCTGAGCTGGCCAATTGGGAGTCACCCGTCTCTCAGCAGTTTCCATGGCATTACCATTTTGGCATGGCAAATGGCTTTGCTGTCTCAAATCCTTTTCCCACAATGCTTTGCAGGGGCATTTTGGGATTCAGAGGAGAGTTCAGGCTAGTAACGCCAAATGGAGATGCATTCATTCCAAACACTTTGAAGATGAGTCAGTGACCTCCTAGCTCTGCCTCGATCCCCAATGAGTAGCAACATCTGCTCTCTCCAGTCACATAGCCATTCACACTACCTCTCTGCAGCTGTATTGAAGACTATCAGGCCAATTACAGTCAGGTGTCATTGATATATGGTGGGGGAAATTATATATTTATTACAGTGGTCCTAAAGCTACTTTGCCCCTTAGGGTCAATGTGCATTGTTTATTGAATGTGTTAATATGTATTTTGCTTGTACACGAGAGCAACCAAATCACTAGAGTATTCGTCTCTGTTCCACCAGATTTGTGTAAGCGGTGAGGATGAACACAGCGGCTTCATCCGAGTGGCCAGTGGAAAGAAGAGAGGCTACGTGCCCTGTGATGTCCTGGAGAACATCTGAGAGAGAGAGAGAGAGAGAGAGAGAGAGAAATAGAAAGAGCCGGAGAGAGATGACGAGAGGAAGAGAAGGAGAGAGTGGAGGGAGGAGAGGCACAGTCGCATACTCCATTGGTGTACAGGGATGGCTCTGACAGTAGTTTTGATCAGCTGCCAACCTCCCTAGCGCGAGGAGGACGATTGTAATTACAAAATGGCCATCTGAGACTATGGAGGAAGCCCTCTGTTGAGCTAGGACTCTAAACTCCAAAATGTTGCTGTTGGCATTAAGGGAATGGCTTTGTCAGAAGTCAAAGCCAACCTTCCCCATTTCCTTTAAGTCTGAATGGGAACATGTTGAGACGGATCAAATAACCTGAATTTCTGGTCACAATGACCCCACTCTCCCTCCTTGTATCACTGAATTTGCTTTCATTTGGATTTTTGGTTTGATTTTGTTCGATTTAAAGAACTGCCGTACATCGTTTGTTCTTTGTGTGACTTCCCATTGGAGAATACAGCTGACACATCATGCATGAATTTACTGAATTCATGCTTGCTTTTTTAGCGTCAGCTGCAGTATGTTTCAATGACCTGTTTATCCTATATGCCCAAATGTTCAAACACTTGTTCTCTTCATCAAATAGTTGCCTATAGGCCTAGATAATAATTTACATTACTTTGATGAAAGCGGTTGAGGTACCAAAACAGCATAAATCCCTTTTTCTTCTATGCTTGTACAATGGCTCCACTGAGCCTTGATAGGCTCTAGCTCACAATTAAAAGCTCATTCTCCTGAGACAGAGTTATTTTATCAGACCCTCTTGACACAAAGAATGCAATGGTTTTGTCACTGGAGAGGAACAACAAAAAGAATTGGACAAAGTAGAAATGTGTCGATTCTGAGGGGAGTGTTATTCAAAGGAGTCCTTTTTCTTTCAAAGAAATGCTGTAGTCTTTTGCACAAATCTAGCTAGTGATGCATCTAGTCTATCTGCTTACCCATCGAAAGACAAACAGAGCTTTGCATGAAAAATTCAGACTCATGAAAACACCTTTCTAAAAACCTGTCAAAGAGATTCTTTGAATGTTTGAAAACAACGAATACCTAATTTGCTAGTTGAAGTCTGATGATAATGTTCTCTTCAGGTAGCTTGTCATGATATATAGTTTCTTGTTTTTATTTGTAAGGGATAATGGATTTGATAAGAGAGGATGGGATGTGAATTTACTATAGTAAAGTGGGCAACCTTTCATAAGTGGTTAGATACATTGTATTTGAATGTATGTCATCAAATCTGCATACCTGTTATTTCAAGGTATTTGATCACAATCCTTTCAGTGAAACTCAAGTTAATTGGAGTATAGGACATCTAGAGTATAGAAATGATGCAGTATCTTCAGAGCATGACCTTTGGTTTTGATTTACATTCATGTATGCTTACTCCAATTGCATTAAATTGTCACTCAGATATGGCTATAGCCTTATTCCAATGTAAACTTTCTAGCAAATGCTGAAGAACATTTTATGTCAGATCAAGACATGCTTGTTGAGATGTAACTTAAATCTATGTATCCCTTTTAATGTCAACGAAAGGGCTATTCCTTTCTCTTCGCTGAGATGTTCTTTTAAGATTTCCTGTTCATCCACATGCATATTTGTTTTCTGTTTTAAAATATTGTTATAAATGAACTGTTAAAGGAAAGGTATTTTAGTAAATCTGTCTCTAAACTAATCTAATCTGTACTGAAACATGGCTTTATTGGATGTCAAAGGCCACTGTATTGTGTGCATAGAATCAAACATGTATTTCTGATCAATTTAGTATCAGCATTTTGTGAAAGTATTCACATAATATATAAAGCACATTGACCTTGACTCGGTCTCGATAGCTTTCTCTTTGAACACTCAACGCAGTGTTAGAAAGGTGTTCTTAATGTTTGGTAAAAATTCTCTGTGACAAAGAGGCTGCTATCCCCCTCATCTCCTTCTCGTGCACCATACAGATTTTCCACATGAGAAACAAGACAGTATATCCAATGGTATGTAAAAGGTAGAGCATGAATATTACCAGAAAAGATCAACGTGATGCCCATATTCTTCTGGTTTCTTATGAGGGAATTGGAATCCCTTTATTTCCCTTTGAAATCTCTGGTAATGCAATAATTGACATTTTCATTAGCTCACACATTGGAACTGTTAACTACATGCAATATGGCAATCGAAATTGATCACATATTTTATGCAGAAGAGCACCATCTACAGACAGCATAGTGAACATTGGGTTCTCATGATTATACATAGCATCAATAAGCAATATGTTCACCAAGTCACTGACTCATACAGTTTTTCATTCCTCTTTATACATCTGTCACAAATTATTCATAAAAGTCCCACACAGATAGCCGGGCCTCCAATTTTTGCACCCACACGTGAATTAGCTTATGCTAATTGGCTCATCATTTGCTCAACTGGACCACTTAAATGATCTTCGCCCCATCAAGCTGTTATGATTTGTATGCTAATGAAAACCGCTGTATTGTGGCTCCCACACATAATGCAGCAGGATTCTATAAGTATTTTCATGATGTCTATCAGGGGTAGGGGTAGGCCGTCATGGTAAATAAGAATTTGTTCTTGACTAACCTAGTTAAAATACAAAACAAAATTGTATTTATTATGGATCCCCATTAGCTGATGCCAAGGCAGCAGCTACTCTTCCTGTCACGTACAATGAATAGGAGACAGGCGCAAGAATGCAAAAATAGTTTTAAAAAATTCTCTACCCAAAATAGTGTACGTCATGAACATGACGGGGACGAAACCCAAACCAAACACGTGTGTGTGTGTGTGTGTGTGTGTGTGTGTGTGTGTGTGTGTGTGTGTGTGTGTGTGTGTGTGTGTGTGTGTGTGTGTGTGTGTGTGTGTGTGTGTGTGTGTGTGTGTGTGTGTGTGTGTGTGTGTATATATAACACAGGGCTATAACCCAAACAAAGAGCGAGGTGTACCTCTAATAAATACAAGGGACGAGGCCCCTCTAATAACAAGTGCACACTAACATGCAAGCCGATACAACAGAGCACAGGTGCTCACAAGACCAACAGACATGGAACAATAATCAACAAGGACAATGGGGAACAGAGGGCACATATACACACTTACTAATCAGGGGGAATGGGAACCAGGTGTGCGTAATGAGACAAGACAGTCTGGGGTTGGTGATAATGAATCAAGTTCAGTGACGTGAGGTAGACCTCCAGAGCTGGTGAACAGAATGAGCAGCACTACCGGGGGAATCTGTGACACTTCCTGGGGTACAGCAAAATTAAGGCAGTTATACGTTTTAAAAACATTACAATACATTCATAACAAATTTCACAACATATTAAGGGTGTGCCCTCAGGACTCTACTCTACTACCACATATCTATAACACAAAATCCATGTGTACATGTGTGTACAGTGCGTATGTTACCGTGAATTTGAATGCATGTGTTTATGTTGCTTCACAGTCCCCGCTGTTCCATAAGGTGTATTGTTATCTGTTTTTTAAATCTAATTTTACTGCTGCCATTATTTACTTGATGTGAAATAGAGTTCCATGTACTGTAGTCATGTCTCTATGTAGTACTGTGCGCCTCACATAGTCTGTTTTGGACTTGGGGACTGTGAAGAGACCTCTGATGGCATGTCTTGTGGGGTATGCATGGGTGTCCGAGTTGTGTGGCAGTAATTCCAAAAAATAACTGTGACAGTCAATCTGAAGAATGTTACTTCAGGGTGAAGTGGTATTAACTCTTTTCTGACTGAACCTTATCGTGATCGGTCCACTTTGCAATCCGGTGCACACGTTAGGAAACCACTCTGCTCATGTTCAGTCCCCTCGACCTTGACTGCAGCAGAGGATAAACCACGAGGTCCATTATTAGGAGATGGTTTTACTGCAGCTCTCAGGTTCAGTTGCCCCATTAGGCAGCTGTTCAGAAGTGTGGTGGCTGTGACTGCTGGATTATTATTTTGGCAGGAGGCAGAGACCTTTCTAAAGATGTGCCCTTGTCTTGCTCCCCTGTTCCCTGTCTTTGTCATGACATCCTACATTGGTGTTGGCCTGACATTAGCCTGTATTGCACTGGCAACATTTAGCATTTAGAGTGTTGCAGCATGAACAAAAGTGCTACCCAGCTTGGTGAATCCAACGGGTGTTTATTTGACATATATCACACAATGTACACTTTGTCGCACAATGGTGTGGGTGGGTGTGAGTCGGTGGGTGTGTGTGCTTGCGCACGTGCGTGCGTGTCGTGGGAAAGAAAGAGGTGCTAAAAAAAAAAAATGTGTCTAGCTCAAAGCCATAATAGACTGTGGTAGTAGTTTGTCACGTGGCTCGTTTTGGAAGGCAAAATTAAAACGAAAAAAGGAAGCCACTGACAGAAAAACAAAAGGGAAACTGTAGCAAAAATGAGCTGTGACACAGCTAAACCCACTTGGCCGCTTCATTGCTTCGCCTCAGCTAGGAATGCCTGGACTATCTCCAGATACTCAGTGAGATTGCCGGTGAAATTAAGAAGAAAAGAGGCTGCTTCAGGTATGCTTGAGGTATGCCATCTCAACACGACCTTCTACCGAAGTTACAGAAATACTTTAATCAACAAAAGACTCCTCACAGGTATATAGCATGCCAGGTGCCACAGTTTGTCAAAACAATCATTTGATTCATCCCCCGGATTTATATACAACTATTAATAAATCAATGACCTATGAAATGAGTAGTGGAAGTTGCCTCAAAAGTGTGTTGAGGATTATATTAAGAGTTGCAGGTTGTAGCTTAACTGAGGTTCCCCATAGAGTCGTTTAAGTTGTTGAATGAACATGAGGCTGACGTTAATAACTCACACTCTCCCAGTTGTCATGCCAATGAGCTGTGTGTCAGTGCCCGTTGTGAAAACTGGCATTGGCCTCCTGGCTGGTACCCTTCAACAGCTGGCCCCTCAAACAATCATAACTCTCCTGTAGCTCAACATGATGCCTGTTTGTCTTACAATGCCCTCGTCCATTCTATCCACTTGGTCAATAATATAAGAGTCTATGACTCAACCTTCTAGTATCTGGGCGGATCATTTAACCACGTGTAATAAAACTAGGGTTCATGTGCCGTGGGTAGAGTTTTTGTTTTGTTCAGCTGACATCTCCGGAACAAGCCGGGAACGAGACAAAAACCTTCAGGTGACCATGACAGAAGGTTCTAAGTGCATCCTATAAACATCCTTGGGGACATCCCCAGAACAAACCGGGTAGGGGTGAGTGGGGTATGTTCAGCAATTTTTACATTCAGCATCACTACGTCAAGGGAAATATGGTATTATTTCTAACAAAGATATCTACATATATTTCTGGATGTTGTGTATCCCTGGTAGTAATCAGAATTCATGTAAACATATGTTTTGAAAACATATCTTGTCCAAAAAAAGCGGTCTCTTGACATGGGGTAAGTTGAATATAGGGGCAGCGTAAGTTGAGCCGCCTTGGGGTACGTGGGTAATGGTGTACTGTGACAGTGGGTGATGGTGCTGGTAGGTCAAAGTTTAATTTATGGAATGGGGTGTGGTATATTGTATATCTTAAATGTATGCCAACATTCAGATATAGAGCTCTCTGTTCAATATCACTTACCCTTCCATTTCTTGACCAGTTGTCTGGGACTGGGATTTTGTTTTGATGTAGCAATTCGTAGGCAAGTTCTCTGCATTTGAGGCAACTAAGCCCATTAAACTGGTCCGCAAGCTCCGACTCCATGTGACAGTTATCAGACCTTGTGTGCCTCTGCTACTATTTCATAGCCTCTCTTTCGCACAGATATGTTTGTTTTCTTTTTTGTCAATGTACCTCTTCAGCAGGGTTTATTAGGTTACTTTCTAAATGTAATCTGTTACAGTTACCCAAATTCAGTAATGTAATCTGATGACTTTAAGTTACAATTTTTTGCTACTTAAGAGTCAATAGAAGAAGACAAAAAGGATCCATCAAACGCATTTGTTGTGTCATCATAGTGATCTCTGACTTGTGGTTAGACTCGATCACATGGAACAAACTTAAACTTGCATATTTTTTCAATGCCGTTGAGAATGTCGTTGGGAAAACAGAAATGTATCATGTTGTGTGTTATTGCATTTAAAAGCAATCCAAGAAGTAATCTAATTTTTCAAAAGTATCTGTATTCTGATTACAATATTTATTCTGGTAATGTAACATTGATGATGTCTGCTCTGTAAAAATACAAATGAGTTAATATGCATGACAAATTGCAAAGATACTATGCATATTGTGCATAAAATCATAATTTGTAATTCATTTGTATGGGGTATGGTGGCCATTGGATCAACTTACCCCAAGTCAAACATGTTGACTAAATAAACTCAGCAAGAAAAGAAACGTCCCTTTTTCAGGACCCTGTCTTTCAAAGATAATTTGTAAAAATCCAAATAACTTCACAGATCTTCATTGTAAAGGGTTTAAACACATGCCTGTTCAATGAACCATAAACAATTCATGAACATGCACGGTCGTTAAGCCATTAACAGCTTACAGACGGTAGGCAATTAAGGTCACTGTTATGAAAACTTAGGACCCTAATAAAGAGGCCTTTCTACTGACTCTACTGTGTGAACGTGCCTTAGGCATGCTGCAAGGAGGCATGAGGTCTGCAGATGTGGCCAGGGCAATAAATTGCAATGTCCGTACTGTGAGACGCCTAAGACAGCGTAAACAGGGAGACAGGACTGACAGCTGATCGTCCTAGCAGTGGTAGACCACATGTAACAACACCTGCACAGGATCGGTACATCTGAACATCACACCTGCGGGACAGGTACAGGATGGCAACAACAACTGCCCGCGGTTTTGTCTCACATGGGGTGATGGTCGGATTCGCGTTTATCGTCGAAGGAATGAGCGTTACACTGAGGCCTGTACTCTGGAGCGGGATCGATTTGGAGGTGGAGGGTTCGTCATGGTCTGGGGCGGTGTGTCACAGCATCATCGGACAGAGTTTGTTGTCATTGCAGGCAATCTCAACGCTGTGCGTTGCAGGGAAGACATCCTCCTCCCTCATGTGTTACCCTTCCTGCAAGCTCATCTTGACATGACCCTCCAGCATGACAATGCCACCAGCCAAACTGTTCATTCTGTGCTTGATTTTCTGCAATACAGGAATGTCAGTGTTCTGCCATGGCCAGCGAAGAGGCCGGATCTCAATCCCATTGAGCAAGTGGACCTTTTGGATCGGAGGGTGAGGACTAGGGCCATTCCCCCCAGAAATGTCCAGGATGGTGCAGGTGCCTTGGCGGCAGAGTGGGGTAACATCTCACAGCAAGAATTGGCAAATCTGGTGCAGTCCATGAGGAGGAGATGCACCGCAGTACTTAATGCAGCTGGTGGCCACGCCAGATACTGACTGTTACTTTTGATTTTGATCCCCCTTTGTTCAGGGACACATTATTCCATTTCTGTTAGTCACATGTCTGTGGAAATTGTTCAGTTTATGTCTCAGTTGATGAATCTTGTTATATTCATACAAATATATACACATTTTAAGTTTGCTGAAAATAAACGCAGTTGACAGTGAGAGGACGCTTCTTTTTTTGATGAGTTTATTATCCCAGATAGCTACAAGGATGGACTTTCATTGTTACATCTGCTCCTGTCACACAATCTACTTCTCATCCTGTGTCTCCCTAACGTGCTGCCACTCCCCCAGTGCTCTCTCTCTCTCTTCCTCTTTATGTGTGTGTGTGTGATTGTGTGGGCGAAGACAGGTGTACTGGAGGCAGAGCAGATCCTCACCAGCTGCAACCTGTTCTATAATCAAGACCTCTACAAATACTCAGCCCTGCCACTTCCACGCTGCCAGATCGTAACCTCTGCTCAATCAGTCTGTGTTTTTTAGCCGTTTGTTCCTGCTTAGATCCTGTTTTCATGTTATGCCTGTTTACCCTTGCCTGATGCGGTTTTCCTCTCCGCTACAGTTATGCCCTCTCCAGTCCCACATCTCGTCAGTCCTGCTACTCTGTCCTGGACCCCCACTCCACGGTATCCTTGGATTCCTCTCCGGACCTGCTTACCCAGTCCAACTCCCCTTGCTCCAGCCTCAGCCTCAGCACCTGGCTTTCTGCAACCCATCCGAGCTTCCCCTGGCCTGCACCCTATCTTCCCCCTGTGTTTCAATAAATACCTTGGTTACCTCATCCTAATCTTCTCGTCTGAGTCTGCTCTTGGGTTCACCTGTTCCGCTCCGCGTGACATTCATGCTAGGTTTAGGACCTCATATTGTAGCTTATGTATAACTGATGTATAAAACAATCTTAAAATTATTTACTTCGGTTAAGGTACACGCATCATGAAACCTATAACACAATACATATTATTTTTGGGACGCAACTTGCTTACCACTTTTTCCATCTGGTTTCTTCCTTCACAGACTCCATGAAAGGATGTCCTCTTCCTAAAAATCTGGTCACATTATTAATTATGTGTATGGTTTCCTAGAAACAAGGGGTGGCAAAACTAACCGTTTGGCTTAGCTTACCCACTCTCCCCTACTACTAGACAAAACCTCCACAGGGTCAAGGTACATCCCAAGAACATCCTAAAATCATCCTTGGGGGACGTCCCGGGAACGAACTAGACAAAATCTCCAAAGGACCATTACACAATGTCTTTACAACTTTGGGCAACAATTTTGTGAAGTTCCGGGGACACCCTTAACGACTCATTTTTGTTTGCAGGGCTAGCTGAACAGGTTTTAAATGCCGCCCCTATTTCGACATAATCCTGTCCTAGAGAGGAAATGCTTGTTTAGGTTCCACCTCCAAAGAATGAAGTAGGCTACTAATACATACACATGAAATGTGGTGAATTCTACATGGAGAAACAACAACACTGACAACTGTCAGTGTAGCTAGAAAACTAGCTTTCTAACTTATATAGCTAGCTAATGTTATCTGTTGTTGCTGGTGCTAACTTCACTGATTTTGCCTGGCTTTTCCACCTACTAACTGGCGAGGGCTATTATTTTGTTCTAACTAGCTAACGTTTTCTCTGGTCAAATGTTAAAACCAACTCCGAAGTTCAAAGACATTCAAAGTTCCTCCATAGAAGCCGCTTTAAGTAGTACTTTAAAGTACCACTTAAGTAGTGTTTTTGGGTACTTTACTTTACTATTTATATTTTTGACAACTTTTACTTCAATACATTCCTAAAGAAAATGATGTACTTTTTACTCCATACATTTTCCCTGATACCCAAAGGAACTCGTTACATTTTGAATGCTTAGCAGGACAGAAAATTGTCCAATTCGCACACTTATCAAGAGAACATCCCCGGTCATCCCTACTGCCACTGATCTGGCGGACTCACTAAACACAAATGCTTTGTTTGTAAATTATATCTGAGTGTTGGTGTCTGACACCGGCTATCTGTAAATAAATAAAACAAGAAAAATATGCCGTCTAGTTTGCTTAATATAAGGAATTCAAAATTATTTGTACTTTTACTTTTGATACTTAAGTATATTTTAGCAAGTACTTTTGATACTTAAGTATATTTATAACCAAATACTTTTAGACTTTTTACTGGGTGACTCACTTTTACTTGAGTCATTTTCCATTAAGGTATATTTTTTACTTTTACTCAAGTATGAGATTTGGGTACTTTTTCTACTACTGCTGGTGAAGTAATGTAATGTTGCCCTAAATGAACAAATATAATATTATTGTTTACCATTATTTAACTAGGCAAGTCAGTTAAGAACAAATTCTTATTTTCAATGACAGCTTAGGAACAGTGGGTTAACTGCCTTGTTCAGGGGCAGAACGACAGATGTCAGCTCAGGGATTCGACCTTGTCAGCTCAGGGATTTGAATTTGCAACCATTTGGTTACTAGCCCAACGCTCTAACCACTAGGCTACCCTGCTACCCCAAATATTTCAGAGGTTTAAAAAGGAAGAGAAAGGAGCTATATAAAATTGTATTTTTTGTGTTTTGACCTGTTCATAACTTAATTTTGCTGGTCAGAACAGTGGAACAGAATGACTTAAAATAATGGTTCTGTTCAGAACGAAACGATTGTAAAATCATTTCAGTTCCAACACTTAAGAAAATGAATATTATTCAACATTTTTTAACCCCATTTTTCCCCAAAGGGATCAGGCAAGGCCGCCAAGCTGCGCTGCTTCTTAACACATTGCTCACTTTACCCAGATGCCAGCCGCACAAATGTGTCAGAGGAAACACAGTTCGACTAACAACTGAGTCAGCTTGTAGGCACCCAGCCCGCCACAAGGAGTCACTAGAGCGCAATGAGCCAAGGAATGACCCCCGGCCAAACCGTTCCCTAAACCAGACTGCACTGGTCCAATTGTGCACCGCCCTACGGGGCTCCAGGTCACAGCAGGCTGTGACACAGCCTAGGATCAAACCCCAGCTGTGTGATGCAGTGCCTTAGACCGCTGCACCACTCGGGAGGCAACATAGCTGAGAGAGGCGTAGAGAATTGCTGCGGGATGTCAAGTGGGGTCCATTTGTCCTCATTGGAGCCGGAGCGGACAATTTCAGTCTGAAAAAACTGGCAAGCACCAGACTCAGCTTCCATCAATTCGACCTTGTCAGCGGGGCGGCAGGGTAGCCTAGTGGTTAGAGCATTGCAGCCGAAAGGCTGCAAGTTCAAATCCCCGAGCTGACAAGGTACAAAATCTGTCGTTCTGCCCCTGAACAGGCAGTTAACCCACTGTTCCTAGGCTGTCATTGAAAATAAGAATTTGTTCTTAACTGACTTGCCTAGTAAAATAAAAATAAATAAATAGGTACTATCAATGGAATACCCAGCTTCAGTGAAATCCTTGTCTGCATTAACACAGAACTTTTGAAATGGGAAACAAAATGTCACAACTTCCGCCGAAGTCGGCTTCCCTTCTAGCCATTGCCGCTCCATTTTTCATTTTTCTATTTGTTTCGTCTTGTTCCCCGCACACCTGGTTTACATTCCCTAATCACACTGCATATATATTTCTCTGTTTCCCCCATGTCTTTGTGTGGAATTGTTTGTTTCATGTTCAGTGTGATGCGCCAGGCTAGTTGTTTCCCCCCATGGGTATTCTTGTGGAACCCATAGGAGGTTTTTTAATTAACGTTAGTTTTGTGACTGTATTTTGCGCATTTCTCTTTTGCATTTTGGCTGGAGGTTTGATGCAGGTGCGTCCATTTGTTGTGCTTCTGCCCAAATAAAGAGTGCGCCTGATCACAACTCTCTACTCTCCTGCACCTGATTTCAACACCAGTAGCGCATACGCTGACACATCTGCAGTAACCGAGTATTACAGCCCCTCTCCTCTCCTACATGTAAAGTGTTGGTCCCATGTTTCATGAGCTGAAATAAAAGATCCCATAAATTTTCCAGATGCACAAAAAGCTTATTTCTCTAAAATGTTGTGCACAAATGTCTTTACATCACTGTTAATGAGCATTTCTCCTTTGCCAAGATAATCCATCTGACAGGTGTGGCATATCATAACAGAAGCAGATTAAACAGCATGATCATGACACAGGTGCACCTTGTGCTGTGAACAATAAAAGTCCACTCTAAAATGTGCAGTTTTGTCACACAACACAATGGCACATTGGTCTCAAGTTTTAAGTGAGTGGGCAATTGGCATACTGACTGCAAGAATGTCCACCAGAGCTGTTGCCAGATATTTGAATGTTAATTTCTCTACCATAAGCCACTTCCACCATTGTTTTAGAGAATTTGCTAGTACATCTAACTGGCCTCACAACCGCAGAACACGTGTATGGTGTTGTGTGGGCAAGCAATTTGCTGATGTCAACGTTGTGAACAGAGTGCCCCAAGGTGGGGGTGGGGTTATGGTATGGACAGGCATAAGCTAAGGATATCGATGGCAATTTGAATGCACAGAAATATTGTGAAGAGATCCCAAGGCCCATTGTGTAGCCCATGATCATACAAAGCTTTGGATGTCATTGATCACATGATAATGTTACTTTGAAACAAGCATTGGTACATTGTCGGATCAATAGTGCTTTAAAAACTGCGTCGGAGCTCCGGTAGCAATCATCTCATCACTACTAACCTCTACTTCGTTCATCTCTCAACCTCATGCTATAGAGTTTTCTTTAGTTTTTTCATTGCCATCTTCAGGCTCTTTATATCCCTCATTCTTCTCATATCACAGACCAAACCAGCTTTCACAACATTTCCTCTCCGCCAAGATGGCCAGCTCCACAGCCCATTCACAGTGTGCTCTCCCAAGCGAATTTCCCAACTATCCACGGCCTTGCTTCACCAAACACACCAGCGCATCTCCCGGCCAGATGAAAGCCGCATGCCCCGCTCTTCGGTGGACCCGATTAAAGCTTGTCCAGGGTCAAGTGTGCCACGGTCCATGTGATGGCAGGCCACACATAGTATCAGATTGCATCAATTTGTTGCAAATTCACCATATTGGCCACATACTATCATCCTTCTCATACTATCTTCCTTCTCACTCTAGAGACGCATGCCATTTTCATGTCTTTGCATGGCGTCCATCCCATCCATTGTTATTTTTTTTGTTATTTTGCTCGTTCCCTCGTGCCCCTTTTCTTCCACTAACTACTTCTCCCTCTCTTTAGTCGGATGATTATGGCTAACCCTTCTGCCGGGACCACAACAATATCCACCTCCACCCATGTTGCCTACCGCATGATGACACCATGCACTCGAGGGCCAACATGACGACATCCTGCAGCCTCCACTGCTGCATATTCATTCAGCCAAGCCTCAGATCAGGCCTAAAAGACTTTGACCGAGGTCCCCAAACCAGCTACAGATCTGGCTTCTCTCCCAGCCTCACAACTTGGTATCCAACACAGCCTTAGTCCACGCAGCTAAAGCTCCCCCCGACAGCCCAGCAGGCAGGCTTTCTCTCTCCCCCGGGTGTGAGAAGGTGATGAAGCGTACTTCATGAGCTGTAACTGAAAAATATCTGCCATTTGGAAAGTTTGAGGTGAGGGAACTAGTGTGGTGGAACAAGAATTGTTAGCATTGTTAAGTATCTTGCTAGCTTCTCCATTAGCTTGCCAGGGAAACTTAGCTGATCAAATTGAGTTTATGGTGTGAAAATGTCCTGGCTAACGAAGTCAGACAGCCAGCTAGCTGGTGTTACAACATTAGATGAGCTAACATTAGCTTGAGGAAACAATTTGCTATATATAGTATTAACCAGTGGGTGATTTTAGCATGTAAATGTTGGTGAGGCAAACAAACAAAAAAATATGTAGATGCACGCAAGCAAAGTCACAACACAACACCAAACAATACATGAATTGGACTATTTAAAGCTGTCCCAACAGCAGAGTCCCTACAGCAGTCCCAACACCTTACTGCCGCTACACATGGTGGAGCCTTGTCTGGCAGTGAAACAGTTCATTGAGCCTCATTTACTGCCTTTAAAAAAAATAGCTGATATGGCTAACTTGCTGAACAAATGTGGTTTCTACTGACAAACTATGGCATAAGAGGACGACGAGCGGAGAAGAGGCAATCTTTAATTTCGATTAAGACATTAATGAGCGAGCTAGGACAGGACGTAGTCAATATAACTATTTGTTCAGCACTTTTGAAATGTACAGCGACAGAATTCAGAACATAGGCCATTCTTACATTATTCTCCCTGTACACCGAGTCAGAACCGTAGGATAAATAAAGGGGGCTTATAAGCAGACAATGAAAGCTCTTACAGTATTCGATTATGACATTGCACTAAAACAGGCTTTAGGCTATTCACTTGAACAGGAAGGTGGCACAGCGGTCCTTTGTGGGCAAATTTTCTAACTTTGTCATCAAAGTCTGCCATTCTCTGGAATATTGTCTTTCAAAACAACTGGGAACTCCGAAAAAAAGCAAGGTTGAATCGTGACATGAGTGATATTCGAATTCTGTGTTGGATGACCATTCAAAACATGTTTTCCCAGTCAGAGCATTGCATTGACAGCATGGACAATGTTGAATGTTTATCCTTTTAAGCTTGGAAAAGAGACCCTTAAACCCAGAGTTGGACCACACATCCACTCCCCCGAACTACAGGCTAGGGATTGCATTGCAATGCTTGCAGTTAGCCACTTATTCCTTCCAAATAACTCATTGTTGAATTTGTGATTTCCAACTTGTTGTGTAATGTTTATGTCCAACAGCTGATGAGCTCCGATAGAAATTATAGATCAAATGTATCTATAACCCAAGATGACTCTCGTTTGTGTCACATCTGCTCCCACTACACACTCTGGTGTCCATCTGGTGTTGTCCTAACCTTCAGTTCTCTCCCGGTATACTCTCTCTCATGGTGTGATTGTGTGGTTGGAGACAGGTGTGCTGGAGTCAGAGCAATCCCTACCAGCTGCATATCGTCCCATAATCAAGACCTCTACATATACTCAAGCCTGCCATCTTCACAGTGCCAGATTGTAATCTCTACCAGTCAGTTATGTTTCTAGCCTGTTGTCTTTGCTCTAGATCCTGTTTGCACTACTGTGCTTGTCTCTTTCACGTACATCATTTTTGTCCTCTCCTTGCAGTACCGCTCTGTCTCCTGTTTCCCATCTCACCACCAACCACCTTGCTCTGGATATTACTCACCACCATTACCTTGGATTCCTCCCAGGATCTGTCCCCCTGTTCCATGCTGCCAACTCCAACCTCACTCTACACTCCTGGTTATTGCTACTCATCTGAGCTGTCCTGAGCTGTCCTGCAGCTGTTCTGCACTCCCCATTGGCTGTGTTCAATAAACATATTGTACATTCATCCCGGTTTCTTCTGCTGAGTCGGCTCTTGGGTTCCCCCCCTTCGCTCATCGTAACAGTTTGCCTTCAGCGATGGCGGCGAGCATTTCTTAATGAGCATTGATGAAAAACAAGGCTAAATCAGGAAATGCAGTTTCCCTTTAATGCTTGTTATAAGAATGTGTGAGCCTTCATAATGTCTTATTTGGCTTATAATACTGTGCATTCTGAAGGTATTCAGACCCCTTCACATTTTCCACATTTTGTTATGTTACAGCCTTATTCTAAAATGATACTTTTTTTTTAAACAATCAACACACAAAGCGAAAACAGGTTTTTAGACATTTTTGCAAATAAAAAACATACCTTATGTTCAGATATATTCAGACCCTTTGCTATGAGACTCAAAATTGAGCTCATGTGCTTCCTGTTTCCATTGATCATCCTTGAGATGTTTCTACAACTTGGAGTCCACCTGTGGTAAATTCAATTGATTGGACATGATTTGGAAAGGCACACACCTGTCTATATAAGGTCCCACAGTTGACAGTGCATGTCAGAGCAAAAACCAAGCCATGAGGTCGAAGGAATTGTTCGTAGAGTGCAGAAATAGGATTGTGTCGAACTGGGGAAGGGTACAAAAAAATGTCTAGAGCATTGAAGTTTGGAACCACCAAGACTCTTCCTGGAGCTGGCCTCCCGGCCAAACTGAGCAATCGGGGGAGAAGGGCCTTGGTCAGGGAGGTGACCAAGAACCCGATGGTCACTCTCACAGAGCTCTAGAGTTCCTATGTGGAGATGGAGAACCTTCCAGAAGGACAATCATTTCTGCAGCACTCCACCAATCAGGCCTTTATGATAGAGTGACCAGACGGAAGCCACTCCTCAATAAAAGGCACCTAAAGGACTCTCGGACCATGAGAAACAACATTCTCTAGTCTGATGAAACCAAGATTGAACTCCTTGGCCTGAATGCCATAAGCGTCACGTCTGGAGGAAACCTGGCACCATCCCTACAGTGAAGCATTGTGGTGGCAGCATCATGCTGTGGGGATGTTTTTCAGCGGCAGGGACTGGAAGACTAGTCAGGATTGAGGGAAAGATGAACTGAGCAAAGTACAGAAAGATCTTTGATGAAAACCTGCTCAGTCTGGGGCAAAGGTTAACCTTCCAACAGGACAACGACTCTAAGCACACAGCCAAGACAACGCAGCTTTGGGATAAGTCTCTGGAGGGACCGAAAATTGCTGTGAAGCGACGCTCCCCATCCAATCTGACAGAGCTTGAGAGGATCTGCAGAGAAGAAAGGGATAAACTCCCTAAAATATAGGTGTGCCAAGCTTGTAGCATCATATCCAAGAAGACTCTAGGCTGTAATCGCTGCCAACAAAGTACTGAGTAAAGGATCTGAATACTTATGGAAATGTAATATTTCCCATTTTTTTTAATTTTCAATGCATTTGCAAAAAAAAAAAATTATAAACTGTTTTTGCTTTGTCAATATCGGGTATTGTGTGTAGATTGATGAGGGGAAAAAAGAATTGAATCCATTTTAGAATAAGGATGTAACGTAACAAAATGTGGAAAAAGTGAAGGGGTCTGAATCCTTTCCGAATGCAATGTATGTCATGTGTTTATACTCTACATGAAGAGATCAAACAGAAGCTGGTGGCAGTCTGTGGTGAAATTTGCTTCCTCAAATCTTTGTGAAAAAGTTGAAAGGTGTGAAAATAGCTTTTAATCACAATCTTTTAATAATTCATATTTCTATACATTTTGCAGACGACAGCCCTTGCGGGATGTAATTTCCTACTAAGCGATCAAGATTCTTTACAGAAAGCTGAGATTCTAAATAAAAATGTCAACATAAGTTTAGACATTGTCATGAAATGTTTTATCATTGTGTTATCATTGAATTTTTTTTACTTCGGATGAGTAAAAATGGGTTCAGATGCCAAAGGTTTTCTTTTGGATAAAGAAGTTGGTGTTAAAGAAGGTTAGCAGTTGTACTCTATATTAAATTAAGTTTATTTTTTGCTGGCCAAAAAATTCACACAAACATAAAAAATTCAGAGAATAACATTTTATACTAAAATAGCAAAAAGTGAACCAAAATTACATGATAAAAAATGTTCTGCAATTTAAGAATGACTATACACTATTATAATAATGTTCCAAAAACATTATTTGAGAACATATAATCATTCCAATAACATATCATTCTTGTGTCGTGACGAATTTGAGAAAAGGCAAGAGGCTGGCAGCATAGCATAGCATTGTCTTGACACCTGAACATCCATCTTCTCACTTTGGAATCTGGATACTGGCTGCTTGGTCAGTAGCTCAGATCCAAAATGTATTTTGGTCTAAAAGATACACAAAAAGATGACATGAGTGGAAGATCAAAAGACATAACCCCATATTATGTATTAATGAATACATTCTATTCAATAGTGTTTCAATTAACAAGCTCAGGTGATAATCTCTATACTATTAGGTCATCTGAACAGTCACTAAAGAGTATCCAGAGCAGTTTCTTCGACTCACTTGCAGGCCTTAATGTTAACGCAGATGGTCCTCACGTCATCGCTGGTGCTAAGCTCCTCAACCAACACCCACAAGTGCTTTTTCACCATGCCTTTACACAGAGATTTAAGGAGGCCCAATTTATCGCAAACAGACAATAGCTTCTGCTTTATCTGCACCTATTGAAGAGAAATCATCAACACCAGTTGAAATTGAAATTTTCTGAGAAATATTTCAGTAAATAGTAAATAGTCAAATGTCTTGAAGGGACACACATGAATTGTAATCCTATTGGGTAGTTACCTCGCTAGAGGAAGAGGAGATGTGTTTCTTCACTTTGTTCAGTGCCCACATACACGCCCAGCATGTTCCCTTTAACTGTTGCACCTTGGGAAAGCATAAACAGACAATAATGTACATGGTGTGATGTATTCAGTATTATGGTTTAAGTACATTTGAATGCGTGATGTAAGAATGAAAGTCAGGTTGGACAAGAGTTTCATCAATGTCTTGGTTAGGTGCTGTTACACAGTAGCAAGTTAGTTGAGTATTGCAATAGAACATTGCAGAAATGTCTACTGCTAGTTCATACAATTTTGACCATATAGTATACTGTTACCATGTGCTTTTCTGGCTGTGCTTCTACTACTTCCTGGTCATCAAGGTTAACCTCTTGGCATTGTCCACAGACGTCCCAAACTGTGAAGTAAAAATGGTACAACATTCCATTATATTGTACTGAAACGAAAGGTGAACTTGGAGTGGATTTTAGGTCCCCCCCTTTACAGATTATCGTACACCGTGACCCAATCGAATGGATCTGCTCCATTTACAGCAGTTACTACTTGAGTTAACAAATGAAAGCTCACCTGAACAAGCCAGTAGGCTGAGGGTAAGGAGGACCAGAGATGTCTTCATGATTTGTGGTGGTAAGAGATGTGAAGAGTAAAGTTGTGGTGGGGTTTTGGTAAAGTGACTTATGATTCAGACAAGCCCCTTTATACACCGAGGCCTGTCTACCCACATCCCCCCTGTACAACCCCCACCCACGACGACCTTTCATCTCTTTTTCATCTCCACTGTCTTATCTTCATTTTCATTTGTCAATTACAGATACCCCTTGGATTTCTTCATATTTTATTGTGCTACAAAATGGGATTACATTGTGATTATTTTTTTTCAACAATCTACTCAAAATGTGACAACTAAAATATAGTCGTTACAAAAGTGTTTAGCCCCTTTGTTCAGGCATTTAAAAAAAAAATGGCTTAACAAATCACATAAGTTACATTGACTCACTCTGTGTGGAAAAAGTAGAGGTTGACATGATTTTTGAATGACTAACCCTTCTTCTGTCCCACTTACATTCAACATCTGTAAGGTCGCTCAGAGAAGTATTGAATTTCAAGCACAGATACAACTACAAAGACCAGGGAGCTTTTCAAAAGCCTCACAAAGAAGGGTAGCGATTGGTAGATGGGTAACAATAACAAATCAGACATTCACTGTTAATAGTTATGCTGTGGATTATGTATTAAACCACCCGGACACATCAAAGATACGGTCGTCCTTCTGAACTAAGCTGCTGGACATGAATGAAACTGCTCAGGGGTGACTTTAAAATGGCTGTGATGGGAGGAAACTCAGGATGGGCCAACAACATAGTAGTGACTCCACAATAATTACTTAAATGATAGAGTGAAAAGAAGAATACAAATATACAGAATAAAAATATTCCAAAACATGCATATTGTATTCAACAAGGCACTAAAGTAATACTGAAGAAAAAAACATGGCAAAGAAATGCACTTTCTGGCCTAAATGCAAAGCCTTATG
This sequence comes from Oncorhynchus nerka, assembly GCF_034236695.1. NCBI lineage: Eukaryota > Metazoa > Chordata > Actinopteri > Salmoniformes > Salmonidae > Oncorhynchus > Oncorhynchus nerka. The sequence goes on from NC_088407.1 coordinate 48,680,476, forward strand.
GGTAAATCCAACACAACACATCACTGAGAAACTGGCTCCTTATTTTCAAGCATGGTGGTGACTGCATCATGGTATAGGTAGGCTTGACATTGGCAAATACTGGTGGAGCTTTTCAGGATAAATAAATGTGATGAAGCTAAGCACAGGCAAAATCCTAGAAGAAAATCTGGTTCAGTCTGCTTTATACCAGACACTGGGAGAGAAATTCCCCTTTCAGCAAGACAATAACCTACAACACAGGGACAAATCTAAACGTGTGTTGCTTACCAAGAAGACGTTGAATGTTCCTGAATGGCCAAGTTACAGTTTTGACTTAAATCTGCTTTAAAATCTATTAGATTCCACTAAGCTATGTGAAATTGTTTTAAGATGGTCATACCAAAAATAATTTAGTTATTTCATTTTGAATTTTAGGTCCCCATTAAGTATAAAAACATTTTTTTGATGAAACTTGAATTTGGCCTTACTGCTATTAGCCCATAGAAACGCATTGAATAATAGGATCATACATGGAAAAACAGATGGTCAATGAGTTAGGTCGCCATTGGCGGATGCGGTAGATTGAGACGCAGCCCATGCAAAAAAATACTGATATCTCTAGCTTAATCAGAAAATAATAATAATCATCTTTCTTCCACTTTGACATTAGAGCATTTTGTGTAGATTGTTGACACTTTGTAGCACAATAAAATTTGAAGAAATCCAAGAGACATGATGAATACTTTTGAAAGGCACTGTCTGTACAGTATTTCAGAAACACCTGCAAAGCAGCCTACTGAGCCACTTCCTATTGCTATATAAAGCCACAGTTGTAGTCGGAAGTTTACATACACCTTAACCAAATACATTTAAACACAGTTTTTCACAATTCCTGACATTTAATCCTAATAAAAATTCCCTGTCTTAGGTCAGTTAGGATCACCACTTTATTTTAAGAATGTAAAATGTCAGAATGATAGGAGAGAGAATTATTTATTTCAGCTTTTATTTCTTTCATCACATTCCCAGTGGGTCAGAAGTTTACATACACTCAATTAGTATTTGGTAGCATTGCCTTTAACATGTTTAACTTGGGTCAAATGTTTCAGGTAGCCTTCCACAAGCTTCCCAAAATAAGTTGGGTCAATTTTTGCCCATTCCTCCTGACAGAGCTGGTGTAACAGAATCAGGTTTGTAGGCCTCCTTGCTTGCACATGCCTTTTCAGTTCTGCCCACAAATGTTCTATAGGATTGAGGTCAGGGCTTTGTGATGGCCACTCCAATACCTTGACTTGGTTGTCCTTAAACATTGAAACAAAGGCATGAAACTTCACACGCATTCACACACGTCAACACTGTATAATAAGTGTCGCTCCTCTTTGAACTATGTGCCGTACAGAATAACACAGTTTCTCTGTAACAATACATCCATAGCACTTACAGTACAGTGAAACATATCAACATTCATTGCTCTTCATGAACTCTTGAAACAATCCAAACATGACAATTGAACTCACAGAATATCATTCATTTAGTCAGTGACCCGAGGGCTTCCGTGAGAATGTATCTTCATCGAGATTGCCACAGATCAGGTGTGTTTGACCCGTGATAACCCACAGATTGGTCTTTCACTCAAACAATGTCATAAATCGTGATTAAGTCATCACACTCTGCTGCCACACCAGCCAGTCGCAAGTCGCGAGTATCACCTTCTCTCAGTCTTCCACTACATGTGTGAAAACACCCTGAGAACGAAGGAAACCACAGTGTGCAACTGTGTGTCTTTAGAAGCTCACACCTAGTAGGGGGGGAATAGTTTTAATGATATTCCACCCATAGAGTTGTCAGAGATATATCGGCTGTGGGAAGAGACTAGGGGAGACATAGCAGAATGAAAGGCAAATGTTTGGGTTTGACCTTTACTTCAGTCAGTCAGCAAATTTTGGGAGGTTGCATGGAAAAAAGCACCATGGCAATAAACATACTGTAGTCCAAAAATCATTTTATTTTTCATTGAATACATACAAATACATAGACACAATACAAACAGACACAATTCACATGTACAGTGCCTTGCAAAAGTATTCACCCCCTTGGCGTGTTTCCTATTTTGTTACATTACAACCTGTAATTTAAATGGATTTTTATTTGAATGGCCCCACAAACCTTCGGTGGCGCACCCGAGCGCTGGGAGAGCACGGCTCCAACCCCAGCCTCGGATGCGTCCACCTCCACTATAAATGCCAAAGAGGGGTCCGGATGCGCCAGCACGGGAGCCGAGGTAAAAAGAGCCTTCAGGCGACCAAAAGCCCTGTCCGCCTCAGCCGACCACCCCAGACGCGTCGGCCCCCCCTTCAGCAGTGACGTAATGGGCGCAGCCACCTGCCCAAAACCCCGGATAAACCTCCGGTAGTAGTTGGCAAACCCTAAGAACCGCTGCACCTCCTTTACCGTGGTTGGAGTCGGCCAATTACTCACGGCTGCAATGCGGTCATCCTCCATCACCAGCCCCGATGTGGAAATGCGATATCCAAGGAAGGAGACGGCCTGTTGGAAGAACGAGCATTTCTCAGCCTTGACATACAGGTCATGCTCCAACAGTCGCCCAAGTACCCTGCGCACCAGAGACACATGCGCGGCCCGTGTAGCGGAATAGACCAGAATATCATCGATGTAAACCACCACACCCTGACCGTGCAGATCCCTGAGAATCTCATCCACAAAATATTGGAAGACTGCTGGAGCATTCTTCAACCCGTACGGCATGATGAGGTACTCATAATGGCCGGATGTGGTACTAAACGCAGTCTTCCACTCATCTCCCTTCCGGATACGCACCAAGTTATATGCACTCCTGAGATCCAGTTTTGTGAAAAACCGTGCTCCGTGAAATGACTCAATCGCCGTGGCAATGAGAGGTAGCGGGTAACTATACCCCACCGTGATGGAATTTAGACCTCTATAGTCAATGCACGGACGCAGACCACCCTCCTTCTTCTTCACAAAAAAGAAACTCGAGGAGGCAGGTGAGATGGAGGGCTGAATGAACCCCTGCCCCAGAGATTCCGATATGTATGTCTCCATAGCCACCGTCTCCTCCTGTGACAGGGGATACACGTGACTCCTGGGAAGTGCAGCGCCTACCAGGAGATTTATCGCACAATCCCCTCCTCGATGAGGTGGTAATTGGGTCGCCTTCTTTTTACAGAAGGCGATAGCCAAATCGGCATATTCTGAGGGAATGTGCACGGTGAAGACTTGGTCTGGACTCTCCACCGCTGTAGCACCGATGGAAACTCCTACACACCTGCCTGAGCACTCCTACGACCACCCCTGTAGAGCCCTCTGTGGCCACGAAATCCTGGGGTTGTGACGGGCCAACCAGGGGATCCCCAACACCACCGGAAACGCAGGAGAATCAATGAGGAAGAGACTAATTCTCTCCTCATGACCCTCCTGCGTAACCATACCCAGTGGAGCCGTGGCCTCCCTGACTAGCCCTGACCCTAATGGTCGGCTATCTAAGGCGTGCACTGGGAAGGGTTTGTCCAGCTGAACAAGGGGAATCCCTAACCTGTTCGCTAAACCGCGGTCAATAAAATTCCCCGCCGCGCCTGAATCTACTAGCGCCTTATGCCGGGAAAGAGGGGGAAATTCAGGAAAAACAATCCATACATACATGTGACCAACAGGGGCTCTAGGTGAGCCTGGTGCCGACTCACCTGAGGTGTCCGGGCAGTGCTCGGCCTGGCGTCTCGACTCTCGGGGGGACCCCCCCAGCACCGGTCAGCAGTGTGCCCTCTGCGACCACAGCTAGCACAGGAAAGGCCCCCTCCTCCGGTCGCCCTCGCTGAAGCACCTCCTAGCTCCATGGGTGTTGGAGTGGTGGAGCTGGAACTGACAGAGCCCGATCTGGACGTCCGCGGGTCGCCAGCAAGTTGTCCAACCGAATGGACATGTCGATCAATTGGTCCAAGGACAGGGTGGTGTCTCTACAGGCCAGCTCCCTACAGACGTCCTCACGCAAACTACACCTATAGTAATCGATCAAGGCCCTGTCGTTCCATCCCGCGCCAGTGGCCAAGGTCCGGAACTCTAGAGCAAAGTCCTGAGCACTCCTCCTCTCATGCCTCAGATGGAACAGCCGTTCACCCGCTGCTCGACCCTCAGGTGGGTGATCAAACACGGCCCGAAAGTGGCGGGTGAACTCTGGGTAGTGGTCCCTCGCCGAGTCAGGATCGTTCCATACCGCGTGGGCCCACTCCAGGGCTTTACCTGCGAGGCAGGAGACGAGGGCGTTCACGCTCTCACCCCCCGAAGGAGCCGGACGAACGGTCGCCAGGTATAGGTCCATCTGGAGTAAGAAGCCCTGGCACCCGGCTGCCGTCCCATCATACTCCCTCGGGAGGGCGAGTCGAATTCCACTGTGCTCAGGCAATGAAGGAGAGGGTAGTGGTACTGGTTGGGGTGTAGCTGATAACGGTGTGGGAAGGCCACCCCTCTCCATCGTCGCCATCACCTGATCCATGGCGGTCCCCAGTCGGTGTAACACTGCCGTGTGGTGTTGAACTCGCTCCTCCACGGACCCTGGGAGTGCGTCCGCTCCTGCTGACTCCATAATTATATTGGTGCAGGATTCTGTGATAACATGCGTCTTGGTGAGAGGTGTAGGAGTCAGGCGCAGGAAAGCAGGGATGTCTGAGAAGCGTGTTTAATAATATAGTCCACCAATACAAAACGGCACAGGAAAAAATCCCAAAACTACGCTCTCGAATAATCAGAAACTCAACACACGGAGGAACAAACACAGTTCCGACACTTTGCATACACGTGCGTAATAGCGAAAAAACAACAAACATCAAATACAATCGAGCGCAATACACACAAGTCTAATCCTGCACGAATTACGGCAGTTAACAGGTGCCCTATATACCCACAGAAATCAAAGCAATTGAAAACCAGGTGTGAAAAGGAACACAGACAAAACAACCAGAAAAAGAAAAAGGGATCGGTAGTGGCTAGTAGGGAGAGGGAGAGGAGAGAGGAGTTACCTTCGGTAGAAGTCGTGAAACCCAGAGTCTGCAACACCACTAAGCCAGGGGCTTCACCAAGCAAGCAACACTATGAAGACCAAGGAGCTCTCCAAACAGGTCAGGGACAAAATTATGGAGAAGTACAGATCAGGGTTGGGTTATAAAACAAATATCAGAAACTTTTAGCATCCCACCATTAAATCCACCATTAAAAAGAGAGGGCCGCCCACCAAAACTCACGGACCAGGCAAGGAGGGCATTAATCAGAGGCAACAAAGAGACCAAAGATAACCCTGAGGGAGCTGCAAAGCTCTACAGCGGAGATTGGAGTATCTGTCCATAGGATCCCTTTAAGCCGCATACTCCACAGAGCTGGGCTATACGCAGAGCGGCCAGAACAATTGCTTAAAGAAAAAAATAAGCAAACACGTTTGGTGTTCACCAAAAGGCATGTGGGAGACTACCCAAACATATGGAAGAAGGTACTCTGGTCAGCTGAGACTAAAATTGAGCGCAAACCCAACACCTCCCATCACCCCGAGAATACCATCACAGTGAAGCATGGTGGTGGCAGCATCATGCTGTGGGGATGTTTTTCATCGGCAGGGACTGGGAAACTGGTCAGAATGAAAGGAACGATGGATGGTGCTAAATACAGAGAAGTTCTTGAGGGAAACCTGTTTCAGTCTTCCAGAGATTTGAGACTGGGACGGAGGTTCACCTTCCAGCAGGAAAATGACGCTAAGCATACTGCTAAAACAACACTTGAGTGGTTTAAGGGGAAACATTTAAATGTCTTGGAATGACTAGTCAAAGCCCAGACCTCAATCCAACTGAGAATATGTGGTATGACTTAAAGATTGCTGTACACCAGCGGAACCCTTCCAACTTGAAGGAGCTGGAGCAGTATTGCCTTGAAGAATGGACAAAAATCCCAGTGGCTAGATGTGCCAAGCTTATAGAGACATACCCCAAGAGACTTGCAGCTGTAATTGCTGCAAAAAGGTGGCTCTACAAAGTATTGACTTGGGGGGGTGAATAGTTATGAACGCTCAAATGTTCAGTTTTTGTCTTATTTCTTGTTTGTTTCACAATAAAAAATATTTAGCATCTTCAAAGTGGTAGGCATGTTGTAGAAATCAAATGATACACCCCCCCCCCAAAGAAAATATATTTTAATTCCAGGTTGTAAGGCAACAAAATAGGAAAAATGCCAAGAGGGGTGAATACATTCGCAAGCCACTGTATAAGCACACACACACACTGTATGGATGGTCAGTCCCTTACATCCATAGCTCTGCCTATGAACCTGACAGTGGTTACACTTTTCCAGTGTTTTCCCATTAAATTTATTTGCCAAGTTGGGGGAAAATTCAGAGATGTCAGAGCTGTCTCCCCAATATACAGGACCAGTCAAAAGTTTGGACACACCTACTCATTCAAGGGGTTTTCTTTATTTTTACTATTTTCTACATTGTAGAATAATAGTGAAGACATCAAAACTATGAAATAACACATTTGGAATCATGTAGTAATCAAAAAAAGTCAAAATATATTTTATATTTGAGATTCTTCAAAGTAGCCACCCTTTGCTAGATGGATTAAATCAGGATTTTTAAGCTTTGAGACATGAATTGTATATGTGTGCCATTCAGAGGGTGAAGATTTAAGTGGTACTAGGTGCCAGGAGCATCAGTTTGTGTCAAGAACTGCAATGCTGCTGGGTTTTTCACGCTGAGCAGTTTCCGGTGTGTATCAAGAATTGTCCAACACCCAAAGAACATCCAGCCAACTTTAAACAACTGTGTGTAGCATTGGAGTCAACATTGGCCAGCATCCCTATGGAATGCTTTTCGACAACTTGTAGAGTTTATGCCCTGAGGAATTGAGGCTGTTCCGAGTGTAAAAGGGGGAGGGTGCAACTCAATATTAGGAAGGTGTTCCTAATGTTTTGTATACTCAGTGTATACTTTGAGTCTAAATAATCTTTCAATTCACCCAAGGTGATGGAAGAATGTCATTTGATTGCATAATTGTAGGGAGTGTAGGGAGCTCCAAATAATTGCTGTTATCCTTTGAAGCCTCTAATGAATACAGTTTTGAGTAGAAGGAAGTGAAGGCTCGATTGATTAGAGAGGTACATAAGTCACCATATTCATTTTTTATTATATCAATGGATGCTAATTGGTCTGATTGCCTCAGTCTCAATGCCAAAAGTCTGCTCAGCCTGTATTTTCATAGTTGTTTTGACAGGTTGGAGAAATGGAGAAATTCTGCCTTGGAGGACAGAGACTTGCATTCAGATTTGACAGTAGACAGTTCCCTCTGTCTGTCATCTGTATAGTTGGATCTTTGTAAAGATTCAAAGCGAGATATTTTATTCTCAAGTGAAAATGACTTACAGTTAGGTTCTCTATTCCGATGTGAAGAAAATTATGTACAAGCTCCCTTTATGAAACACTTTGTTACTCTCCATAAGGAAAGTGTGAATTGACATCTGATTGAGAATGACCCTCAAAAAAATCTTGACCGCCTTTCTTAATTTGGTTAAAGAAGTCGATATTCTGTGGGAGAGAAACATTGAAATGCCACCTCTTAATCCCAGAAGGTCCAGGGGTGTTCAAAATAAATCAGGGCAGGCACATGATCTGACAAGAGAATATAATAGTTGCATGGGTAATCCATTTAAAAACATATATATAATACATTTGAGAAAATTAATGCTGGCGAGAGGAATAGAAGGTGTAGTCCTTGGTAGTTGGGTTTCTCAGACGTCAGACATCAAAAATGTTCAATGAAGCCCTTCCTGCAGAGATGTCAGGGTAGAATTAATAGAGTGGTCAACTAGTAAATTCAAATAATCTCCCAGGATGAGAACATAGTCTGAGAAATCCTACAATTTTAGCTTTAGACCATAAAAAAGGAGGGGTTGAACACATTAGGTGTACATATTGAGGACAGGCAGAATTGGGTACCATTAAATGTGACCATTACGTAACAAAACCTTCCCTCACTGTCTCCACCGGAAATTCCAATCTTAACATTAATCAACCTGCAAAATATAGAAAATGCGGTGTACAATCAGAGATGTCAGAGCTTTTTTTTTTAGAGGGTTCCAAAAAGGTTCTTCGGCTGTCTGCATAGGAGAACCCTTTTTGGTTCCAGGTAGAATTATTTTTGGTTCCAGGTAGTCACCCTTTTAATGTTCCAAGTAGAACCCTCTCTGGAAAGGGTTCTACATGGAATCCAAAAGGGTTCTACCTGGAACCAAAAGGGTTCTACAAAGGGTTATCCTTTGGGGACAGCCAAAGAACACTTTTAGGTTCTAGATAGCACCATTTTCTAAGAGTGTAGACCTATATTTTTGCTTATAATTTCCTATATGTTTGTAGACTGTTAGTCAACTTGTCTAAAGAGACATGCTGCTTTTCTATAATTACTTGTTGCCCTAGAATACTAAATAACCCAGTAGAGTCGATTTAGTATTCTAGGTGCGTCTTTCTACACATCCCGAAAATCGGTCTTCTCACAAAAGAGATTTGGGAGAAGAACAGGGAGTATGTCTCAAGGACAAGGTCACTAATCTCTGGCGGCTGGGTAGCAGGACATGTGTGTGCGTCTGTTTGTATGCGTGTGTGTGTGTATGTGTGTGTGTGTATGGCTGTGGGAATGTGTGGGCGTGAGAAGTCAGTATAAAATTAATTGTTTTGTATTCCTGACTTTAGGACGTTCCCGTGAATAAACCTTTTTGACTATCTATTGTAGCTGGGCCGCCGTCTGTTTCATTCGACCAGGATCTTACAAATTCTGGTTTGCAGACTGAGTAATATAATTAAATTGAGCTACGTACATGGAGAACAAAATTATCTTATCAATTGGTCCTTCGAGCCGGATCTCAATACCTGCCTCTGTCGTCCCAAGGAACTGCTGAGAACCGCGCACGGGCGGATCCAGGATCCGTAAGATGTAGGGGAAGTAAGAACATAGAACATGCCATAGGACAGAGAATGTTATAACGGACAAGACAAGGAGTTCCGAGGATTTTAGTAAGGTAAAAAGGCCCAGAGAGGATGTCTGGTGGTTATGTGGAGGTATGAAGCTGTGGCCTAACCTGCCAAAAAATTGGACCGGTATATGTACACTGGTGCAGTTAGGCATGCCCTTCACCTTTATTCGACACAAAGACCTAGGGCCAGGTAGAAGAGTAAAGAGTGCTCCGTCAGGATCTTTTGACAATAGAATTTACATAGGATAGTATTGGATATGTTACTGGCTGAAAAGGGTGGTGGGGTGTGTGATATTCGGAAGTAGAATGTTGTACTTTAATCCCCGATAACACAGCTCCAGACGGATCAGTGAGCAAGGCCCTGGCTGGTTTAACAACATTAGCTCACGAATTGGCAGAGAACTCTGGGGTAGATAATGCTCTAACAAATTGGTTTGATAGTATGTTTGGGAAATGGAAAATGTAATAATCACTGTGTTATGGGCAACCTTTCACCTGTATGAATGTTTTGGTTCTGTGTGGGTGTTGTTTGGTCCCCTGTGTGAAAGTTTTGCTTATCAGGACTCTGGAGAGGTCAATGACGCAACAGATGGTGAGGTACGAACCGATTTCGAGCTCCGGCCTGTGTGATGACGAATACGGGCCTACAGGCCTAGGAGATGGCTCCGTTTCTTTTAACTACAAGGAGCCAATGTTGGATGAGACTATTTTTGAGGGTTAAGACTGTTTTTTTATGAAGATTGTAATAAAAACCTAAACAGGAAGTGTTAGGATACCTAATGTAGGCCTATAACTGTCATTGATGAAAATACATGTATTGGTTTTGTGAGATTGATTTTGAGTGACATTGACAATATTAATAAAAATAGATGTAGTAAATGTTTAGGCAATAATTAAAAGGATTCCACCCTGTCACTGTAAAACATATGGAAATGTGTTTGAATCAAAGCAGACAAGGAACTGTGGCAGATAACTTATGACCACTGTGAATCTGATAGCAGGGAAGGAGGTCTCCCCACCCAGAGAGGGGAGAAACCGCTGGGCTTGCAATAGACGGGGTAACATATAGCAGGATATGATTAGCAATGTATTGGTCTGGATTATTCTTGTATACAATTGATGTATCAGTGTGTATTATTTAGTAATTTAGGGTGGATTGTCAGGTGAAAATTATCAGGTTAATTGAATGATTAGAATATTCCGCCCTGAAACATATAATTCTATGGAAGTGATTAGAATGCATAACATCATAATCAATAAATGTGTAGTCTAGTCAGAAGTAGGATAAAGACAATATGTCTTTATGCTATTATAAACACAGACTGTCTGAGCTTGGTGCCGACCTGACTAGAGATTTGGGAGAAGAACAGGGAGTATGTCTCAAGGACAAGGTCACTAATCTCTGGCGGCTGGGTAGCAGGACATGTGTGTGCATCTGTTTGTATGCGTGTGTGTGTGTGTGTGTGCGTGTGTGTGTGCGTCTGTTTGTATGCACGTGTGTGTGCGTATGGTTGTGGGAATGTGTGGGCGTGAGAAGTCAGTATAAAGGTTTTACTGCTAACCTACAAAGCATTACATGGGCTTGCTCCTACCTATCTCTCTGGTTTGGTACTGCCGTACATACCTACACGTACGCTACGGTCACAAGACGCAGGCCTCCTAATTGTCCCTAGAATTTCTAAGCAAACAGCTGGAGGCAGGGCTTTCTCCTATAGAGCTCCATTTTTATGGAATGGTCTGCCTACCCATGTGAGAGATGCAAATTCGGTCTCAACCTTTAAGTCTTTACTGAAGATTCATCTCTTCAGTGGGTCATATGATTGAGTGTAGTCTGGTCCAGGAGTGTGAAGGTGAAAGGAAAGGCTCTGGAGCAACGAACCGCCCTTGCTGTCTCTGCCTGGCCGGATCCCCTCTTTCCACTGGGATTCTCTGCCTCTAACCCTATTACAGGGGCTGAGTCAATGGCTTACTAGGGCTCTTTCATATCGTCCCTAGGAGGGGTGCGTCACTTGAGTGGGTTGAGTCACTGATGTGATCTTCCTGTCTGGGTTGGCGCCCCCCCCTTGGGTTGTGCCATGGCGGAGATCTTTGTGGGTCATACTCGGCCTTGTCTCAGGATGGTAAGTTGGTGGTTGAAGATATCCCTCTAGTGGTGTGGGGGCTGTGCTTTGGCAAAGTGGGTGGGGTTATATCCTTCCTATTTGGCCCTGTCCGGGGGTGTCATCGGATGGGGCCACAGTGTCTCCTGACCCCTCCTGTCTCAGCCTCCAGTATTTATGCTGCAGTAGTTTATGTGTCGGGGGGCTAGGGTCAGTTTGTTATATCTGGAGTACTTCTCCTGCCCTATCCGGTGTCCTGTGTGAATTTAAGTATGCTCTCTCTAATTCTCTCTTTCTTTCTCTCTCTCGGAGGACCTGAGCCCTAGGACCATGCCCCAGGACTACCTGACATGATGACTCCTTGCTGTCCCCAGTCCACCTGGCCGTGCTGCTGCTCCAGTTTCAACTGTTCTGCCTGTGATTATTATTATTTGACCATGCTGGTCATTTATGAACATTTGAACATCTTGGCCATGTTCTGTTATAATCTCCACCCGACACAGCCAGAAGAGGACTGGCCACCCCACATAGCCTGGTTCCTCTCTAGGTTTCTTCCTAGGTTTTGGCCTTTCTAGGGAGTTTTTCCTAGCCACCGTGCTTTTACACCTGTATTGATTGCTGTTTGGGGTTTTAGGCTGGGTTTCTGTACAGCACTTTGAGATATCAGCTGATGTACGAAGGGCTATATAAATACATTTGATTTGATAAATGAATTGTTTTGTATTCCTGACTTTAGGACGTTCCCGTGAATAAACCTTTTAGACTATCTATTGTAGCTCTATTTCATTCGACCAGGATCTTACAAATTCTGGTTTGCAGACTAAGTAATATAATTCAATTGAGTTATGTACCTGGAGAACAAAATTCTCTTATCAACAAACAAAACCCCAAAATTCAGACAAACTCCAAGCATTGATTATGCAAGAATGGGCTGCCATCAGTCAGGATGTGACCCAGAAGTGAATTGACAGCATGCCAGGGCAGATTGCAGAGGTCTTGAAAAACAAGTGTCAACACTGCAAATATTGACTATTTGCATCAACTTCATGTAATTGTCAATAAAAGCCTTTGACACTTATGAAATGCTTGTAATTATACTTCAGTATTCCATAGTAACATCTGACAAAAATATCTAAAGACACTGAGGCACTGAGGCATTAATTTTTGTGTCATTCTCTAAACTTTTGGCCACGACTGTACCTACAGTCAGTATCCAAATTTCAGGCTACTATTCCATTGTGGACCCCAGGAAGAGTAGCTGATTCTATTGCAACAGCTAATGAGGATGCTAATAAAATCCCATAGCCTATAGTTCCCTTGACGTGCCATTTTGAAGTCACGTCTTGTGACTGTCACAATCATCACACAATTGCTATCATCCTCTTTTAGCACTTCCCCAAATATTGAACAAAGATTAGGCTTCTGGTAATTGGCATGTACACTGAGGATACCAAACATTAGGAACACCTTCCTAATATTGAGTTGCGCTGATACACATGATTCCTGATACACATGGCAAACTGTTGAGCGTGAAAACCCCAACAGCTTTGCAGTTCTTGACACAAACAGGTGCACCTGACACCTACTACCATACCCCGTTCAAAGGTACTGAAATATTTTGTCTTGCTCATTCACCCTCCGAATGGCACACATACACAATCCATGTCTCAATTGTGTCGAGGCTTAAAAATCATTCTTTAACCTGTCTCCTCCCCTTCATCTACACTGATTGAAGTGGATTTAACACGTGACATCAATAAGGGATCATAACTTTCACCTGGATGCACTTGGTCAGTCTATGTCATGGAAAGAGCAGGTGTTCTTAATGTTTTGTACACTCAGTGTATTTGGAGGGCGTACAGTTCTAACGACAGAGAAAAATGCTGAATGAAAATCCTCAGTGGAAGCCTATAGAATGAATTGCACAAGAATGATACATTTATGGATTTTAATGCATTGTTTTCACTTCATTCAACCCACCACACACCCGTCCTTCATCCACACAATATTTCAACCCATGCATCTACGAAGAAGACTTTGGCCCTACAGATTCAGTGCTCCACCACATCCCCACAGGCACCACCCCACCCAGTCGAGAATGGTTCCGTTCAATCCCCAATCACTCTACCAGGAAATTCACAGCCTTTTGAAACAGATGCTGGACAGAGTGGTACGTGAGAGTGCTAGCCCTTGGGCTGCACCTATTGTCCTGGTCAAGAAGAAGAATGGTACATGGCGTTTCTGTGTTGATTACAGAAAGCGCAACTCGGTAACCCACATCCCAGGATCGAGTTATTCCTTAACCTGAAAAAGGATGCCTGGTTCTCCACTCTTGACCTCGCCAGTGGCTACTGGCAAGTGGAGGTGGACCCCCGAGACCGGGAGTAGAATGCCTTCACCACCCCGCTGGGCTGTTCGAGTTTAAACAGATGCCGTTCAAGTTGTGTTACCTGCCTCTTAAAGAAGAAGTTACAGGTCTGTGAGAGCCAGATATCTTGCTTGTTCGTAGGTGACCAAATACTTGTTTTCCACCATAATTTGCAAATAAATTCATTAAAAATCCTACAATGTGATTTTCTGGATTTATTTTCTCATTTTGTCTGTCATAGTTGAAGTGTACCTATGATGAAAATTACAGGCCTCTCTCATCTTTTTAAGTGGGAGAACTTGCACAATTGGTGGCTGACTAAATACTTTTTTGCCCCACTGTATATGATTGATCCCCAACTTCTCCATGATTGCCGTACCTCTCAATAAGCTATTGGGCAGCCAGAGGTTCAGCTCACGAAAAAAAGTGTCCCAGTACAGTGGTCTCTAGTGTCAAACTGCTTTTGATACCTTGAAAAGTAACCTTTTGGTATATGCTGACTTTTCTCTCCCCCTTCCTGCTCTGAGTAGATGCAAGCTTCCGAGGGCTGGGGGCTGTTGTCTCAAGTGCAGAATGGGCTGGAAAGGGTCATCGCTTACGGCAGCTGGAGTCTGATCGAAACAATCAAAACCACAGCTCCTTCAAGCTGTAACTGCTGGGACTGAAATGAGTGGTAACAGAGAAATGTAAACCTTACCTCCATTTTCACTGTTTACACTGACAATAATCCGCTTGTCCATCTGCATAAAGCCAACCTCGGGGATCTCGAGCAGCTCTGAGCCGCACAGTTGGCAAACTACCAGTTTGACATCAAGTACCATGCCGAAGCCCGCAGTATAAATGCTGATGTCCTCTCTAGGCTTCCAGAGGAAGGAGGTAGAATACTTCATGATAAGCTGTAGACCACACTATCTACATTATTAGTAGCTGTGTCTATTTACCACCACAAACCGATGCTGGCACTAAGACCGCACTCAACAAGCTGTATAAGGCCATAAGCAAACAAGAAAATGCTCATCCAGAAGCGGCGCTCCTAGTTGCCGGGGACTTTAATGTAGGCAAACTTAAATCAGTTTTTACCTATCTTCTACCAGCATGTCACATCCAGAGGGAAAAAAACTAAACCAGGAAGTACCAGTGACTTATTCAATACGGAAGTGGTCAGATGACGCGGATGCTACGCTACAGGACTGTTTTTCTAGCAGATACTGGAAAATGTACCAGGATTCATTCAATGGCATTGAGGAGTATACCACCTCAGTCACTGGATAATAAGTGGCATCAACGACGTCGTCCCCACAGTGGCCGCACGTACATATCCCAACCAGAAGCCATGTATTACAGGACACATCTGCACCGAGCTAAAGGCTAGAGTTTCCGCTTTCAAGGAGCGGGACACTAATCCGGACGCTTATAAGAAATCCTGCCATGCCCTCAGACGAACCATCAATACAGGACTAAGATTGAATCCTACTACACTGGCTCTGACGCTCGTCGGATGTGGCAGGGCTTGAAAAATATTACGGACTACAAAGGGAAACCCAGCCCTACCGGCCAAACCCTCCCTAACCCGGACGACGCTAGGCCAATTGTGCGTCGCCCCATGGACCTCCCGGTCGGCTGCGACAGAGCCTGGGCGCTAACCCAGAGTCTCTGGTGGCACAGCTAGCACTGCGATGCAGTGCCCTAGACCACTGCTCCACCCAGGAGGTCCTTAATTCTATTTCTTGGGTTTAAGGGCTTGTAAGTAAGCATTTCATGGTCATACAACACCTGTTGTATTCGGCGCATGTTACAAATAACATTTGATTTACCTCTCCCTGGGTCGCCCAGCCGACCCACTTACTGATGATGGTTGATGAGGTACACGTGGGCTGGGCCCACAAAGGACCAGACGGACCACAACACAGCTTGAGAGCTATGGAAACACCTCTTCAAAACCTTTGGTTACCCCAAGCGTGTTCACAGCAAACGAGGGACAACTTGAGTCCACAGTGGTCAAACAGCTGTGTGAATTGTATGGGGATACTTGTGAGGATGTACCAGACACTGTTGACTCTGTTAAACACACTGAGCGAAGAAGTGCAGGCACATTGGGAAGAACAGCTACCAGCTATCCTTCAAGCCTACAACAATACAGTCCACAGCAGGACTGGGTACACTCCACACTTTCTAATGGTTGGTAGACATGCACGGTTGCCCATTCAATGTGTCCTTGGGAGTCAAATGTCCCAAGACAGGTGGATCACTGGGTGCAGCATCATGATGGGGTCCTCCTGGAGGACTTTTTCATTGTTTCTGCAGGAGATCACATGGAAAGTCGGCGGATCGTTGGGACCCCATGCCTTCTGTATCAAACTCAAAAATCCCTTAATACGCCAGACATTATATTTTCTATAGTCGGACCTTTCTAGTTTTAGTGAAGGAAGAGCAATGCTTTTTGATGACATTATGAATGAATCAAACAGGCCTAGCTGCGCTCCGGGCTGCCGCATTCACAAAGACAGAACCGGCATGTGACACATAAAATAATGTGACTAGCAAAACAAAAACACTGTTTACACAACCTATGGTACCCTAACAACACTGTCACACTATCACCAATAGCAACAACAACCATGCCACATCAAAGGTGACAGGCTGGTGGTTGCTGAAAGACCAGCGACCACAAACAAATTAGCAACACCGAGGTAAAGACAGTTTCAGGTTGGATATTCGACGGATATTCGCCTGTAGTTTTCCTTACGTCCACCAACAGCAGTTAGGGACCGTCAACATGTTACAAATATTTTTTTTAAACATTTCAATAGCTCTTTAACCATTACTCCTGAGCCTTTCAAAATGGGTTCTAGCTAACCCGATGGCATACACACATTGCACACACCTTTTTTTGTCGATTTACATCTTGCACTGTTTTAAATGAATTATTTACATTTTTTGAATTTCAATTACTCATTGGTCATGTGACCTAGTGACTTCAAACAAGGTTCAGAATGTCCACTGATTACCCTTCTATATTGCACACCCTTTAGTTAGTCCATTTTCATCTCACAAGATTTTACATTCATTTTCAAAATGTAAAATTTCAATAGATCCTTGGTCATGTGACCTAAAGACTTCAAACAAGGTTCAGAATATCCACTGATTACCCTTCTATAATGCACACCCTTTGGTTAGTCCATTTTCATCTCACAAGATTTTACATTCATTTTTCAAAATGTAAAATTTCAATAGCTCCTTGGTCATGTGACCTACTGACTTCAAACATGGTGCAGAATGTACCCTTCTATATTACACTCTTGTTTGTGTACTGTAAAATCACGCAGTTTAACGTACATTTTACAGTTTAAATTTCAATTACACACCTAAGAAGCGTGCAGTGGATATACACCCATACGGCATAACCTCTAGTTATAGCTCTTATATGTTGTTGTACATTAATATTAGTTTGACAATTAGGGGGTTCAGTCCAGTGTTGTGTTAACCCTTTTCTTTAATATTTATCTATAATAATTGGTAGTTCTAAGTACTTATTTTCCCAGTTTTCCCATAGGAGAAAGACAGATAATATCTCCTTACTTCGTTAATATCAACCATAAAAGGAAAAGGGCAAAGTACGAGAGTCATGCTATTAATTGTCCAAAGCAGGGATGGAGAGTGAGCTAGTGAGGTAGGCTGCAGTGGGTTTGCTGGTCAATACATATACTGAACATGTAACCACAGTAATGGTGGCCAGTAAATCAATGAATAAAAATGGAATATTGACAAATTAAACAGAAATTGTAGACCTTTAATCTTTTCCAACGTGTCAACATACAACTTAAAATAAGTATGAAACATTTCACAGTGTTAACTTTCTCTTTATCCCTGGTTGATATACATGTCAGAGCCTCTTCAGTGTGGATGGGGTATAGCATACATTTTCAACAACAAAGACAGCACTTCCAGTTTGTGTTGTTTGCTCTGTTGAACTATTTTGTCTTCCTTCCTAGTTACAGCACATGGAACCACCTTTGGCATGCAAAACATTCAATCTAAAACAAAATGTAACACGTTATAAATAATATCAAATATCAATGTAGTGTGACGAATTAGCCACCCATTGTGTTATATCATAAATTGCCTTACATGCCGTCACTGTTGTCAAAAGATGATAAACATGTTACTAACCCAGGCAGTCTTTGGGCCACATCCAGGTTCTTTATCAGTGGCACACATGAAGCAGTTGTTGGCTTTGTTGAACTCTGAAATCATAGGCATGAACTGAACATATGGCTGTCCGACACAACTACATAAAAATAAAGAATTTACATTTACTTTGAATTAAATGTCATTACATACCAGACATTTTTAGTATATCCTCAGCCATTTCTTTTCGCACTTGCTCCATGTGTTTTTGAAGGTTCCATATCAATTTGGGAGGGGATGTTGGGGAAGTTCTGTGCAACTTCCTTGGCCATCTACACCAAAAAATAAAATATTTTTTGATGTACAGTGCCTTGCGAAAGTATTCGGCCCCCTTGAACTTTGCGACCTTTTGCCACATTTCAGGCTTCAAACATAAAGATATAAAACTGTATTTTTTTGTGAAGAATCAACAACAAGTGGGACACAATCACGATGTGGAACGACATTTATTGGATATTTCAAACTTTTTTAACAAATCAAAATCTGAAAAATTGGGCGTGCAAAATTATTCAGCCCCTTTACTTTCAGTGCAGCAAACTCTCTCCAGAAGTTCAGTGAGGATCTCTGAATGATCCAATGTTGACCTAAATGACTAATGATGATAAATACAATCCACCTGTGTGTAATCAAGTCTCCGTATAAATGCACCTGCACTGTGATAGTCTCAGAGGTCCGTTAAAAGCGCAGAGAGCATCATGAAGAACAAGGAACACACCAGGCAGGTCCGAGATACTGTTGTGAAGAAGTTTAAAGCCGGATTTGGATACAAAAAGATTTCCCAAGCTTTAAACATCCCAAGGAGCACTGTGCAAGCGATAATATTGAAATGGAAGGAGTATCAGACCACTGCAAATCTACCAAGACCTGACCGTCCCTCTAAACTTTCAGCTCATACAAGGAGAAGACTGATCAGAGATGCAGCCAAGAGGCCCATGATCACTCTGGATGAACTGCAGAGATCTACAGCTGAGGTGGGAGACTCTGTCCATAGGACAACAATCAGTCATATATTGCACAAATCTGGCCTTTATGGAAGAGTGGCAAGAAGAAAGCCATTTCTTAAAGATATCCATAAAAAGTGTCGTTTAAAGTTTGCCACAAGCCACCTGGGAGACACACCAAACATGTGGAAGAAGGTGCTCTGGTCAGATGAAACCAAAATTGAACTTTTTGGCAACAATGCAAAACGTTATGTTTGGCGTAAAAGCAACACAGCTCATCACCCTGAACACACCATCCCCACTGTCAAACATGGTGGTGGCAGCATCATGGTTTGGCCCTGCTTTTCTTCAGCAGGGACAGGGAAGATGGTTAAAATTGATGGGAAGATGGATGGAGCCAAATACAGGACCATTCTGGAAGAAAACCTGATGGAGTCTGCAAAAGACCTGAGACTGGGACGGAGATTTGTCTTCCAACAAGACAATGATCCAAAACATAAAGCAAAATCTACAATGGAATGGTTCAAAAATAAACATATCCAGGTGTTAGAATGGCCAAGTCAAAGTCCAGACCTGAATCCAATCGAGAATCTGTGGAAAGAACTGAAAACTGCTGTTCACAAATGCTCTCCATCCAACCTCACTGAGCTCGAGCTGTTTTGCAAGGAGGAATGGGAAAAAATGTCAGTCTCTCGATGTGCAAAACTGATAGACATACCCCAAGCGACTTACAGCTGTAATCGCAGCAAAAGGTGGCGCTGAATAATTTTGCACGTCCAATTTTTCAGTTTTTGATTTTGAAATATCCAATAAATGTCGTTCCACTTCATGATTGTGTCCCACTTATTGTTGATTCTTCACAAAAAAAATACAGTTTTATATCTTTATGTTTGAAGCCTGAAATGTGGCAAAAGGTCGCAAAGTTCAAGGGGGCCGAATACTTTCGCAAGGCACTGTACTTGTCACATAACAGCTAACTAATCATTATTGAAAATATAACTTTCAAACCTGCATTACAAAGACCCCGCAGCTGAAGGTGTCCTGCTGCATGGTGTGAGTTATTTCCCCTCCTTTCCACGTCATGTCCGTCGTCTTTTCCATTGCAGGATCTCATTTTGAAGTTCTCTTTTTTTTATGTAAAAATAACGGAATTCTGATTAGTTATAGGCAAATGAATACACAAGCCAAATGCGTATGCTGTTTTCCTTATCACTATAATCTAGTAGCAATTTAGTAGCAGAGGTCATTTCCTTTATGCCCCATTCTACACACACAGCCTAAATTATAGGCACTGAACCATTTACAGGACAATAATAAAAGTAGCATATAGGATCCAACCCTATCACAGAGTGAATAAATGTAGAGCGTTTGTGGACTTTAAGAAAAAACAAGTGACAGTTTCATCAGTACGTGCCTAAAGAAAGTAATCACAAAGATCACAGATGACAGTGCCCATCAAGTCTATGACAATAGAGAATGAATTGTAAGCACCAAAGTGTGTTTGTCAAAATAATATCTGAAAATGTCAGTTGTTGAACATAATACTTCTATTTGCAATAGCGATTTATGATATAAGCAGTTGAGGAATATTCCATGTACCATCACTACATGTAGGACGGGCATAAGACATTCCCACATGCAGTATTTTTTATATTTCACCTTTATTCAACCAGGTAAGCAAGTTGAGAACAAGTTCTCATTTACAACTGCGACCCGGCCAAGATAAAGCAAAGCAGTGTGACACAAACAACAAAACAGAGTTACACATGGAATAAACAAACGTGCAGTCAATAACACAATAGAAAAGTATTTATACAGTGTTTGCAAATGAAGTAAGATTAGGGAGGTAAAGGCAAGTGATTTTTCCAATTCGTTCCAGTCATTGGCAGCAGAGAACTGTAAGGAAACGCGGCCAAATGAGGAATTGGTTTTGGGGGTGACCAGTGAAATATACCTGCAGGAGCGAGTGCTACGGGTGGGTGCTGCTATGGTGACCAGTGAGCTGAGATAAGGCGGGGCTTTACTTAGCAAAGACTTATAGATGACCTGGAGCCAGTGGGTTTGGCGACGAATATGAAGCGAGGGCCAGCCAACGAGAGCATACAGGTTGCAGTGGTGGGTGGTATATAGGGCTTTGGTGACGAAACAGATGGCACTGTGATAGACTGCATCCAATTTGCTGATTAGAGTGTTGGAGGCTATTTTGTAGATGACATCGCCGAAGTCAAGGATCGGTATGTTTGGCAACGATTCTAGATTTGATTTTGGATTGGAGATGCTTTAATATGAGTCTGGAAGGAGAGTTTACAGTCTAACCAGACACCTAGGTATTTGTAGTTGTCCACATATTCTAAGTCAGAACTGTCCAGAGTAGTGATGCTAGGCGGGCGGGCAGGTGCGGGCAGCGATCAGTTGAAGAGCATGCATTTAGTTTTACTTGCATTTTTAGAGCAGTTGGAGGCCACAGAAGGAGAATTGTATGGTTAGTTAACACAGTATCCAAAGTAGGGCCAGAAGTATACAGAATGGTGTCGTCTGCGTAGAAGTGGATCAGAGAATCACCAGCCGCAAGAGCAACATCATTTATGTATACAGAGAAAAGAGTCTACCCGAGAATTGAACCCTGTGGCACCCCCATAGAGTCTGCCAGAGGTCCGGACAACAGGCCCTCCGATTTGACATACTGAACTCTATCTGAGAAGTAGTTGGTGAACTAGGCGAGGCAGTAATTTGAGAAACAAAGGCTGTTGAGTCTGACGATAAGTTACTAACATCCCTAGCATCGAATAGCGGGGGCTTTTCGATGCTAATGCAGTACGCCACAGGATGTTTTTGTGCTGGTCAAGGGCAGTCAGGTCTGGAGTGAACTAAGGGCTATATATGTTCTTTGTTCTACATTGTTTTGAATGGGGCATGCTTATTTAAGGAAAGCAATTTTAAAGAATAACCAGGCATCCTCTACTGACAGAATGAGGTCAATATCTTTCCAGGATACCCGGGCCAGGTCGGTTAGAAAGGCCTGCTCGCTGAAGTGTTTTAGGGACCATTTGACGATGATGAGGGGTGGTCGTTTCACCGCGGACCCATTACGGACGCAGGCAATGAGGCAGTGATCAATGATCCTGGAAGACAGCAGAGGTGTATTTTTTTTGTATTTTGAAAACAGCAGAGGTGTATTTAGAGGACAGGTTGGTCAGGATGATATCTATGAGGGTGCCCAAGTGTACGGATTTTGGGTTGTACCTGGTAGGTTCCATGATAATTTGGGTGAGATTGAGGGCATCTAGCTTAGATTGTAGGATGGCCGGGGTGTTAAGCATATCCCAGTTTAGGTCACCTAACAGTACAAACTCTGAAGATAAATGGGGGGCAATTAATTCACATATGGTGTCCAGGGCGCAGCTGGGGGCTGACGGGGGTCTGTAACAAGCGGCAACAGTGAGAGACTTATTTCTGTAAAGGTGGATTTTTAAAAGTAGAAGCTCGAACTGTTTGGGCACAGACCTGGATAGCATGACAGAACTCTGCAGTACATTGCAACTCCAATACCTTTGGCAGTTCTGTCTTGGGGGAAAATGTATACACACACAGAGGCATTTTTCAGCTATGATTTTACCACTCAGAATCCAGAATGGATATGACAATGTGACCAGCACAGGATGTAATACACCCTTACAACAATCTACTTTTTTAAATCTTTTTGACTTCTTATTTGGTAAACTGCTACTGTGTGTCAAGAAAAGAGCCCCAATTAGGGGTTAGAGTACTCCAGTAAAAAAGGGCTGGTTTAGATTAAAAACTATTGCCCTGTGTCCCCATTCATAGGGGCATGAGAGACTCGTCACTGGTAGAATTGAGTTTGCACTTTATTGGCCCAAACACCCACAGACCCACAAGGTTGAGGTTACTCATGGACAGTAATTAGTAATAATTATTTTTTTGCATTGATGCATTGGGTCTTCTAACTGTCCAAGAATAGGATCCAAATATCCAAATATTTTTTCACATAAATACAAAGGAGGATGTCTCTCCTCATACTTCTGGCACTTTTGTCAGACTGCCAGACTGTGCACCACAGAGCCAATCAGGAGAGAATACATACAGGTCAACGGTGCCAATTGAAAGTCATGGGGTGTGTCGGTGCCTTTTGGATTACTCTCTCTATACAGAGAACACCTGAGGTTCAAGTCAAGAGCTACCCTTCCCCTTTCAGTCTGCTCTGCGCATGTCTGAAAGTGACAAAGCCAGCAGCCAAGAGTCTTTCACAGTATGTCATACAAACTTATTAGACTTATGAATGTATATAAAATGCTAATATGTATTAGATCCAGTACAATGGAATAACTAAGACCTGAATTTGAATGCAGCGTGTTCCGATTCCTACTTCTCTTTCTGTCCAGCAGGGTCAACCAAAAACACTTGGCCTGATGGTTCATGCAGATACTGGGGAAGCAATATAGGAATGTATTGATCCCTTAAATGATTTTACTATTAAATGACCCATATCACAACCCTCATACCTCTTCACGAAAATGTGCCTAAATCAATTTTGGAAAAAGGATTTTACTCAGAAAAGACAGGAATTTATTTTTCCAGTTAGAAATAGTAGGCCATGCATCAAATAACTATTTTCATCAGACAAATTAACCCTCAAATGCATTATTGCATTTTGTAAGTTGTCTGCAGGTGGCTTGTTTTGAATGCACTGAAATATCAAATCATTATCAGGTTATGTTAACTGTGTTCTAATACTCAACGTAGAAGGATTTGTCTTAATGTACAGTATATGAAAGTGATGCTATGAAAAATATTCTTTCACATTATCAAGCTCACTCTGACTGACAAACCACTGCCTATTACTGTGATTAAAAAGCGCATATGAACCACTGTTTTTCATGAGGCCTACCTGTGCGCCTTCCTTTAAGCACCTCTGTTCGAACACCTCTCTTGTCCTTGATCCATACCACATACAGCCATTTGCAGATCTTTACAGTGTCCATGTGAAAGATAGTTATTGCGAGTATGGAACATTTGTTAACTTCAAAAAAGCTTGCAGATTTAAGTCTAATAGCATGAGATGAAAGTAGACAAACATCAGAATGTGCGATATGAAGGTATAGTCAGTGGACATTCTGAACCTTGTTTGAGGTCAGTAGGTCACATGACCAAGGAGCTATTGAAATTCTACATTTTGAAATATTAATGTAAAACCATGTGAGATGAAAATGGACAAACTAAAGGATGTGCAATGTGTAGGCCCACAGATTGGACATTCTGAACCTTGTTAGAAGTCCTTAGGTCACATGACCAAGGAGCTATTGAAATTATACATTGATTTTTTTAAATGTAAAACCATGTGAGATGAAATTGGACAAACTATAGGGTGTGCAATATAGGAGGGTAGTCAGTGGACATTCTGAACCTTGTTTGAAGTCATTAAGTCACATGACCAAGGAGCTATTGAAATTTTAAATTTTGGAAAATGAATGTAAAATCTTGTGAGATGAAAATTGACAACCTAAAGGGTGTGCAATATAGAAGGGTAGTCAGTGGACATTCTGAACCTTATTTGAATCAAGTAGGTCACATGACCAAGGAGCTACTGAAATTCTAATGTAAAAAAAGGTTTGTACTTTGTTTACGCTCCCTAACTAATTCAACTAAGAATACAAAATGCTGCTCACATTTCCACGTTTATTAGCGTTGGAGGGTGAATGAGTCCAAATCGTGAAAATAAGACCTGTGCAAATTGGTGCGCAATTCTTCCAACAGCATGACCATTATTTGGTGTCTGTGGCTCAAGTGGATTGAAAGCGCGAATATCCGTCGAATATCCAACTTGAAACTGTCTTTACCTCGTTATTAGCAACAACATCCACCTTGAAGTTGATAACTAGAATAAATACCTTCAAAGTAATGACTCGGGACTTCGGTTGTGAGATGAAAGCTTCTTTTTAGTAATAATACTTGTTCACATTACATTTTACCACTTTAGATTCTACAAAACAGTAAAAGAAAGTAGCTAGCGAAAGCCAGGATAATCTTGTCACTTGTACACATAACTGGCGTGTTCTCGTTTTTTATTCCTTCTTTTCGCAAGGCATTCTGGTACTTGCAGTCAATAGCGTAATCCAATATTAACCAATACAACAGAAATATGTACATAGTTCTCTCAATCTCCATCACATTAATTCTAATACAATTACTCTTACATATGTAAATAACTGTCAAATAAAATATCTTAAGCTACAGCTCAATGAATTAACTGTAAACATTAACTCTGTAACCCATTAAAGTTACAACATCCTCCTCCCCGATGAACAAATGTGTTCAGATAAATCTCTCAACAGTATATCAACTGAAAAGGTCTTCTCATCAAAGTCCCTGAGAAAGTACGAACTGAGCATGACCTAAACTAGGCTATCTGGGCCTTCTGTCCCACTTTGGACTGAGTTAGCTCGATTTTTCTACCCAGAGACCACCAAAGAAAATCCTGATTGGATATTTTTTTATCTTCAGTATTAACCATTCTCTTTCCAACAAAAACTGAAGAGTTTCAATCAAAAGATCATAAAAATGATTGTAAAGATGAGGTAAAAATTCAAATGAAATTGAATTAAATATATACAGTACCAGTCAAAAGTTTGAACACCTACTCATTCAAGGGTTTTTCTTTATTTTTACTATTTTCTACATTGTAGAATAATAGTGAATACATCAAAACTATGAAATAAAACTTATGGAATCATGTAGTAAAAAAGTGTTAAACAAATCAAAATGTATTTATATTTGAGATTCTTCAAAGTAGCCACCCTTTGCCTTGATGACAGCTTTACACACTCTTGTCACTCAGGGCTCCCGAGTGGTGCAACGGTCTAAGGCACTGCATCAGTGCTAGAGGCATCACTGCAGATCCTGGGCTGTATCACAACAGGCTGTGATTGAGAGTCCCATAGGACGGCGCACAATTGGTCTAGCGTCGTCCGGGTTAACGTTTGGCTGGGGTAGGCCGTCATTGTAAATAAGAATTGTTCTTATTTTAATTGTTTTATCAATGTGTATTCGCTTCTGAGTCTCAGTCTCTTCAGCCCAGCAAGTGAGGCTATTAGCTGCCGTAAAGAAGTGACTCTGGAGGCTGGAAAGTCCCGCCTATCACACTGTCAAATGAAGAACAATGCTGGAAATCTATCTGCATCCACATGAACTAGTCCCGGCATAGTTCTTTGACAAACACAGAAGGTTGTAAATTTAATTCAATAGAAGAAAACAGAGAGAGGGGGAGAGAGACTGCCAATTCCTTAATGTAGCAATTGGCTACCATCTCTCCCTCTCCTTCTCTCGCTCTGTTTTATTGTATTGAATCATATGTAGCCTAATACTTAAACACCCATCTAAAGTGGGCAGGGGGGGAACACTTGAAATGCACTAATCTGAAATATGTAGTTTGGCTGTTATAAGGTATTATATATGCCAATGGTCATCTATTAGGCATTTATTCAGTAATATTTATTCTATATCTAATAAATGTGTTCATTCATTCATAAGTAGGAAGTTGCTGGGCCCAGCACATGCAGTGTGGTCCCCTGTTCTTCTGGTACCAGTGCAGTGGGAAAGGATACTAGTTTTAGTAGAGAGACACACAGATGTAATGCCAGTTAATATGTTGGCTCTATACATGTATGTAATAGCAATTAACACTTAGGAGTGACAGTGACAGACAGAGTGACACCAGAGGAGCACGAGGAGAATCACAGACAGAAAGACAGTGACAGGCAGACAGAGACAGACTGCACACCAGGTAGGCAACAGAGGCACAGTTATACTGGTGAGTTGTATCTCCAGTGGTGCTTTTAACTGTTTT
This sequence comes from Oncorhynchus nerka, assembly GCF_034236695.1. Taxonomy (NCBI): domain Eukaryota; kingdom Metazoa; phylum Chordata; class Actinopteri; order Salmoniformes; family Salmonidae; genus Oncorhynchus; species Oncorhynchus nerka. The sequence continues at coordinate 48,706,951 of NC_088407.1, forward strand.
TATTAAACATGAGCTGGTTAAAAAAAAAAGGACCATGTTTCACCAGTCACCGGAACTGTAAAATGAGAGAGGGGAATTTGTCCCAGTACACCCTTGTTTTTAAGAGACACTTCCTACCTTTCCCAAATAAAGTATCGTTAATTGTGAAACGTACCTGGTTGTCAGTCATACTTCGTGAATTTTCACCATAACCAGAGTTTTCTCATATCTGACATGTCTAACTCTGGCTTGCCTTACACTTAAAGGTTAGCACAGCAGCTGTGGGAAGAGAACATGACCACAGATATGCACTTGCTGCACGTTTGCAACACTGTCCTATACCATAATACTGTAGTTAGCAACAGTTTACACATCAAATCAAATTTTACTTGTCACATGCTCTGAATACAACAGGTGTAGGTAGACCTTACAGTGAAATGCTTACTTACAGGCCCTTAACAACAATGCTTTAAGAAGTTAAGAAAAATAAATAAAAAGAAGTGTTAAGAAAACGTTTTAAATATAAAATAAAAGAAACAAATCATTTAAAAGCAGCAGTAAAATAACAAGCGAGGCTATATCCAGGGGGTACCGGTAGAGAGTCAATGTGCGGGGGCACTGGTTAGTTAAGGTAATTGAGGTAATATGTACATGTAGGTAGAGTTAAAGTGACAATGCATAGATTATAAACAGAGTAGCAGCAGCATAAAAGAGGGGTCTGGGTAGCCATTTGTTTAGCTGTTCAGGAGTCTTGTAGCTTGGGGGTAGCTCCAGTACTGCTTGCCATTCGGTAGCAGAGAGAACAGTCTATGAATAGGGTGGCTGAAGTCTTTGACCATTTTTAGGGCCTTCCTCTGACCTCCTGGTATAGAGGTCCTGGATGGCAGGAAGCTTAGCCCTGTGATGTACACACTACCCTCTGTAGTGCCTTGCGGTCGGAGACAGAGCAGTTGCCATACCAGGCAGTGATGCAACCAGTGCTTTCGATGGTGCAGCTGTAGAACCTTTTGAGGATCTGAGGACCCATGCCAAATCTTTTCAGTCTCCTGAGGGGGAATAGGCTTTGTCGTGCCATCTTCACAATTGTCTTAGTGTGTTTGGACCATGATAGTTTATTGGTGATGTGGACACCAAGGAACTTGAAGCTCTCAACCTGTTCCACTAACAGCCCCGACGGTGAGAATGGGGGCGTGCTTTGTCCTCCTTTTCCTTTAGTCAACAATCATCTCTTGGACACAGGGACTATGGTGGTCTGCTTAAAACATGTTGGTATTAGACTCAGTCAGGGAGAGGTTGAAAATGTCAGTGAAGACACTTGCCAGTTTGTCAGCGCATGCTTGGAGTACACGTCCTGGTAATCTCTCTGACCTTGTGACTGTTGACCTGTTTAAAGGTCTTACTCATATCGGCTACGGAGAGCGTGATCAGTCGTCCGGAACGGCTGGTGCACTCATGCATGTTTCAGTGTTACTTGCATAGAAGTAATTTAGCTCATCTGGTAAATTTGTGTCACTGGGCAGCTCGTGGCTGTGCTTCCCTTTGTAGTCTGTAATTGTTTGCAAGCCCTGCCACATCCGACGAGCGTCGGAGCCGATGTAGTACGATTCAATCTTAGTCCTGTATTGACGCTTGCCTGTTTGATGGTTTGTCAGAGGGGGGATTTCTTATAGGCTTCCGAGTTATAGTCCCGCTTCTTGAAAGTGCCAGCTCTACCCTTTAGCTCCGTGCGGATGTTGCCTGTAATCCATGGCTTCTGTTTGGGTCTACTTAAACAGTTAACAAGGTGGCAGTAGCACCATCAGAAACCATTTACAGATTTTTTTATAAATTGGAAATGACAATAACTGGTAAAGAAATGAGTTCTAACCATAATCACCTTGGCCCAATCGCTGAGTCATATTGTGCAACACTGAGGTATGTGGTGTGAGTAGGCACTTTTCCCACATGATCTTGAAGCCAGTGGAGGCTGGTGAGAGGAGCTATAGGAGGACATGTGGTTTCCATGTTTGATACCATTCCATTAATTCCATTCTAGACATTACAATGAGCCGGACCTCCTATAGCTCCTCCTACCTCTGCTTGAAGCCCACCCAACACCATCCTCTGTGGAACTATTCAACAGTGAGAAGACCAGTCAGTGGGTTAACTAACAAGGTAGGAAACCACAGTGTGCAACTGTGTCTTCAGAAGCTCACACCAAGTAGGCGGGGAACAGCCCCGTTTGCAAGACTCGTGATGCTCCACCCTGAGAGTTGTGTCGGAGACAGCGGCTGAGGAAAGAGACTAGGAGACAGAAACGAGGGATTTAATAATTTCACAGTTTGACTGTAAAATCAGCTAATTTTGTGAGGTTGCATGGAAAAAAGCACCATGGAAATAAACAGCCCAAAAATAATGACAATCATGTTCACTTTATTTTTTTTGTTTTCCATTGAATACATACAAATACATAGACATATATAAACGCACCCACAAACACAGAAAATTATATCTACATTATGCATACAAGATCATTCATTCGGAGATCCTTCTGCAGCCTGTGTCACCAAAATATGCCACAAATACGACGACCAAAGGGTGTAAATCATCTCAAGTGTATGTATTGGAATCCAAGTGACACTAGTCTTTAACGGTGTGAGAACTCAAGGAGGCGTCCTCACAGTGAGGGGGCAACAGTGAGCAGGCACTTGGCATCTCTGGAGAGGAAGTGGCCCACGGGAGTCCTCTGGCCCCAGGTCTGCTGCAGGACCTCGCGGTCCAATTTGTTGAGCCTCTGGGAGCACAGCCGCAGGTCCTGGACCTGTTCTGACAGGCCGTCCAAACTACAGCTGTCCCAGGGGCCGGCTACCTGACAACCTGAGAAAGAGAGATGGAACAAATTAGAGGGACATAGAGAGAGACAGATACAGTCTGAGAACCAATAGACTACTATAGGCCTAATGTACCTTGGAGGTTGAGATGGGTCAAAGGTCTCTGGGCGTCACGGAGGGCGGAGAGGAGGCTGTAGAGTCCTGCTGAGGTCACCGCCGGGTTCCCTGACAGGTCCACAGACACCACGGAGGGACAGACAGGCAGACATCTGGACACACAGAACATACGGATGTCAATACTGGACAGTCACATAAACCAGAGGTACTGTACAGGGCGGACACTTGGAAAAGGCACAGGCAGCTCAACTAAAGGACAAGGGTGACATGAATAGAGAGAAAACACAAAATGCACACACACCTGGCGAGGGTGGCCACGCTGTTGTCCGTCAGTCCATTTCCCCCCAGGCTTAGATGGGTCAGGGAGCAGTCATCCTGTGGAACACACAAAGAACCAATCAGAACCATGCCCTCCGTGACTCAGCAAGGGACCAATCAAATCCCTGATCTCATGGTGTGCCCTTGACCAGGCAATTATAACGATGTATTAGTAGTACGTCTTAGTACCAGACCTGGGTGTGTATTTGATCATTTATTTAAATATGTATTTTATGTGTGAGAATGTTCAAATGTGTCCCGAATCAACTACTTCTATTGGTTAAATGGATGGGAGTGTATTTGAGTGAGTGAATTATTTTTTCAAATACATTCCAATACTTCAAGAGGATTTCCAAAAACGTGTTTTCTGGAAAATAATGCATGATGTGGAAGGTATGTTCCACGACACGTTAGCGGAGTTGCATTATTTTTCAGAGAACGCATAGAGCCCTGAGTTGATTATCCCTTTTATACATACCATGGCTATAATTTAACATATTTGCCGCAAGAAATGTATTCATTTGCCAGTAGAAAATGTGACAACATCCACTGAAGTAGCTAGCAAGTTTACTGGCTAGATAGTTGCAGTAGTTGCCTTGGTAACCAAACCATCATCCTGGGCTTGCTATTATGAAAATCAAATTAAACAATGCCAATGTCTTCAAATTCAACTTTTGCCTTCAAAAGCAGCTCAAAAATAGAACATGTAAGAATGAACTTCATAGCCATTGAATTATACCGCGCAATTGTATGGAAATAATTAAGTAATAAAGGCCTGAGGGGGTGTGGTATATGGACAATATACCACGGCAATGCTGTCAGAGGAAGGCCCAACGCTTGGACACAATCCTTAGCAGTGGTATATTGGCCATATATCACAAACCCCAGAGGTGCCTTATTGCCATTATATACTGTTTACCAATGGAATTAGAGCAGTAAAAATAAGTGTTTTGTCATACCCGTAGTATACGGTCTCATATTCCACAGCTATCAGACATGCAGGGCTCATTATAAACTGGGTGGTTTGAGCCCTGAATGCTGATTGGCTGACAGCCGTGGTATACCACAGGTATGACAAAACTGTCATTTACTTTTATAATAGCAATAACACACCTCAGGGGGGAGTGATATACAGTACATTCGGAAAGTATTCAGACCCCTTGCCCTTTTCCACAGTTTGTTGCGTTACAGCCATATTCTAAAATGGATTAAATAGTTTATTTCCCCATCAATCTACACCCAATACCCTATGACAAAGCAAAAACGTTTTTTTTTTTTAAGAAACTATGCACATTTATTAAAAATCAAAAAACTTTAAACTATTCAGACCCTTTACTCAGTACTTTGTTGAAGCACCTTTGGCAAGGATTACAGCCTCGAGTCTTCTTGGATATGACACTACAAGCTTGCCACACCTGCATTTGGGAAGTTCACCCATTCTTCTCTGCAGATCCTCTCAAGCTCTGTCAGGTTGGAAGGGGAGCGTCTCTGCACTGCTATTTTCAGGTCTCTCCAGAAATGTTTGATCGGGTTCAAGTCCGGGCACTGGCTGGGCCACTCAAGGACATTCAGAGACTTGCCCCGAAGCCACTCCAGCGTGGTCTTGGCTGTATGCTTAGGGTCGTTGTCCTGTTGGAAGGTGAATCTTCACCACAATCTGAGGTCCTGCGCGCTCTGGAGCAGGTTTTCATCAAGGATCTCTATAATTTGCTCCGTTCATCTTTCCTTCTATCCTGACTAGTCTCCCAGTCCCTGCCGCTGAAAAACATCCACCACCACCATGCTTCACTGTAGGGATGGTGCCAGGTTCTCCAGACGTGACGCTTGGCATTCAGGTCAAAGAGTTCAATCTGGTTTCATCCGACCAGAGCATCTAGTTTCTCATGGTCTGAGAGTCCTTTAGGTGCCTTTGGGCTAACTCAAAGTTTGCTGTTGTGCGCCTTTTACTGAGGAGTGGCTTCTTCCATTTAAGAATGATGGAGGCCACTGTGTTCTTGGGGACCTTGAATGCTGCAGAAATGTTTTGGCACCCTTCCACAGATCTGTGCCTCGACATAAATCTTGTCTCGGAGCTCTATGGACAATTCCTTCAACCTCATGGCTTGGTTTTTGCTCTGACATACAGTCAACTGTGGGACTTTATATAGACAAGTGTGTGCATTTCCAAATCGTGTCCAATCAATTGAATTTACCACAGGTGGACTCCAATCAAGTTGTAGAAACATCTCAAGGATGATCAATTTAAACAGGATGCACCTGACCTCAATTTCAAGTCTCAAAGCAAAGGGTCTGAATACTTATGTAAATAAATGTGTTCTTTTTAATAAATGTGCAAATGTCTAAAAATCTGTTATTGCTTTGTCATTATGGGTTATTTCATGTAGATTGTTGAGGAATTTCCATTTAATCTATTTTAGAAATAGGCTGTAACAAAATGTGGAAAAAGTCAAGGGGTCTGAATACTTTCCAAATGCAATATATGGCCAATATACCACGGCTAAGTTCTGTGTCCAGGCACTAACAGCCCTTAGCCGTGGTATATTGGTCATATACCACACCTCCTTGGGCCTTATTGCTTAAATATTCAACTATTTGTCTTTTCAAATAAACAATATCTGAATACTTACTTCAAAATGTACAGTATGTGAAAGTAATTGAGAAATGTAAAATAGTATTTGAACCCTGGTCTGCTTAGTACCAGGCAGTTAGTACTATGTCATCCATTATATCAATGTTGAGTTCTCAGCTTGGCCTCCAGCTTGAAACATTAGTCGACATGAATCCTACTTAACAGGGGGACCATCACCACATTTGTTCCTCTATTGAAGACAATCTTGCCAGAGCTCCCCTTTAAGTCAAATGCTATATACACTTTAAGATACAACCATTGTGTCTTCCTTAACATATCAGAACGTCTCTTGGCCTGAATAGCAAACGGCAACGTTGTGCAGCAGATAAGTGTGAATGACATGCTTCCTTTTCAACCTGTGAAATGTTATTTCCACACGCTTTCAGCTGTGCCTGCCTCAGAACTGTGGTACAGGTAACTGCCAAAATAAAGGAAACACCAACAAAGGGAGTTGGGCCACTACGAGCCGGCCAGAACAGCCTCAATGCACCTTGGCATAGATTCTACAAGAGCCTGGAAGTATATTAAAAGGATGTGACACCCTTCTTCCATGAGAAATACCATCATTAGGTGTTTCATGTTTGAGATGAACATTTTTTTCAGGCTCCACTCCAGAATCTTCCATAAGTGTTCTATAGAACCCGCCAGCTTGTCGTCCTAAAAAAAGTGGAAATTAGTTAGCATTTTTACCTCTCGTTCCGTTGGGCATTCCTAAAGGGGAAATGAATGGGGGAAATAAACAGGGTATAAGGGAGATATGCCAAAAATAAGGTCTGAGGTTAACACAGGCTAAGGATATCTTATACGCTTTGTTCTAGGAGAGCCTTTATGTGCTCAAAATAAGTAAGTTGCTAACGAGTCACTAACCGCCTGAGAAATGGAACTACAACATTAGTCGCAACATTTTCGAATCACTACAGCGACCACGCAAACTAGTCTACGCTACATTACCCCAAAAAGCTAGATGGTTTAGTTAGCTTTCTGCTTACCAGCTCAAACAAAAATTGGAAGTGTCCTTCGCCAGACTGCCAAGAACCTTGCCCTCATCCAGGCCAAGATGGGACACGGTAGTGCTGGGCAATTTTATACTAATTAACTCAGGTACCACACCTGTGTGGAAGCACCTGCATTATATATACTTTATATCCATTATTTACTCAAGTGTTTCCTTTATTTTGGCAGTAACCTGTATGGGTTTACTGGTTAGAGAGAAACAAGAGTTACCAGAAACCTAACCAATTGTTTGGCCAATATCCAATCATAGCATTTTTATCATTTCCCAATTTATTTATTTTAATTGCACAGCAGTTTATTTTCGTGTACCTTCACGAACAAATTTACACCCACTTAAGGCTACTTAGAGAATATGATAGTTTGTGCAGTTCTTTCGCCAAACAATGCTTAATTAATGTCAAGTATTCTAATGATGCAGTTTTTGAATTTGTGTGTGTGTGTGTGTGTGTGTGTGTGTGTGTGTGTGTGTGTGCGCATTTGTGTGTTTGCATGTGCTGTGTACCTGGGACAGGACTGACGTCAGGTGTTCTAAAGCAGGGTGGTCAGCGGGTCCACAGCGGATGGCAGACAGATGGAGGTGTGTGAGACAGTGGAGAGGCAGAGTCTTCAGGACCAGCTCAAAGCCTGTAGAGCCCAGAGCATTATGGGATAGATTCACAGACTTCAGGTGCCCTGTACCTGTAGGATGATGAGATGATACTGATTCTTCTGGAACATTTCAAACTACCTCAAACAGATAGCAATGTGTCCATTTAGAGTTGTCTCCTTCACCATTTATATACATTATATTTAATAATAATAATAATAAAATACAATTTATCCAAAGCGACTTACAGTCATGCATGCATACATTTTATCTATGGGTGGTCCCGGGACTCTGGAGTGGCTAATGCTAATATTTAGAATATCAGTGTGAAAGGGGTATATTAATGAGCCTGTTTACCTGCCAGGGCTCTGGCCAGTAGGAGACGGTGTTGCTGTAGGCAGCGGGCTGTGAGGTTGCAGGCCTGCAGGGAGAGGCTGGCCAGTAGGGGGCACGCTGACAGCAGGCAGGACAGGGCCTGGGACAGACCATCACCCAGCGGGTTCACACTCAGGTCCAATTCCTCCAGACACTAGAGAGAGAGAGAGATGGGAGGGAAGAGACGACCATTTTGTTTAGCTCGCCATCAACACATCCATCCATATGTAGCAAGGCGGACGTGATGGAGCCGCACTACGCCATCCTTTACATAGTCGTCCTGTTCTTATAGTTTAGATATGAATGATCTACACATTGCTGAACAACAATAGTGAACACATACATACCACATTATTGATTCAAACTTTTGGTCAGTCATATACTATTCTTAAAAAACATGACCTCTGTGCAGAATAGAACAATATAAAATGACACAGACCGGTGTACTGTAAACCATCACTGAAGATAGGGTACAGAATCCTGGGCCCCTACACGTCCATATAAAGGGCACAGCACAGCGAGAGTCTTACGGGTGAGTATTATACGTCAGTCCCATAGGGGTGCATATGTTTCTGAAACAACATTCTGGGACACTAAAACATTCAAGGATAACAAAAAAGGCCTTCTAACATTCATAGCTTCACTTGCTTTCCAGCTGAGAGTATTTCACTAGAAAATAAGAAACTATTCTTACAAATTGCACTAAGTAAATACAAACGAACTAAGTAAATACAAAATCAATCCTATTTATATTGAACAAAAACATAAACTAACATGTGAAGTGTTGGTCCCATGTTTCATGAGCTGAAATAAAAGATCCCAGACATTCTCCATATTCACAAAAAGCTTTTCTCTATTTAGTGCACAAATGTGTTCACATCCCTGTTAGTGAGCATTTCTCAATTTCCAAGATAATCCATCCACTAGACAGGTGGCATATAAAGAAGCAGATTAAACAGCACGATCATTACACATGTGCACCTTGTGCTGGGGAAAATAAAAGGCCACTAAAATGTGCTGTTTTGTCAACACAATGTTGAAGGAGCGTGCAATTTGCATGTTGACTGCAGGAATGTCCACCAGAGCTATTGCCAGAGAATTTAATCTAAATTTCTCTACCATAAACTGCCTCAATCTTTGTTTTAGAGAATTTGGCAGTCCATTCATCCGGCCTCACAAACGCAGACCACGTGTGGACACGCTAGGCCAGGACCTCCACATCCGGCTTCTTACCAAACCAGGATCGTCTGAGATCAGCCACCTAGACAGCTGATGAAACTGTGGGTTTGCACAACCGAAGAATGTCTGCACAAACTGTCAGAAACCGTCTCAGGGAAGCTCATCTGCGGGGTCATTGTCCCCACCAGGACATGACTGCAGTTCGGTGTCGTGACAGACTTCAGTGGGCAAATGCTCACCTTCAATGGTCACTGGCACGCTGAAGAAGTGTGCTCTTCACGGATGAATCCCGATTTCAACTGTATCGGGCAGATGGCAGACAGCGTGTATGACGTGGTGTGGGCGAGCGGTTTGCTGATGTCAACGTTGTGTGCCCCATGGTGGTCGGTGGGGTTATGGTATGGGCAGGCATAAGCTACGGACAACGAACACAATTGCATTTGATCGATGGCAATTTGAATGCACAGAAATACCGTGGCGACATCCTGAGGCCCATTGTCGTGCCATTCATCCGCCTCCATCACCTCGTTTCCGCATGATAATGCACGGCCCCACGTCGCAAGTATCTGTACACAATTCCTGGAAGCTGAAAAAGTCCCAGTTCTTCCATGGCCTGCATACGCACCAGACATGTCACCCATTGAGCATATTTGGGATGCTCTGGATCGACGTGTACGACAGCGTTTTCCAGTTCCCGCCAATATCCAGCAACTTCGCACAGCGATTGAAGAGGAGTGGGACAACTTTCCTCAGGTCACAATCAACAGCCTCTATACGTGTCACGCTGCATGAGGCAAATGGTCACACCAGATACGGACTGGTTTTCTGATCCACACCCCTACCTTTTTTTAAAGGTGTCTGTGAGCAACAGAAGCATATTTTCTATTCCCATGTGAAATCCATAGATTAGGGCCTAATGAATTTATTTAAATTGACCGATTTCCTTATATGAACTGTAACTCACTTTATAATCTTTTTAAAAAATTGTTGCATGTTGCGTTTATATTTTTGTTCAGTGTAGTTACCGGGAAAGCAGGTTGAGTCTGCCCTTCCAAGGCGTTCGCCGCCTTCTTAAGCCCCTCCCCCGTGATGTGATTGGCCGACACATCCAGATGGCGAAGCCGGGGCATGGTGACGGCAGCGGCGACCAACTCAGGGAAGAGGTCATCGTGGAGACGGTTGCCAGACAGCTGTAGCTGGGTGAGGCTGGCCTGCAGTTTGAGGGCACGGAGGAGAGGGGAGAGGGAGGAGGGGGGCAGGCTGAGGCCACACACTGACACAGAGGGACTGCCGTCCTGCACCTCACACAGACGAGCCACACGCTGGTTCTCCTCTAGAGACAACACACACACACACACACACACAGAAACACATGGCATGGATTAACAATGCACTTCAGGTATTCAAATACCAGTAATTTAGGGATACATGCTCAAAACTGTGAATTCTGTTATTCACCGATGAACTGGATGTCGATTAAGGGAGCCCCACGCACCTCTCTGATTCAGAGGAGTTGGGTTAAATGCGGAAGACACATTTAGGTTGAATGCATTAAATTGCGCAACGGACTAGGTTCCCCCTTTCCTTCCCTTATTCGCACATTTCCGCGGCAGGAAATTAACCAGAGAGGTATCAGTTGTTCACATACTCACCCACTGCCAGGCTGCGACAGGCCTTCTTGTAGCGCTCAGGAAGAGGGGGGAGGTCCCACGAACACACCTCAGCCAGGACCTGCAGTGGACATAATCATCAGCCTTTTCCTTATTTAGAGATGTTCACTACATAAACAACTGTAAAGATGACACATTTGTGTTTCTAATATTGCAATCCTTCACACCATTTAAAACTGAGGCAGCACTGTTCCAGATGATCAACACAAGTAACAGAATTTGCCATCACAGTCCTACTTATGCGTATTTCAGGGTAAGAGTTTCTTCTACCGGACAGATCTAGGATCAGATTACCATATCCTCACTCTTAGGGATTAAATAAGATCTGATCCAGTGGTTAGAAAGGTCCAATGCAGCAGTTATTATCTCAATATCAAATCATTTCTGGGTAACAATTAGGTACCTCCGTGTGATTGTTTACAATAAAAATGGTCAAAGGGTACAAAAATAGATTCTTAGCAACACAAATGTTGCTAGGAATGTCGGAGTGGGCAGGGGAAAATGTACTGTTATTGGCAGAGAAGCACCAGTGACTCTGTCTATAAAAAAAGTGGTCAGATGAACAGATGCTAAACTACAGGACTGTTCTGCTAGTACAGACTGGAATATGTTCCGGGATTCTTCCGATGGCATTGAGGAGTACACCACATCAGTCACTGGCTTCATCAATAAGTGCATTGAGGACATCGTCTCCACAGTGACTGTACGTACATACCCCAACCAGAAGCCATGGATCACAGGCAACATTCGCACTGAGCTAAAGGGTAGAGCTGCCGCTTTCAAGGAGCGGGACTCTAACCCGGAAGCCTATAAGAAATCCCACTATGCCCTCCGACGAACCATCAAATAGGCAAAGTGTCAATACAGGACTAAGATTGAGTCCTACTACACCGGCTCCGACGCTAGTCGGATGTGGCAGGGCTTGCAAACGATTACAGACTACAAAGGGAAGCACAGCCGAGAGCTGCCCAGTGATACGAACCTACCAGACCAGCTAAATTACTTCTATGCTCGTTTCGATTCAAATAACACTCAAATATGCATGAGAGCATCAGCTGATCCGGACGACTCTGTGATCACGCTCCCCGCAGCCGATATGAGTAAGAGCTTTAAACGGGTCAACATTCACAAGGCTGCAGACCCAGAGGGATTACCAGGACGTGTACTCCGAGCATGCACTGACAAACTGGCAAGTGTCTTCACTGACATTTTCAACCTCTGAGTTGAAATACTCTTGAGTCCGTAATACCAACATGTTTCAAGCAGACTACCAAGAACACCAAGGTAACCTGCCTAAATGACTACCGACCTGTTGTACTCACTTCTGTAGCCATGAAATGCTTTGAAAGGCTGGTCATGGCTCACATCAACACCATTATCCCAGAAACCCTAGACCCACTCCCACAAATACACAGATGAGGCAATCTCTATTGCATCTACACTGCCCTTTCCCACTTGGACAAAAGGAACACCTATGTGAGAATGCTGTTCATTGACAACAGCTCAGCGTTCAACACCACAGTGCCCTCAAAGCTCATCACTAAGCTAAGGACCCTGGGACTAAACACCTCCCTCTGCAACTGTATTCTGGACTTCCTGACTGGCTGCCCCCAGGTGTTAAGGGTAGGTAACAACACATCTGCCACGCTGATCCTCAACATGGGGGCCCCTCAGGGGTGAGGGCGCAGTCCCCTCCTGTACTCCTTGTTCACTCATGACTGCGTGGCCAGGCACAACTCCAACACCATCATTAAGTTTGCCGATGACAACAGTGGTAGGCCTGATCACCGACAACGATGAGACAGCCTATAGGGACGAGGTCAGCGTTCTGGCCGTGTGGTGCCAGGACAACAACCTCTCCCTCAACGTGATCAAGATAAAGGAGATTATGGAGGAGCACGCCCCCATTCTCATCGAAGGGCTGTAGTGAAGCAGGTTGAGAGCTTCAAGTTCCTTGGCATCCACATAACCAACAATCTAACATGTCCAAGCACACCAAGACAGTCATGAAGAGGGCACAACAAAATCTTTTCCTCCTCAGGAGACTGAAAAGATTTGGCAATGGTCCGCAGATCCTCAAAAGGTTCTACAGCTGTACCACCGAGAGCATCCTGACGAGTTGAATCACTGCCTGGTATGGCGACTTCTCTGCCTCTGACCACAAAGCACCACAGAGGGTAATGTGTACGGCCCAGTACATCACCGGGGCCAAGCTTCCTGTCATCCAAGACCTCTATACCAGGCTGTGTCAGAGGAAGGTCCTAAAAATTGTCAATGACTCCAGCCACCTTAGTCAAGACTGTTCTCTCTGCTACCGCACAGCAAACAGTACCGGAGCGCCAAGTCTTGGTCCAAGAGGCTTCTAAACAGCTTCTACCCCCAAGCCATAAGACTCCTTAGCAGCTAATCAAATGGCTATCCAGACTATTTACATTGCCTTGCATTTTCTTAAAACTGCATTGTCGGTTAAGGGCTTGTAAGTAAGCATTTCACTGTAAGGTCCACTACACCTGTTGTATTCAGAGCATGTGACAAGTAAAATTGGATTTGATGTGTAAACTGAGAAGTTTGGAACTCTTTCCTATTGGTCTATTAATTAATTTACTCCATCCTACCAAAACAGGCTGAAATTTCAGGCTGTCTTTTCAAACAGCTCTTACACTAAAAGTGCATTATCATTCTCACACAATTATTCCAACCTCCAGTGTTTTATGTGTATTTCCACACTATCGTAAGTGTTTGTCCTCACCTCTTCATTGGTGTGGAGAACAGCCAGTAGCAGGTCTTGGGGAGAAAGCAGAGCGCCCTCTTTCTGCAGCGAAAGGCGTGGTAGGAGGCCACAGGCCTGGTAGTAGCGCTGGGCCGCCTGTTCACATAGCCACGACACTGTGCATGAGTCTGCCTCGCTGGAATACACAGTGACACACACACACTGTTATGAGCACGCACAAACACACCCCCCCCAGTTACAAAATATTTTCTTCTTCTTGAACTGCACTGTTGGTTAAGGGCTTGTAAGTAAGCATTTCACGGTAAAGTCTACACTTGTTGTATTCGGCGAATGTGACAAATAAAGTTTGATTTGATTTTAGTATAGAAGCTGAATCTCAAGCAAGGCCAAAAGTGTCCCCCAAGTGCGGCAGGTAGCCTAGCGGTTAAGATTGTTGGGCAAGTAACGAAAGGTCACAGATTCGAACCACTGAGCCGACTAGGTGAAAAATCTGCCAGTGCCCTTGAGCAAGGCACTTAACCCCAATTGCTACTGTAAGTCACTCTGGATAAGAGCGTCTGCTAAATGACAAACAATTCAATTTAAATGTACCACTTTAGACATTCACTCTCTTTCACACATACATGCAGGAAGACAAATACACCAACCTATGTGGTACTGGTATCAGAAACACGTTAGCTTGAACCCTGACCCGCATTCTGATTGGTGCAAGCATTGGCGCAGCGACTGTCTGGTTTGGGACCTGAGGTTGAGGCAGAGAAATACAATTTTAGAAACGATAAAAATAGAACTACTAGAACAAAATCCCCATTCAAGTCAATGATCCATGATGGGTGAACCAGTCTAGTAAAATATATTTCTACGTTACAAACCATGAACTACCCATGAACTGAGTCTGCGACATATCTTTGCAAGTCCGTTCACCTCTTTAGGACCTTCATCTCCCTACTGCCATCCCCGACAGTCCAAAACAGAATCCTGCTACAGTAATGATGTGACTTGACTCTGTCTCTCGCGCTGTGCTTGATTGAGCTTGCTTGTTAAAATTGAACCAATAGAAAAGGTCCAAAAGGGGCAAACCCACCCACCTGGCAGACTAAATCAAACGCTCAAGCTATTTGAAAGATTTGAAATAGTATTTGAACCCAGGTCGGATTTTACTTGATCTCTCTGACCTGCTGAGTGCTGTAGCGGGTCTGAGGCGGCGTGGAAGCTTGAGGGTCGTCGTCGTCGTCAGTTACGGTGGGACTCTGTGGCCTGCTGACCTCTCGGCGGCCCAGCATTACCATGCCTGAGAGCTGAGTCATCTTCACCTGCCGCGGCATGCCGCGCAGAGGGAGACCCCTACTGGAGGAGGTCGACACTGCAGGACGAGAGAGAAAAAAAAAAAGGTTGTGATTCCACTGGCTAATACTGCCCCTTATAGTTCATAGATAGTAACATGGATATGCTTGTGCTCCTCTGTTAGCTTCCATATGATTTCTACATTGAAGTACAGTTATGGGGCTGCGTGTGTGTGTGTGTGTGTAATCAGTGCAGCTGTTACACACCTCTGCTAGCCATTTCAGTCGTGGTTGAACGACAGTTCTGACTCCTGGCCCCTGATGACATCATATTCAAGTCCCGCCTTCCATTCTGCTCCTCCCCCACTCTCCTCTTCTTCTTTGGGTGAACATTGCCCATGTCATTCTCCAGCCAATCATCTATCAGATACTCCTCCTCAGGAACAAGCGCTGGCCTGCTATTGGATGACACTGCCGGTGTGCTGCTGAACTGTGGCAGGCTCTGGGAGAGAAGGCGGGTCTTGGCACTGCCTAGGCCGCGAATGGCACTGTGATACTCCTGCCTGCCAAAGACAGAGGGTACCGCAGACTCTCTCGCTTCAGGAACAGAAGAGCTTGTTTCCTGGCTGGGGGGAACTTCCTGTGGAGCTGGGGCTGCTCGGAAACGTCGGCGTGGTCGGACAGGGCGCAGAGGGCTAACCACGCCATCCAAGTCACTGTGGTCGGAGGAGCTGCTGTCATCCTGAGGAAGACAGAGATTATTTGTCAGTAGGAACAGTGTCTCACTTGCAAATCTGCTTCACATCAACTAACTTTATGAACGCTGCTCTTGACTGAGATTCTATGACAGTCGTAAAGTGCTGGGTCATTGAGAATTGGTTTCAAACCTATGACAGACATCTAATTTAAATCAACTAGTACCCCAAAGAGGATGGAGGCCTCTGTCCCTCTGTGTCGTTGTTGGGGCCCAGCTGTGCCATTGGAGTGCCTCGGTTTGGGGATAGGTGGTACTGCGCTCTCCTTGGGGCTCCTGGTTCTGGGCTGGCTGTTGGTGGACGAATGGTGCCCTCCGGTGGGGATCAGAGGCTCTGAGTTCTCAGCATCAAACAGCTGACTGTCCTGCAGAGCAACAAATGGCTTGGGGGGCGCAGGAGCGGTGGGGACTGTGGTACAGAGAGTGTAGAAAAGTTAAGTGCACAGTGGAATAGTTGACGTCCTTACAGCAACAGGAATGTATGTTGTGGGAGACGGCATATTTTCTGGACATTAATTAAGCAGATTTTAGGCCTCACAAACAGTGTGTGTGTAAGATGATGAATTCATATGTACAGAGTATTTTTACACACAACACAAACTAACTGTGACACATTGAATATACAAAATGTACAAACGTCTTATCCACAATATAAATTTTAAAAAACTCTGATATGATAAGAACAAATGTTTGAAGCAGAGCATCAGTATCAAATAAGCATGTTACCCATAATAAAAACGAAAAAGCTATGATAGGAAACAGTGGGTGAGAACAAATCATCTGGAGATAGATTTGCCTGGAAGCTAGCAGATTTAGCCTTACGCAGCAGAGCATCAGGGTAGACTCCTCTGTGGCAAACAGTTCCTCTGGCAATCGTTGAAACCTACTTGGTAACGAGGGCACTCAGCATGTCTGTACTGAGGGAGGCTCTGTACCGGGTTTTGTTTTTGGAAATTCATATGTACGGAGTATATTTACACACAACACAACTAACCGTGACACATTGAATATACAACAGGGTTGGGGTCAATTTCATTTTAATTCTAGTCACTGAGGAACATTTTAAATTTGGTTTACTCTCTGAATTGACTGGAATTTCAATGGAATTGACCCCAGCCCAAACATAAAGGCCTCATAACCACACAGTTTCATTATATAAACCACTCTACACTGTTCTAGCCTTCTTGTATTGCATAGACCTACACCCACCAGAGGAAGTATGTAGGCCTCACCTAACCCTGCTAGGGCCCTCCTCAGCAGCTCCTCTGTGCTGGACAGCTCATGTCTGGCCTCCTGGTCCAGCTCTCTTCTGTACATCCTCTGCCACAGACGCAGGCTGTCCAGGGGTGTCTCACCCTGAGGGGGACACAGACATACATGAGCCACTTGCACAAACACTCACAGGTGCATGCACCCCCCACCCCAAACAAACATGTGCACAGTCCTCCAAAACACACACACATCTTGTCCTGACCTTGGCATTGCGGACAGTGACTGAGGCCCCCCTCTCCACCAGTAATCTGGCCGCTTGGAAGTGTCCACAGTTGAGAGCGTCGTGCAGGGGGGTGACGCCCTCACACAGTGACCCCCCTGGGTCGTTAATGTCAGCCCCCCTTTCTAGCAACAGAGCCACCACGTCTGAGAGAGAGAACAGAGGGAGAGAGAAGCAGATGAGGGTTAAAATGCTGATTAAGTCCAGACCTGCCCACCCTGTCCAGCTTTTTAGAGTACCAGACGCGCGCGGCAAATTGGGGTTTCAACTCACGCACCGAATTTGCCCCCCCCCGCAACGCTCGTGCGTGCTCTGTTTGTGAGTCTGATCGCAATTATAGAATTATACCAAATTAAGTTTATAAAAGGTTGGAGTACTTTCTTGACAGCATCCCATTTACACATATGGTAATAGTCACTAACAAGATGTAATTAGAAAGAACACACAAAGGGCCTTTATTCTTGGGAGTTTAAAAAAATATGTATTAAACAAATAATAACAAAGTTATTTGTTTAGGTACAAAATGTACAAAACGTCTTATCCACTATATAAAAATTTTTTTTTTTTAACTCTGATACGATAAGAAAAAATGTTTGAAGCAGAGCATCAGTATCAAATAAACATGTTACCCATAATAAAAACGAAAAAGCTATGATAGGAAACAGTGGGTGAGAACAAATCATCTGGAGATAGATTTGCCTGGAAGCTAGCAGATTTAGCCTTACGCAGCAGAGCATCAAGGTAGACTTCTCTGTGGCAAACAGTTCCTCTGGCAATCGTTGAAACCTACTTGGTAACGAGGGCACTCAGCATGTCTGTACTGAGGGAGGCTCTGTACCGGGTTTTGTTCTTGGAAACGAGACTGAGTATTCGTTCACAGTCTGAATCGCTGTGGAATATGACCAATATCCCCAGCATCACAGCCGAAAGGTGGGAGTAGACCAGGCTGCCCCCCCCTTCTCATTGTGCCGATTTCTCTCCAGGCCTGATCCGTGCGCATGTTGACCAGACTCCGCTCAAAAGGTTGTTGCCTGATAGAGTAAACTCATCTTCCACCAGATCAACAGAGGCTCCCCTCGGGAATAAGGCAGGGAAAGCGTGCCATGAAAAAGTTGAGGGATGAGAACTTGGTTGTCTGCTTGTGGCAATGTCAACGACTACTGCATGCTGGAGGAGCACATCTCCAAATGGACATTTCATGTAGTCTACTGCAGAAGAAACATCTGCATAGGTCTTCAGATCCAGCTCTCAAAACAGGACCAATCACTAGGGCCAGCTCACAAGTCAATGGCTTTTTAGACACGGTTCCTAATCAACACTAAAAGAAAAATAATTTTGAAAACATAAAAACAAATGATCACATCGACACAGACCGCAAACTGGCTAAACAAAGCTTAAGTAAGCTACCGCAAAGGGAATCTGGCCCCTGTTCAGTAGGCTACCGCAAAAGGAAAATCTGGCCCCTGTTCAGTAGGCTACCACAAAGGGAATCTGGCCCCTGTTCAGTAGGCTACCGCAAAGGGAATCTGGCCCCTGTTCAGTAGGCTACCGCAAAGGGAATCTGGCCGCTGTTCAGTAGGCTACCGCAAAGGGAATCTGGCCGCTGTTCAGTAGGCTACCGCAAAGGGAATCTGACCGCTGTTCAGTAGGCTACCGCAAAGGGAATCTGGCCCCTGTTCAGTAGGCTACCGCAAAGGGAATCTGGCCCCTGTTCAGTAGGCTACCGCAAAGGGAATCTGGCCCCTGTTCAGTAGACTACCGCAAAGGGAATCTGACCGCTGTTCAGTAGGCTACCACAAAGGGAATCTGACCTGTTCAGTAGGCCACCACAAAGGAATCTGGCCCCTGTTCAGTAGGCTGCCACAAAGGGAATCTGGCCCCTGTTCAGTAGGCTACCGCAAAGGGAATCTGGCCCCTGTTCGGTAGGCTACCGCAAAGGGAATCTGGCCGCTGTTCAGTAGGCTACCGCAAAGGGAATCTGGCCGCTGTTCAGTAGGCTACCGCTCTGACCGCTGTTCAAGGCTAGGGAATCTGGCCCCTGTTCAGTAGGCTACCGCAAAGGGAATCTGGCCCCTGTTCAGTAGGCTACCGCAAAGGGAATCTGGCCCCTGTTCAGTAGACTACCGCAAAGGGAATCTGACCGCTGTTCAGTAGGCTACCACAAAGGGAATCTGACCGCTGTTCAGTAGGCCACCACAAAGGGAATCTGGCCCCTGTTCAGTAGGCTGCCACAAAGGGAATCTGGCCCCTGTTCAGTAGGCTGCCACAAAGGGAATCTGGCCCCTGTTCAGTAGGCTGCCACAAAGGGAATCTGGCCCCTGTTCAGTAGGCTGCCACAAAGGGAATCTGACCGCTGTTCAGTAGGCTACCACAAAGGGAATCTGACCGCTGTTCAGTAGGCTACCACAAAGGGAATCTGACCGCTGTTCAGTAGGCTACCACAAAGGGAATCTGACCGCTGTTCAGTAGGCTACCACAAAGGGAATTTGAACGCTGTTCGCTAGAAGAGTCTGCTGTTTCAGCCTATGTAAAGGTGCCTATTGGATTTCTTTGCAACACATAGATCATTTCAGATCTTTGAAATGGGTTAAAATCTCAAATCTAGTGCAAAGGCACATTAGAAGCATTGCCTCCATCTATAGCTAATACTCATTCATTCTTCATGGCGCAGTCTTCTAAACTCCCGACTCCATTTCATGCCAAGATGTTTATATTTATTTTTTATTATACTTTTGTAATGCTTTTTGTGACGTGGATCATAATTACAGTTACAGGCTATCAGGTTGTGTGATCCTCGTAATGTTACGTGGAAAATACAACTACTGGGATGCAGAATTAAATGTATATCACACTCGCACAAACGTCACCAGTTATTTTTTGTATTTGCATTTCATTTCTTTCACTAGCAAATGTGAGTGAACTGCTGGCACTTTAGAGCCCACTGAATGTCCATCTTATGTTCGCTAACGTTAGCTTGAAACAATCAGTGTTGACCTTCCCACAACACACGGAGTCGAAAAGGGATTTGGCCATGTGTTTACGTACAGCTGACAGTCGGCAAACTCAGCATCACAACAAACAGGGGGCAGCTACGTCGAATAATGATGTATTAATCTCCATGTCCGTTGACAAAACCCCTTACATGTCTGTGTGTTGCAGCTAGAGAATCGGGATGTTAGATTTACTCAGGTGATTTATTTTTTATAAAAACGTAAAAATAAAATTTCAAAAAACGTGCAATTTTTTTTTTTTTTTAAGAGGGGCCCTAATTATTTCTAGATACTTTTAACTGTTACCTGTGTGTCCGTGGTTGCTGGCCTCGTGGAGAGGAGTCCAGCCACAGTAGTCCCTGGGGTTGACAGGATGACCCTGAGACACAGACATACTGGCTGAATACTACCACAGACAGTACCATGGCCACAAAGTAGTAGGAGTATAAACCCAGTTCCACTCACCTGCTCCACCAGGTACTGGACCTGCTTCAGGTTCCCATCTATACAGGCTCTGTGGAGAGACGTCTCCCCTTTCTCATTCCTCTTGTTCCACTGAAATCCAGGCAGACAGACATGAGTCTCTGCTTCTTTCAGTAATTTGAATGCAGACTGCTTTTACAAAAGTTTTTTTATTTTTTTATATCCCAGACAAATCAAAAACAAAGCAATCATTGACAAATCTGGCACTTACCCGAGCCGGCTTTCTCTTGCCGCTACAGACCATCTTGTCATCGTCCTCTACGGAGGGATAAGAGAAAGACACTCAGACAATTAGCCAGACTAAAATAATCTGTCAAAGCAGTGTCCATTTTCATTGCTTTATTCAGCAACATCCTGTATGCTAAACTAAATGACTGGAAGGCTCAAACTGAGGTAAAAAAAAATAAAAATAAAGTGTTTATTCTGTCATATGACAGATGCCCGCAGAGGACAAACATCACGGTGGAGACCGTAGTCTCACTCACCAGAGTCTGAGAACTGGATATCGCTGTCCTCCATGGGTTCACTGTTCTCCATCTCCTCTTCGTCCTCCTCTCCCTCGCTCCCCCCCTCAGGACTCCAGCCCTCGGTGGCACACAGCTCCTCTAGCCTGGCCTGCGTGTCATCAGTCTGCGACGAGCCCCCGCGGCTCTGGGCAGCCAGCCACGTCTTCAGCACTCGCCTCTGGTGAAGAGAGCGACAGAAGGAAGGAGAAAGAGACCAAGAAAGATAGAAATAAATGAAATGAAGACGGAAAAGAAAAACGTGTAAATAACTTATTTGAAATATTTTATCCATACAGGCCGAGTGCTTTTCATTTAACCGAGAGAAAAAGAAGAAAAAAACAATGAGCATATTTCTACGGTGAGCCCAGTCAGAGTGGGCCACTGCAACCTACAGTACCTGTAGTTTGGGTTGGCCAGCCCTCTGTGCACAGCGCAGGGCAGTGTCGTAGCTACAGTCCACATCCTCCACGGTCCTCCCCTTCTCCTCCTGGGCTGCTGCGATGTTCAGCCACGTGTTACACTCCTGACACACACACAAAATGACACGAGCATGGATTAAAAGAAGCACAGCCAATGCTAAGATAGTATGCACCAAAAGAAACTTTCCTATATGACAAGCCCAGACTAAGAAATCCAGCCCCCATTCTGTCCAGCCCCAGGCCTGAGTCCCAGGCACACCCAGGCAGGTCGTACCTCTTTGGGGTTGCCCTGTCTGAGGGCCAGCTCCTGTCTGTAATGTTCCACAGCCTTGTCATGCTGCCTGATGTCTGTGTAGGTGGCCGCCAGGGACACGTGAATGACAGCCAGCTCCCGAGCAGGCTTCCCCAACGCCTCTGCACTGGATAGCTACCGAACAGCGGCGACAGACAAGTGTCATGTCATTGGATAGGTCAAGGTTACACAATAAATACATGGATTGTTCATGCAGCTCACGACACACAAGACTGACAGGTATAGATGGGGCGGGAAGTGGGGATAGGGAACGTTTGGATGGACGTGTACTCATCCAGGCAAGTGATTTCAATAGTTAAACTTTAATAAACAGGAAGTGAAAATGGACACCGGAAGTGGTGACTGTGTGGGGCTAAGTGAGTGTGATGTTTTCACCTGCGTACGGTAGGCGTCCAGGGCTTTGCGGTAGCATCCCACTTTACAATAGAGGTCCCCCAGCTGCTCCGCCAGTCCCACAGCCTCCTGGGAACGCCCCTCATCACCCAGCTCCCCTGCTGCTTCCTCCAGCTGACTGCCCCGAATCGCTACGGCAACCACACACACAGAGAGAGTTCAATGTTGCTCCAAGAGTAAGAAAAAACATTGAATCTATGAAAATGACATTTTCCCCCAGACACAGAAAGCCCAGTCCAGGTTGACACATGTGGCCCAGCTCCACTCTCTCCATCTGTGTGGTTTTAAGAGAAACAAACAAGCCTCTCTCTCTCTCTCACCTTGTTTGAAGGCCTTCTTCACAGCCTCCCTGTCCACATCCTGCTGGGAGCCTAGAGAGAAGGCCTTCTTCAGGGAACGCCTGGCCGCCACAAAGTCCCCCAAGGACAGCTGCACCTACACACACACACAACGTACATAGAGACACATGTAACAGAGGTGATTGAGTGACCACCCTCTCATGATCACTTGAGAAACCCTGCTCAAGATCTGAAGAGTTGCATTGCGAGTCAATACCCAGGCTTTTAATGGGCAGGTGGAGACCCAGGTTCGAACCCTGTCGCATGCTCGAATGCACAGCCAAATGCAAACACACACACTAGCTTATACTGTTAATGGGAAGTCAGTTATAACATACAACTGTAATGCTTTATAACTGACTGAATTAGTGTGTTAATTTAAAATGAAAAATCGAACGCCATGAGAATTCCCACTCCTTACCTTGCCGATGGAGTGGAAGCACTCGCTCTCGCTGAACTTGTCTTTGATCTTGCGGGCACACTCCTTGGCCTGCTCGAGACTGCGCAGGGCATTGGAGTGGTGCCCGTTGCGGAAGTAGATGTTGCCCAGGTTTAAGTTGGCACGGTACAAATCCTCCAGGAGCTGGTTCTTCCTATACAGACAAGGCAGAGGGACACCAACTCACTTAATGGTAAGATATTAGGAAAGGTATTATCTACTGTACAAGGATAGCATGGCTTGAACCTTAAACTTTTAACAAGGACCTAGAGTATTAGACCTAGGTGTATATTTACAGAGTGTGGCATTGTATTGTGCTGCACTTCATGTTCGGTCTGCTATTAAATGTGTGGCATTGCAGGTGTATCTGTAGTCTAGCCGATGCCATTGAACAGCACACGTTGGTGTCATGGTGTGCTAACTGTATTACCATTGGCAGACCAGGGCCCGCATCCACAAAGCGGTAGGAATGCTGATCTAGGATCAGAATCCCACCTGTTCATATAATCTTATCAATTATGATGTGAAAGGCCGTGGATACGGGCCCAAGTTGAGGTGAGCTCTTACTCTGCAATGTAGACGCTGAGGCGGATGTATTCACTGCATTGCTTGGGCTCCCCCAGGTGGTCACACACCAGCCCAAGGTTGAGGTACAGGCGAGCCCTCATCTCACTCAGCTCCAGAGCAGCCACGGATCCTGAGGGGGAGAGGAGATGAAGCGTTGTACAGGAGGAAGAGAAAGACGGAAAACCCTTTAGCTTACCTCATGAATAGGCCCAGGGGTTTATCCTGATCAGATCAAGTGTTCAAGAAAAACTCTGGGCCCCAAATATGCCCAAAAATGTGTATTTTCTGTTCACACATGTATTTGCCTCACTTGGATTCATATATAAAAGCCATCCCACA